>NC_058133.1:485700251-485713546 GCF_016433145.1 Gracilinanus agilis | reverse complement strand
GCAGAATAATTTGTTTTATATATTATATAATACATACATATATATATATATAATCTCTCTCTTTTAAAAAAAAGTTTTATTTATACCTTTTGTCTTTCTACCATAGTCATTCTTGGATACAAACCTCTCCTCATTCTCAGCAAACCTTCCCTTATAACAAAAACAATAATAACAAAAAACTTGTTAAGCAAAACTAACTGGCTGAGAGAGATGTTTGACTATTTAGGCAACAGTCTACACCCATAATCCCCTACCTCTCCAATGAAAGGAGACAGGTGTATTTTCCTATAGTCTTGTTTCTACTGAATGTGTTCATTATTGGAAGTCTTTTAGAAGAGACTGAAGAAATGTAAGAGAGGATTCCTATTAAGATATGGTTTGGACTAGATATTGATTCTTACTCCAAGAATCTGTGTTTCTGCTTTTTTCTAATATCTATCCTGTTCTGAACTGAATAATTAACCAGAGTGTTTCCTTCAAGATTTCACATTTGCCCCAACTTTGCTTCAAGAGGTACTTCTTCTAAATTGATAAGTAGATGGAAACATGTAATAGTTTTCCTGCCCCTTCACATATGGGGTTTGGACTCCAATGACACCATTCTTCCCCTTCCCTGATTTGTACCACTGTCCTCTTCAGCCTATCATGGTGTTAGTCTCTACTAGGACTTCTGAAAGAGGAGGGAGTGACTTAGAATGGACTATTAAGTACACTGATCTTAACATATAACATAGGAACATATTCCCTGCCAAATCCCTAGTCTAGGCGGTTCTCTGAGCCCTAAGGCTCAAGTTGCTGAAACAATGAGGACCAGATACACAAGACCTACTTGGGAAGGGATACAACACACATGCAAATAGGTTGCTGATTGCAGATGAATCATTTCCTTCTGTTTCTTCCTTTGGAAAATGAAAAAGTTAGACTAAATTGTCTCTTCCAGCACCAAATTCTATGAACCAAATATATTAAAGAGCCACAGCCTTGAAGAATTTGAGAATTGCAAGGCACTTCAATAGCTGTCTAGTCCATCCCATACCCAGTGAGTGGTAATAGAATCTCAGAATTATGTCTGAGACCCAATTTTCTCTTCTGTAAAAAAAATGAATTAGATGAATTAGACTCTAATTCTCAGTCCCTTTCCAACACCAAAATATTGTGACCCTGTGACGAAAGTATTTAGCAAATTGCTTGAATTTCATACACAGTGTCTTTGCCAACAGGGACCCAAGCTCGGTAGATGTTTCTACTTATGGAATCTGTAACCAAGCCACAATATACTAGCTAAACTTATAAATGCTAGCCTGCCTTAGTAGTCTTGCCACTTTCTTAAAAGCCTGTATGGAAAAGGAACCTACGATATTCAGAAAAACTCCATTGTATGACTGGACTGCTAGAATTGTTAGGACGTTTTTCTTGACATTAATTTTAAATTAGCCTCTATTCAGCTTTTATCCATTGATCCTAGTTCTGTCCAATGAGGTAAAAAAAAAAGAACAAATCTAATCCCTCCCCTTTAGGCAGGTAGGTGGCACAGAGGTTAAAGTGCTGTGCCAGGAACTAGGAAGAGCTAAATTCAAATTCAGCCTCAGATACTTGTTTAGCTGTGTCATCCTGAGAAAGTCATTTAACCCTGTTTGACTTAGTTTCCCCATCTGTCCAATGAGCTGGAGAAGGAAATGGCAAACCACTCCAGTATCTTTGCCATGAAAACCCCAAATGGGGTCAAGAAGAATCAGATACAACAATCCCTCTTCCATATGACAACTCCTCAGATGTTGGAAGACAGCAATCTGGACGACTGTGAATCTTCCCACCAGTTAAATATCTCTATTTCCTGCAACTGAACCTCATATGGTATGCCTTTGTCTTTTATTTGTCTCATAGAAGGCAGAGATTGTTTCTGAGCAATTACCTTCACCCAGAAGGACATCAATTAAGAATTTTTGTAGTGAGTCAGTCAACAAGTATTTATTAATAATAGTTTATAGTTATGTAGCATTTTGCCATAATAATAATAATAATAATACTCCTGAGACTTCAAAGGGTCTCTAATTTCATCAGGGTGGGTACTAATTCCACCAAAGCAGATCTCAGCTTCCCCCATTCCCCCACCCCTTAGTAATCATTTTCATGAGTTTCTGAGGTCAAAAAATATTCATTACTTGATGGGCAAAGCTTTTGGTGATGGAAGTCTCCAGAACTAGCTAGGCTGGTCTTTTGAAAGGTATATAGTCCATCCCTGGGCTTGTACTTGCAGCCTTGAATGAATGAAAAGATATATTAAATGCCTCTGTTGCACCAGGTACTGTGCTAGGCCCTGGGAATACAAATACAAATGTGAAATGTTTCCTGCCTTCTAGGGAGCTTATATTCTAAAAGGGAGAGACATGTAAATTAGAGAAAGGGTGGCCAGGGAAGGGACTTTTGGTCTGGAGAATCATAGAAATGGAAGGCAGAACCAAGGAGCAGTTAAGATTATGTTCTTTTGGAGCAACTAGGTAGCTCATTGGATAGAGAGCCAGTCTTAGAGATGGGAGGTCCTGGGTTCAAATTTGACCTCAGATACTTCCTAGTGGTATGACACTGGGCAAGTCATTTAATCCCAGTTGCTTCTCCCTTATCACTCTTCTGCCTTGGAACTGAACTTAGTATCAATTCTAAGACAGAAAGTTTTTAATAAAAAAATTAAAAGTAAAAAAGATTATGCTCTTTCCAGAGTAATGGTAGTGTTTATTTGAATACTGTTTCTAGAGTAAGGGGTAGAAAGGAGGAGAGGCAGTAGATGCCTGTGGTAAGGCAGATGCTCGATGAAGCCCAGGTTTCCCAATATGTCCTCTAGTTGACTGTCGGGAATTATCCTATTAATGGAGGCTTGTGAACTGTATAGCCTCAGGAGTATGGATGCACTGAGCCTTAAATCTGGGCTAGCCTTTCTCCAGCTGACCCATCCTGAGAGCTGGGAGGGAGGCCCCCGAGGGGATGACATTTTCGTTAATGTTGAACATTAGTCTGTTCATGTTGATCATTTTCCCGTATTTATTGTATATACATATCTGTGCCTAAATCTATATGTGTGTGTATGAATCTGAGATAGATCAAAATATCTATTATATGAATAGCAAATATGAAAACAGACTCAGAGACATACACACATATATATTCAATAAATATTTATTAGGTGCCTACTATGGATGAGGCATGGTGCTAAGCACTGGGGATGCAAATGAGAAGAAAGTCCCTGCCCTCAAGGAGCTTACAGTCCAATGGGGGAAGACAAAAGGCAGCTGAAAGGGAGAAGGGAAGTATCTCCCAGTGAGATGATCACTGAGAGCCTGGTGATAGTGGAGTTGAATCCCAGGAGAGCACCTGATGATTGATGAAGAGTTGGCTGTCTCGAGAGCCCTCCAAAGGAAGAGGAAGAAGATGCTTTGGAAGAGTTCTTTGCTCTGTTCTTCAGTCCTCCAACTAGAGGGGCAGAGCGTGGCGAGGGTACTGATGAGGAGTGAGTAGTCCCAAAGTGGATGCAGTCTCCAGTGTGGGAAGGAGAGATGATTCCAAGAAGAGCGAACAAGGATTTTTTGATGTTATCGACATTTGTCCTGGGCAGGGCTGACAACTAAGTCAGGTTAGGCCAGAAGTAGATAAATCTTTTTTTTAACTTCTTTTGGAAATCTTTAAGGAACAAAAGAGAAGATTATTTATCCCAAACAGCAAATAGCACCATTTATTTCTGACTTTAACTTTAGAATGTCTTTTGGAAGATATTAAAAGATTTTGGTATGCAGTTGGAAATGATTTTTAAACCTCCCTATACACCATCACCTCTTCTTTGATAATATCTGGGTCTCATTGAACAGGGAGGATGCTGTGACTTCTGATCTGATACTTCAGGGGGTGCCCAGGAAGGCTACCAGGGATGAAAGGTTCACAAGAGAATGTAAGCTCCTAGGAGGCAGGAGCTATTTCATTTTTGTCTTGTACCTGGCATGGTGGAAGACACAGAACATAGTTTTTGAGTGGTTGATTAATTTGCTCATGTGATAGTCATTGGAAGCCAAACTCTGGTGTTCTCCATGCCACAAGGATCACAGGTAAGACACTTAAGAACAACAGATTCCTCTTGCCTAATTGCTCTGTTCCAAAGAACAAGTCTAATCCATCTAATCTATTTCTGTATTTTCCTGACTGCCTCTGTTTTCCTTCCTTGTGGATAGCAAACTCAGCCAGCAAAAAATTCAATCATCCTAAAAAGCCAGTCCAGAGCATCTGCTTCTGCCTTATATGTGCTATCTGTATGGAGTGTATACGATGTTCAGGGAAGACAAGTACCACTGGTGTGAGGGCTTGCCAAAGTTTTTCAGGGCTATTTTCCTCCTTTGGTGTCTACCTGTTGCCCCGCTCTCACCTGAGACTCCAAGAAGCTGTAGCATCTCAGCAGATAGGTCAAACGAGGTGAAGATAACCCACAAACCTTCAAATCTTTCAGGCGTTCAGACTTCCCTTGACAGAATGGGTTGATATGAACAATTTGTTCCAATGGCCAAGAAGACTGCAGAAGCAGACACTGTGGAGTGCGTAGAGCTTGTTCAGACATAGAAGATGTTCCACTGTATCCAAGAGCCATCACCAGTCATCCTGACTTTTTTCTTGCCACTAAACTTGGATGACTGGAAGAAAGAGTGAGGCTGATGAAAAATAATTTTAAACCCTTACCTTCTGTCATAGAATTGATACTAAATATTGGTTCCAAAGCAGATGAGTGATTAAGAGCTAGGCAACTGGGGTTCAGGGACTTACCAAGGGTCACCCAGTTAAGAAGTGTCTGAAGCCAGCTTTGAACCCAAGATCTCTCATCTCTAGTCATTGAGCCACCTAGCTGCCCTCACTTCAGAGGAAGCAAGATGGCACAGTGGATAGAGCATCAAATCTGGAGTTGGAAGAACCTGGGTTCAAATATGACCTCAGACAACTCTTAGCAGTATAACCCTAGGCAAATCACTTAACCCTAATTGCCTAGTCCTCACTGATTTTCTTACTTTGGAACTGATACTTCGTACTGATTTTAAGACAGAAGATAAGGGTTAAAAAAAGAGCATCTTCAATTCCAGGCAATGTGCTAAGCACTGGAAAGTCAAAGCAAGGCAAAAACTCTTTGATTAATATTGGACATTAGATGGTTAATATTAGTCATTTTTGCATTTACCCTCATTTGCTATAACATTTATTTTACAAACATGAAACATTAGCTAAATATATAACAGGAAAGAGCATGATTGAATTAATGGTTCATTTATTCTTTTTTAATGATATTTTATTTCCCCAATTACATGTAATAACAATTTTCAACATACGTTTTCCAAAATTACAAGATCCAAATTCTCTCCCTTTCCCTTCCCTCCCTGCTCCCTGAGATGGCAAGTAACTTATTGGATTATACATATATTATCACATAAAACTTTTCCATATTGGTCATTGTAAGGGAATACTCATATGAAATCAAAATCCCAAAATAAAACCACAAATAAACTAAAGAGAAAGACAGTTTGCTTTAGTCTGCATCTGAATCCAAAAGTTCTTTCTCTTTAGGTGGACAGCATGCTTTGTCAAAAGTCCTTCAGAAGTCTTGGATCTTTGAATTGATGGGAATAGATAAGTCTTTCACAATTGTTTATCCCAAATAATGCTGTTGCAATGTTCTCCTGGTTCTGCTTATTTCACTGTGCATCAGTTCATGTAGCTCTTTCCTAGCTTTTTCTGAAATCATCCTGTTCATCATTTCTTTTTTTCTTTTTTTTATTTTTATTTTTTATTTTAAACCCTTAACTTCTGTGTATTGTCTTATAGGTGGAAGAGTGGTAAGGGTAGGCAATGGGGGTCAAGTGACTTGCCCAGGGTCACACAGCTGGGAAGTGTCTGAGGCCGGATTTGAACCTAGGACCTCCCGTCTCTAGGCCTGGCTCTCAATCCACTGAGCTACCCAGCTGCCCCCCATCATTTCTTTTTTTAAAAAATATATTGATTTATTTTTAATTTTCCCATGGTTACACGATTCATATTTTCTTCCTTCCCTTATCCCTCCTCCACTCCTGGAGATAACAAGCAGTACCACTGAGTTATACATATTTATATTATCATTCACTATTCATGATTTCTTACAGCACAATAATATACCATCACCATTATATACCACAATTTATTCAGCCATTTCATAACTGTTGGACCACCCCATAATTTCTAATTCTTTACCACCACAAGTAGAGTTGCTATAAATATTTTTTTGTACCAGTAGATTCTTTCACCTTTTTTATGATCTTTTTGGAATACAGAACTAACAGTGGTATTATAGAACCAAAAGGTATACACAGTTTTATAGTCTTTAGGGCACATTTCCAGATTGCCCTCCAAAATTGTTGGATTAGTTCACAACTCCATCAACAATGTATTAGTGTTCAGATTTTGCCACATCCCCTCTAACAATGATCACTTTACTGCCATATTGGCCAGTATGATTGTTGTGAGGTAGTACCTCCATGTTGTTTTAATTTACATTTCTCTAATCAAAAGTGATTTAGAACTTTTTTTCATGCAATTGTTGATAGCTTTGATTTCTTTATCTGAAAACTGCTTGCTCATATCCTTTGACAATTGTAAATTTGTCAATTGGAGAATGACTTGTATTCTTATAAATTTGACTTAGTTCTCTATAGATTTGAGAAAATTGATCTTTATCAGATAAATTTGCTATACTCCCCCCCCACTTTATTGTTTTCCTTCTAATCTTGGTTATAGTGGGTTCGTTTGTACAAAAGGTTTTCAATTTAATATAATCAAAATTATTCATTTTGCATCTTATAATGCTTTCTCTCTTGTTTGGTCATACATCCTTCCCTTCTTCATAGATCTCCCAATAAACTAGTTTATACTCCCTTAATTTACTCATGGTATCAGCTTTTATTCTAAATCATATACTCATTTTGGTCTTATTTTGGTAGAGGGTGTGAGATATTTGGTCTATACCAAGTTTCTGCCATACTGTTTTCCAGTTTTCTCAACAATTTTTGTCAAATAGTGAGTTCTTGTCCCAAAAGCTGAGGTCTTTGGATTTATCGAACACTAGGTTGCTAAGGTCATTTACTCAAGTATATTGTGTATCCAATCTATTCCACTGACCAACCAGTCTATTTCTTAGCCAGTACCAGACTGTTTTGATGATTACTCCTTTATGTTGTAGTTTGAGATCTGTATTGCTAGGCCACATTCCTTTCACTTAAAAAAAAAATTAATTCCCTTGATATTATTGACCTTTTGTTCTTCCAGATGAATTTTATTATTTTTTCTAGTTCTATAAAATAAGTTTTTGGTAGTTTGATTGGTATGGCACTGAATAAGTAAATTAATTTTGGTGGAATTATAATGTTTATTATATTCACTTGATCTATCCATGAACAATTAATATTTTTCCAATTGTTTGGATCTGACTTTATTTGTATGAAAAGTGTTTTGTAATTGTGTTCGTATAATTTTTGTGTTTGTCTTGACAAGTAGATTCCCAGGTATTTTATACTATCTAGAGTTATTTTTTTCTTTTTTCTTTTTTTAATATTGATTTTTTTTAAATCCTTACCTTCCGTTTTGGAGTCAATACTGTGTATTGGCTCCAAGGCAGAAGAGTGGTAAGGGCTAAGCAATGGGGGTCAAGTGACTTGCCCAGGGTCACACAACTAGGAAGTGTCTGAGGTTAGATTTGAACCTAGGACTTCCCATCTCTAGGCCTGGCTTTCAATCCACTGAGCCACCCAGTTGCCCCTAGAGTTATTTTAAGTGGAATTTCTCTTTCTGTCTCTTACTTTTGGACATTATTGGTAATCTCTAGAAATGCTTATGATTATGTAGTTTTATTTTGTATCCTGCAACTTTGCTAAAGTTATTAATTATTTCAACTAATTTTTTTAGTTGACTCTCTAGGTATCATTTGCAAAAGGATAGTTTAGTTTCCTCATTGCCTACTTTAATTCCTGTGATTTCTTTTTCTTCTCTAATTGCTGAAGTTGCATTTTTAGTACAATATTAAATAATAGTGGTGATAATGGGCATCCTTGCTTCACCCCTGATCTCAATAGGAAGGTTTCTAACTTATCCCTATTGCAAGTGATACTTGCAGATGGTTTTAGGTAGATAATACTTATCATTTTAGGGCCCATTTATTCCTATGCTTTCTAGTATTTTTTTTAATAGGAATGAGTATTTTATTTTGTCAAAGATCTTTTCTATGGAGATAATGATATGATTTCTATTAGTTTGATTACTGATATGGTCAATTATGCTTATAGTTTTCCTAATATTAGAATGACCTTGCATTCCTGGTATAAATCCCATTTGGTCATAGTGAATGATTCTTCTAGTGTATTGCTATAGTCTCCTTGCTAACATTTTATTTAAATTTTAAAATTTTCATTAATGAAATTGGCTTATAATTTTCTTTCTCTGTTTTTGCTCTTCCTGGCTTAGGTATCGGCATCATATTTGTCTCATAAAAAGAATATGGTAGGACTCCTTGTTTGCCCATTTCCCCAAATAGTTTATATACTGTTGGGATTCATTGTTCTTTAAATGTTTCCTGGAATTCACTTGTAAATTCATCTGGCCCTGGTGATATTTTCTTTTTTTTTTTAACCCTTAACTTCTGTGTATTGGCTCGTAGGTGGAAGAGTGTTAAGGGTGGACAATCGGGGTCAAGTGACTTGCCCAGGGTCACACAGCTGGGAAGTGTCTGAGGCCGGATTTGAATCTAGGACCTCCTGTCTCTAGGCCAGACTCTCAATCCGCTGAGCTACCCAGCTGCCCCGGTGATATTTTCTTAAGGAGTTCATTGATGACTTGTTCATTTTCTTTGATTTCCTCATTTATTAATCTGAGTAATTTACATTTTTGTAAATATTCATCCATTTAACTTAGGTTGTCAGATTTATTGGCATACAGTTGGGTAAAATAGCTCTTAATGATTGCATTAATTTTCCTCTTCATTGATGGTGAATTCACTCTTTTCATTTTGATCCTATTAATTTTTCTTCTTCTTCTTTTTTTTTTAAATCAAATAAACCAATGTTCCATCAATTTTATTTTATTTTTTTATAAAAGAAACTCCAAGTCTTATTTATTAGTTCAATGGTACTCTTAATTTTATTGATTTCTCCTTTCATTTCTAGGATTTCCAATTTAGTCTTTACTTAGGGATTTTTAATTTGTTCTCTTTTTAGCTTTTTTTTTTTAATTGCATGGTCAATTCATTAATCTACTTTTTCTCTATTTTATTAATGTAAGAGGTTAAAGATAGGACTTTTCCTATAAGTACTGTCTTTGGCTGTATCCCATAATTTTTGGCATTTTTTTCTCATTGCCATTCTCCTTAATGAATTATTGATTGTTTCTATAATTTGTTTTTTGACCCACCCATTTTTTAGAATTATATTAGTTTTCCATTAATTTTTTATTTGTCTTTACATGAACCATTATTGACTAATTTTTATTGCATCATGATTCAGAAAGGATGCATTTAGTATTCCTGCTTTTCTGAATTTAGTTGTGAAATTTTTAATGCACTAAAAGATGGCCATTTTTTTGTGTAGGTTCCATGTACTGCTGAAAAGAAGGCATATTCCTTTCTATTTTCATTCAATTTTTTCCAAATATCTATTAATCTAACTTTTCTAAAATTTCATTCACTTTCTTCACTTTTTTCTTGTTTTTTTTTTTTTTTTTTTTTTTTTTTTGTTCAATTTATCTAGATTTGAGGAGGGAAAGCCAAGGTCCCCCACTAGTATAGTTTTACTGTCTATCTCCTCCTGAAGCTCATTTAATTTCTCCTTTAATAAATTGAAGGTAATACCATTTGTTACATATATATTTAGTATTGATATTACTTTATTGTCTATGATACCTTTTAGTGAGATGTAATTTCTTTCCTCTCTTTTAATCAGATATATTTTTGCTTTAGCTTTATCTGAGATCATGATTGCTACTCCTGCTTTTTTTTACATTAACTGAAGCACAATAAATTCTGCTCCAACCTCTTACCTTTATTCCAAGTGTCTCCCTGCCTCAAATTTGTTTCTTGTAAACAACATATTTTAGGATTTAGGTTTTTAATCCACTCTGCTATATGCTTCCATTTTATGGGTGAGTTCATCCTGGTCACATTCTCAGTTATGATTACTAACTGTTTAGTCCCTACATTTTATTTTCCCCTTTTGATCCTGCTCTTTCTCTCTCCTTTCACTCTGTCCTCCCTCACAAATATTTTACTTTTAAACATTACCCCTCACTTCCTCTGCCCTTCTATTATCACCCTTCCTCATCTTATTACTCTCCTACTCCTCTGTAGGATAGAATAGGATTCTATACACAATTGAGTGTGGTTGTTATTCCCTCTCTGAACCAGTTCTGATGAGAGTAAGGTTTAAGTATCACCCATCAATAGCCTTATCCTCCCCTCTGATGTAAGCAGTTTTTGGAGTCTCCTTAGATGAGATAACTTACTCTGTTCTACCTTTCTCTTCTCTTTTCTGAGTGCAATCTTCTTTTTCACCTCTTGATTTTTATTTTGCATATCATGTCATCCTAATCAACTTACTTCTGCACTGTCTGTCTATGTATAGTTCTTCTAACAGCTCTAATACTGATAAAATTTTTAAGAGTTATAAATATCATGTTTCCATGTAGGGATATTAACAGTTTGACTTCACTGAATCCCTTAAATTTTCTCTTTCTTATTTACCTTTTTATGTTTCTCTTGAGTCTTATATTTGAACATCAAATTTTCTGTTTAAATCTGGTCTTCTCATCAGGAATACTTGGAAATCTTCTATCTTTGTTAAATGAGCACAATGAGAGTATATACTCAGTTTTGCTGGGTAAGTGATTCTAAATTGTAAACCTAGATATTTTGCCTTCTGGAATATCATATTCTAAGCCTTCTGATCCTTTAATGTAGAAGCTGCTAAGTCCTGTGTAATTTTGACTGTGGTTCCATATGTTTGAATTGTTTCTTTCTGGTTGTTCGCAGTATCTTCTCCTTGATCTGGGAGCTCTTGAATTTGGCCATAATATTCCTGAGAGTTGTCATTTTGGGATTCTTTTCTAGAGATGATCTATGGGTTCTTTCAATTCCTATTTTACCCTCTTGTTTAAGAATATCAAGGCAGTTTTCTTTGATAACTTCTTTTGATCATGGTTTTCAGGTAGTCCAATAATTCTTAAGTTATTTCTCCTGGATCTGTTTTCCAATTTAGTTGTTTTTTTCATTGAGATATTTCACATTTTCTTCTAACTTTTTATTCTTTTGATTTTGTTTTATTGTTTTTTTTAATGTCTCATAAGTAATTGGCTTCTATTTGTCCAATTCTAATTTTTAAGAAATTATTTTCTTCTGTGAGCTTTTAAGCCTCCTTTTTCATTTTGTCAATTCCACTTTTTTAGAAACTTCTTCTTTGGATTTTTGTACCTCCTTTCCCATTTGACCAGTTCTGCTTTGCATTGCTTTTACTTCTCTTCCCCATTTTTTCTCTGCCTCTCTTAATTGATTTTAAAAATCTTTTTTGAGGTCTTCCAGAGCCTGAGACCAATTTACATTTTTCCTTGAAGTGTTGCATGTAGCTGCTCTGATCTCATTGTTCTCTTCTGAGGTTGTGCCTTCCTCTTCTTTGTCTCCATAATAATTTTCTATGGTTAGATTTTTTTTAATGTTTGCTCATTTTTCTGGCTTTTTTTTTTTACTTTGATTTTGACTCTGACTCATCTCTTTAAGGTGAGCCATATTCTCAGGATAGAGAGAGCTCTCTCTTAAACTTCAGTTTTTCCTTGTTGCTACCCTTACTTCTAGTTCTGGGTTTCTGCAAGTTTCAGGTCCTTTAAGGTGGTCTGATGTCCTATGGGCTAGGTGCTCTGAAAGTCACCTCCTACTGCTGATTCAGTATCCATCCCACCCAGGACAGCTGGTGGCTTGCCAGATTCAGAGTACTGTGAATTACTTTGTGCTGGGGCTCAGGACATAACCTCAGGCTTGGGCAGGGACTCTGGGCCTCTCCTTGGGCCTGCACTAGCTAGGCACATTGCTGACTGCCTTATGCTGAGACTTGGGACCTCACTTTGGGCTTGGGCAGGGGATCCAATCCTTATTCTGAGCCCATACCAGCCAGAGGCAAAGAGGACTTACTTGTGCTAGGGCTTGGGTCCTCACTACAGTTTTATAATAGGGCTTGAAATTTCAAGAGATGGGTGTAGTGTCCTTTGCTATTGGCTTAGATGGGGTCTTAGGGTTTAAAAGTTGGCTTGGGACCAGGTTCAGAACCTATAACAGTAGATGGGGTGTGGGAGGGGGCTTGTTGTTGGCTTATGCTGGTACTCTTTGGTGTGGCCTTGCTGTGAGCTATGCTTCACTCTCGCCCCAATGAACCTGCCTACCTTTCAAGTTGTTTTCTTCAGGAAAATTTCTTCACTCCAACCCCTTGTTGGTTCTGTCACTCCAGTATTCTTTTTGAAGCATTATTTTAAGGTTGGTTAGAAAGGATTCTTAGAACAGTTTGACCTTTTCCTGCTGTTAATCTGCCATCTTGGCTCCACCTCCCACCTTCATTCTTTTTCAAAGTCAGTTGTTCAAGGTTGGTATTTGTAAGTTTAAATGGCATATTGTGCCTTGGGTGCAGATTTCAGTAAGTAAAAGCGTCTTCTGAGCCTGGGCCCTAGTTGTAAAGGACATCATGTGTGAAATTCAGGCTATTAAAAAAACCCTCTAATTGTAGGGTCATACTATTTTGGATTTGGAAAAGATTGTAGAATTGGATTCCATAGCATATAATCCATGTCTTATTTTATAGAAAAGGAAATTCAGATAAATCACTTGCCCAGGGTCATATAACTAGTCATGGAGACTTTAAGACTTGATTCTAAGACAGAAAGTAAGGGTCTAAAAAAAAGATTTTAAGAAAAGCATAAGATCTCAGGTTAAAACAAACAACTGGTTAGATTTTATAATAGACATCAATGATTCAGAATTGCACACCTGAAAAAAAAAGAAAGAAAATTGCTTCCCAATAGCATGAGACTCAAACATGCAGGCTGGGTAAGACTTTCTTTCTTTTCCTTCCTCCCTTCTTTTCTCTCTCTCTCTCTCCCCTCTTTCTTTCTCTCTTCCTCTCTCTCTCTTCCTTCCTTCCTTCCTTCCTTCCTTCCTTCCTTCCTTCCTCCTTTCTTCCTTCCTTCCTCCTTTCTTTCTTTCTTCCTTCCTTCCTTCCTTCCTT
>NC_058133.1:485597523-485699914 GCF_016433145.1 Gracilinanus agilis | reverse complement strand
TTTCTCTCTCTCTTTCTTTCTTCTTTCTCTCTTTCTCTTACCTTTTCTCTTAGAATCAAAAGTATCTATTCCAGTTCAAAAGAGTGGTAAAGGCTAGGTAATGAGGGTTAAATAACTAGCCCAGGGCCAACAGGTAGGAAGTATCTGGGGCAGATTTGAACCAAGGACTTTCCAGTTCTAGACCTGGCTCTCTATCCACTGAGCTACCTAGCTGCCTTTGCTATTCATTCTTAACATGACTGCTAAAGTCCTTTTCATCTCTAAATTTTAGAAATGTGCAAAATGATCCATTCTAGATCAGGGTGTGAGAAATCATACAGACTGTACATCCAGAAATAGGTTCTCAGAAACTTTGACTCCCTTTTGAAGTAATTGACCTTGGGCTATGGGTATCAGCCAACAGACAGCTAGGTGGCACAGTAGATAGAGTGCTCAGTCTGGAGTCAGGAAGACTTTTCTTCATGAGTTCAAATCTAGATTCAGACACTTATTACCTGTGTGACCCTGAGCAAGTCACTTAACCCTGTTTGCCTTAGTTTTCTCATATGTCAAATGATCTGGAAAAGTAAATGGCAAACCATTCCAGTATCTTTGCCAAGAAAATCCCAAATGGGGTTACAAAGAGTCAGACATGACTGAATGACAACATCATATAGGCACCAGCATAATAGACTTTTCTAACACTGGTGACCTGGTGAACATCTCACTCTTCCCTCTCCCTCCAAGCTTCCTTCCACTTCCTACAATAATGAGAAGCACGTTGATAGCCCTGAGACTCTGTATGACATTCTTTAGGTAGAAAACTTGCACAAGTCACTGGACCTGATAAGCTTCTACCCACCAGTAACTAGGATTTGTAACACAACGGACCATCTCCTTAATTACTTCCTCTGGGACAGAGCTTTCAATGATGGTACAAGGGAGAGGTGCCATTTATTTCTGGCAGAAAATGGGTCAATGGTTTGGGAAGAGTCCTTAAGTCAGGTTGTAAAGGGTGATCATTACTGATTAGAACTGCCACCAAGCAAGGTTACTAGGACTCTTTGTGTACTAATTCTCTCATCTATCTATTCCTTTCTCTTTGCTTACGTGGCCTCCATTCTAGTTCACATCCTCATCATTTCTCATCTGGTCAATGGTATGTAATAGCCTTTCAACTAGTCTCCTGCATTGTCTCACCCTCCTCCAATGCATATTCCACATAGATGAACTAAAGCATGGGTCTGGCCATGTCATTCTCTGGTTCAATAAATTCTAGTGATCACTTTTCCAGAATAGTTTCAAATTATTTTCTATAATCATTAGAAAACCCCTCAGGTCCACCAACAATGTATTAGATGGTAGGTCAGGCTTTTAAAAAAACAAAAACCTCTTACCTTCCATCTAAGAATCAATACAGAAAAGCAGTAAGGGTAGGCACTGGGGGGTAAGTGACTTGCTCAGGATCAAAGAGCTAGGAAGTGTCTGAAGCCAGATTTGAATTCAGTTGCTAGGCCTGGCTCTTAATCCAATGAGCCCCTGGTCAAGCATTTTAAAGCACTTATTATACACCAGACAATTTCTTAAGTGCTGGAGATGTAAATTCAAAAAGCCAGGTAGAACCTGCTATTAAGGGAGCTAAAAGGGGCATTGGAGGAGAGAGGTAGAGGAAGAATTTATACATAGAGGAATGCTATGAGGTGGGCCAGGACAGGGTATTTTCAATAAGATAAGGTAAAAGGTTACCTATGGAGGTGGGGTACCATGTTTAAAGTTGTAGTGTGTTGGGAACAGAGGAAATGAAGATGATGGCCAAAGTGAAGGCAGCATGGGGAGTAAATGGCCAGGAAATCAGTGTGCCTCTCTCTCAAATACACTTGTAACATTGACTATTTCCATATTTTGTCATCTTTCCAATTTCCTGGGTGTGAGGTGGAACCTTAGGGTTGCTTTGATTTGCATTTCTCTTATTTCCCCCTGTCTTTTCTATCACAAAAGGACACCTGGGGAAATGACAGCACCCTCTCAATAGAACTGGAAATAAAATCCTAATTAATACATTTGGGAATTGTTCTTCCCTGCTGTGAACATTAGCTCTATAGTGTGTTCCAGTCTTTGGCCATGACATATAGACAATCAACTATTGTTTATCCATGAATACTCAAGGTTTATCTCTGATACTCAAGGTTCCTCCCACACAGCATTTCACCTTATTCTCGGCTGATAATAGCCAAGATGGTAGGAATCTGGGACCAGATGCCAAAGGTGGGTAACTGTGTATATATGTCTGTGTGCATGCAAACTAATTGTATGTCTGACCATAGTCAAAAGCCAATTGAGTTCTTTCTTATCGTATGTTATATTGCACTATCTGTTCTTCTTTTCCATTTCATTAGCATGGATAATCTTTTTTTTTTTTTTTAACCCTTACCTTCCATTTTAGAATTGTATTGGTTTGAAGGCAGAGGAATGGTAATGGGGGGTTAAGTGTCTTGCCCTGGGGTTCCACAGCTAGGAAGTGTCTGAGGTCAGATTTGAACCCAGGACCTCCAGTCTCTAGGTCTGGCTCTTCATCCACTGAGCTACCTAGATGCCACCTTACAATGCCTCTTTTAATGGTTTACAGGGTGCTCTTTCTACAACAAACCTGTGAAATAAATAATCCAAGTAAGTTTAGACCCATTTTGTAGATGAGAAAACTGAGGCTCAGAGAAATGATTTCCTCACTATGGTCACTCAATTGAGTACTTTTGGAGTCAGCCTACATACCTAGGTCTAAATCCAGTTTTACCCCCCTTCACTATGCCATATCACCTCTCCAACAATTTTATGGTTATAGGAAGGTAGGCAGAGCTCTAAACAAACCTGGGAAATCTCTGAAAAAAAAAGAAGCATAGTGCTAAGAGGAAGGGTGTTAATAAGGACAGGACTAAACTGGCTAGGATAAGCCAATAGCTAAAATCCATTTCCTAAATCACAGAGGAACTACAATTTGCTTCAATACAGAGAGAACCCACAGTGGAAAAATCACAGACCCTTGAAAATAGCTCAGACTTCGAGAAATATAAACCGTACAAGGAGGATTACAAAGGCAGAGAATGCCAGTCTTTATTTTCCCCCTGGCAATGATTTTTTTTATTTAAATTTTATTTTTTAAAAGTATTTTTCCATGTTTACACAATTCATTTTCTTTCCCTCCCCCCTTCCCAGTGCTGACAAGCAATTCCACTGGGTTGTACAAACCTATTTCCGCATTATTCATTTTTATTATAGAGCAATCTTTTAAAGCCTGGCAGCAATTCTGATTTTCTGGACTTTAGCACAATGCCCCCCTCTCTGCCTCCTCTAACTCTTAGTTCTTCTTTGTATGTTGTTTCCCCCCCACACCAATGTAAGCTCCTTGAAGGCAGGAGCTCTTTGTATCTGCAATGCTTAGTCCAGTGCCTGCCCCATAAAAAAGCTTAATAAATGCTTATTGCCCTGGTGCCCTGTCGCCTTGTCCAGAGCCTCTGAGACCCTGCCCCACTAGGATAATCATCGAATCCTCTAGGTGTCGGTCTCTTGGATCTATTCAGTTGCTTTCCTGGTAGCAAAAAAGCCACTCTCGTTTTGTTTCTCCTTGGTGCCAGCTGCTACGTCTCTTCTATTGGCACCCAAACCACTTCTTATCCCTATCCTTGGCTCTTTGTCTGATTTCTTAAGGCAGCATGGAAATACTCTCTTCCATGGCTCTTTCCCCAATAGGAGCTTCTTCAAATTTTTAAATTTGAAAATGAAAAAAATAAAAACTTCAAACCAAACTCCAAAGAAAAAAACAATCTCCTAAGAGGAGAAATGGCTTAGAGTAACACTGATGAGATACATCCTTTAGAAATTTGTATCAATTTTGCATCTGTTTTGTGTTTATTTACACATTCTCTCCCCTAGCTGGATATGCTCCTTAGGGGCAGGCTCTGTTATATTTTTGGTCTTTGTCAAGCCAGTTTTTTTTGAACTCTTACTTTCTGTCTTAGAATCAATTCTAAGTTGGAAGAACATCAAGGTCTAGGCCAGTGATTCCCAAAGTGGGCGCTACCGCCCCCTGGTGGGGGCTGCAGAATCCAGGAAAGCGGTGATGGCCACACTTTTTTTGTATTACATTCTATTCTGAGTTCAATAAATAATTTCATAATTTCCAGGGGGCGCTAAGTAATATTTTTTTCTGGAAAGGGGGTGGTAGGCCAAAAAAGTTTGGGAACCACTGGTCTAGGCAAATGGGATTAAGTGACTTGCACAAGGTTATACAGGTAGGAAGTGTCTGAGGCTAGATTTGAACCCAGGTTCTCCCACCTCCAGGCCTGGAGCTCTATCCACTGTTCTGCTCAGCTGCTCCTCCAATTTTTTTTTAAAACATTTTTTTCGGATCTGTGTTTTTGCTGATATGATTTTCCCCACCAATACAACTCATCTGAAACTTAAGAGGCTTAAAGTATTGTCCAGGGGACTTGCTGTTCTTTGTCAAAGATAGCGCCTGGTGTCTTGACTCATGAATAAACTGGATTTAAGGGAGGAAGAATTGCACAAAATTGTCAGTCTAACTCTCTTTCCCAAAATCAACCAAGTCCAGTGGCAATACAAAAGTCAGGATGACTGGTGATGGCTAAGGATGCAGTGGGACCTGGGCATCTTTGACCTCTGTCCAAGCTCTAAGCACTGGCTGAGTACCTGCTTCAGTGGCCTTTATGATTAGGGACTTGGGCTTTGTGAGTCTTAAGCCAAGAGAATTGCCCCTGATCACATAGGTAACACGGGCCAGGTATGGGTCTTGAATCTTAGTTTTCCTCAAATGTTGGTCTTTTATCCATTATATTGGAGATGTTGAACATGCAGCCAGTGGGATGAATTTTATTTTATTTTATTTTATTTTCACTTTTTTTTATTGATTAATTAAGAAAATTTTTCCATGATTACATGATTCATGCTCTTTCCCTCCCCTCCTCCCACCTCCCTCCCATCAGTGGGCTGCATTTTAAAAAGAACAACAACAACAACAACAGCAACAAACTCTTAACTTCCATCTTAGTATCTGCTCTATGACAAAAGAGCAGCAAGGGCTAGGCTCTATCCACTGAGCCACCTGGCTGCTCCTACCTTCATTTATTTATTTATTTAATGTATTTAAATTTTTAATTAATTTTAAAACTCTTACTTTCTGTCTTTAGAATCAATACTGTGTATTAAGTGGTAAGGTGATTCCCAAAGTGGGCGCCACCGCCCCCTGGTGGGTGCTGCAGCGATCCAGGGAAGCAGTGATGGCCACATATTTTTTGTATTACATTCTATTCTGAGTTCAATAAATAGTTTCATAATTTCCAGGGAGTGCTAAGTAATATTTTTTCTGGAAAGGGGGCAGTAGGCCAAAAAAGTTTGGGAACCTCTGGTCTAGACAATGGCAGTCAAGTGACTTGCCCAGGGTCACACAATTGGGAAGTGTCTGAGACCAGATTTGAACCTGGGACCTCTCTTCTCTAGGGTTGGTTCTCCATCCACTGAGTCACCTAGCTTCCCCCATACCCCTAACTTTAGAACTTAGTCCCTCATCACTCCCACCCCCAAAACTTCCCCTAAGATGTGATTCTACTGTATGTTCTTTTTTGACATGATTAGTAGTCATCTTACTTACTAGTAACTTATACTTACTAGAATATCAGGTCTGGAGTTGGGAGGATCTGGGTTCAAATCTGACCTCAGATAACTTCTAGCTGTGTGACCCTGGTTAAGTTGCTGAACTCTAATAGCCCTTGCTACTCTTCTGTCTTGGAGTTGATACTAAGACAGAAGGTAAGGGTTAAAAAAGAAAAGAAAAGAGACTCTGGACTGGGGGATATAAAGAGAAATAAATACCAAATATATGTACAAAATTGGTGTGAAATTAGAGAGTTTATATACCTGTATTCAAGGCAGGAACTGGGCAAAATCGTGTAAGAGATAAAGCTTGTCTCCAGTTTTTCCAGCATCCCTAACCTGGCTCTTTCCCCATCTCTATGGTGATCGCGCAGTTCCCCTTCACCTCACTACCTCGCTGAGGCACCCAGAGCCATAGCCTCTCTCTGTCATCCCTTAAAACATGCCTTCAGGAAAGCAATAGCATGGCAAAGGTGGAAAGCTGACTGATTTTGGAGCCAGAGGCCCTGGCTTCCTACTCTGTCTCTGCTATTCACTGCGTGACTTTGGGCAAGTCTCTTAACCTCTTTGGAGTTCGGGTTCCCCTCTAAAAGGAAGAGTTAGGATTAGATAAGCAGGAAGGTCCTTTGCAGCTCTTAGGACCACGATTCTGATAAGCTTATTCCTGCTGTGGCTGTAAATGATTGATAAGGCTCAATGTGCAGTCCCTTCCTTGGTGGTTATGCATTTTAATCTTGGCATTTCAGGCAACAGCCAAGTGGGTGACTATTCTTTCAGACAAGAAGGACCTTTTCTCCCTCTCCCCCCCACCCCACTTCCTGCTCCGGGAAAAGAAGGCCCAGGAATAGCCTAAGGCCTCATTGGAGTGCACAGCTGGCTCTTGGGGACCTGCTCTGTCCTCCCTTTTCCCAGCATCAGAGGACATTTTTTGCATGGCCAACCCCTCTGTCCAGTCACCCAAAGCAAGCACTTTCCCCCTCAATTCTTTCCAGTAATCCAGGGTCTCACAGACAGCTTGAATTTGCCTTCTGGGCACCGGAACTGGGAAAAGGTTCAATGACCCTGTCCTAAGGACTCTGGTTCTCACTTGGACCAGGTTTCACTCTGGAACCCGGACCACAAAGCTTATCCTTATCTCTCTGTTCCATAATTCCATCCTGGAATTAATCCAAAATCTTTAAAATGAAATTTAGGTTTCACTCCTGATTCTGGTTCCTCAGATGTAGGTAACAGGGTCTTCTCTCAAACATAGGACTCTATATGGGTATCTGGTATGGGGGCAGCCTTTATTTGGCAGTCCAAAGAAAATGCAAAAGATGCAAAGAACACCCTGCTGTGTGATCCTGGGCAAGTCACTTGACCCCCATTGCCCACCCTTACCACTCAACTACAAGCCAATACACAGAAGTTAAGGGTTTAAAAATAAATGAAGAAAAAAAAAGGAAAAAAAAGATGCAAAGAACCGATAGATGTCCAAGGGCCAATACAAAAACATAAAGTACCCAAATGGTGCATCAAACTGCCCTAGAAGGTAAAGCTTTTGGGGCTACTACCAAAGAAATAAACTACTTTGTCTGGGACTTGCATTATCTGAGAAACTCATAAAAACAGCAGAGCTGGAAAGATCTAACCCTCTTGCCCCTAATCCTGTCCCATAGCATGGCTTTAGACCTTTGGCTGCAGGGCTTCCCATTACTGATGTTTCTCTTCCTTCTCCAAGGAGCACACTGCTGAGGAAATCTTCCTCTCTGAAGCTCCTGCATCTCTCATGAAATCAGATGATTGGGGAATTCATCCAATTTATCGTAACCTTTGTCAACCACCCCTCCAGTCCTCTCATTGTCCCTGTTGCAAGCGAAGGCAGCAGTGATGCTTAGCCTGGAAAAGAGAAGTACAGATAGTTGTCTTCAAGCATTTGAGGGGCTGTCGTGTGGAAGAAGGTTGAATTGTTCTGTTTCGGCTCAGAAGGAAGAACTTAGAATGATGGATTGAAGTTGGTCAAGAGGCCAGTTTTGGCACGATGTCAGCATAAACTTCGAACATTGGGAGCTATCCAAAAAGTGAAATGGGCTGCCTCAGGAGGTGGTGAGTTTGCCTTTGCTTAAAGCAGAACCTGGATAATTGGGGATAGCTTAAAAGATATTCTTGTCCATGTATGAGTTGAACTAGGGGGCCTTTGAGATCCCTACAAAAGCTGATGTTCTTTGATTTGGTGGGGCCCTCCATTTCTGTCTCCAGTCCTTATTGAAAGCAGCTCCACAGTATTTACAGAACTGCAACTACTTGGCCCTCTTAATGGGAGGTAATGGGTTGTAATGATTCCTTTTCTCTAATGAGTTTGGAGAGCTGTAGAGAGCAGGTCCTGAACAAACGTGGCCTGTTATCAGGAGATGAGGCTTAGCTAAGGAAGATAGAGTGATGGAGCAGGAAGTAAGAGGGAGATTGGGGAGGGTGGTTTGTATGTGGGCAAATAGAGGGTGACACAATGTGAAGATCTGTTCAGTTATCTGCTTCCTACCTAGTCTCACCAGCTAGACTTGCTTGTCCAATTCACTTGCAGTCATAAAATTTAGAACTGAAAGAAACTTTAGCAATAATCTAATCTAATGTCTTTATTTTATAGATGAGGAAACTGAGGCCCAGAGACATTAAGTAATTTGCTCAAGATCATACAGATATGAAAGGACAGAGTTGAGACTGAACCCAGGTCCTCTGACTTCAAATCTAGTGCTCTTTTCCCTCTACTCCGCTGTCCATACCACAAAAAGCTCTGTCTGTCTTGGCCAGTGATGGTGAACCTTTTAGAGAGGTGGGTGATGTGAGAAATGTCCTCATGTGAGGGGGAGGAGAGCAAGTCCCTTTGGCTTTCTAGTAACAAGCTCTGTGCTAGGGCAATAGTGAGTGTGCCCATAGAAAGGGCTCTGAGTACCCCCCACCCTGGCACATGTAACATAGGTTCGCCACCATGGGTCTAAGCTCTTGCTATTTGCAAAGGTCAATAATCTTTTTTTTTTTAAAACAGCAGGAGGAATTTCATTCTTTAATAGCTGACATTTATATAGCTCTCTAATGGCTGCAAAGCCTTTCACTCACATTAATTAATTTGATTCTCACAACAATGCTGTGAAGTGGATGCTGCTAAGATCCCCATTTTACAGCTGAGGAAACTGACACTCAGAGAGAGTGAATTGCTCTGGGTCACACAGCTAGTAAGCATTGAACTTAAATCTTTCTGATGCCAAATCTCGACTTTATCCACTGTGCCACCTAGTCTTATAGAAATGTCAGCTCATCTATGATGTCTCTTTAGAGGAACTCAGGCACGCAGGCTGGCAGGAAATACTAACTGGGTACTTTATATGAAGCTCTATCCTAGCTCTCTCAGAAGTATCAGGGATATGCCAGAGTTAGAAGATTTAGTTTCTGCCCTGAGCATCTTATAGTCTATTAGAGACAGAACACATGAATGCACAAAAGAACACAAGAGCATTTTCCCACAGCAACTTGTCACTAAATACAAATTAATATTCCTCTTCATTCCTCCTTCAAGGCCTCACTCATGATCATCTAGTCCAACCTCTTTATTTAACAAAGGAGGAAACTGAGGCCAGAAAGGGTAAGAGTTAGGTTATGAGAAATCCCTATGCCCTCCATGAATTTGTCCCAGAACATTCCACCTCCCCCTATGCCCCTTGTTGTAATCTCTCTCTGCTCTGAACCTAAGGAGCTCAGTGTCCTTTCCCATCACTGACACTGAATCACTGAATCATCAATTTAAAGATAGAAATAACTTTAGGGGTCATATAGTCATCTCTCTCTGTCTTCTTCTCTGTCTCTCCCTCTTTCTTCCCTCTCTCTCTCTCTGTCCTTCTCTTTCTTCCTTTTCCCCCCTTCCCACTTTCACTCGTTTAGTACAATACCCTTTCTCCATTTTAGAGACAGAGATCCAAACAAAGGAAATGAGAAGAGAGGCTACAACCAGAGTCCTACAATAACTTTGTGAGATAAATGCTGTAATTACTTCCACTTTGCAGAGGTAGAAACTGAGGCTCAGAAAAAAAGTGAAGTGATTTGCTCAGTGTCACACAGTTAATAAATGACAAAAATAGGATTCTAATTCAGGTCCTCTGTCTTCAATGGTAAGATTCATTCTATGGTACCATACTCCCTGCTCTTCCTTGCCTTGGGAAATTCCTGCTACTCTTACTTGTATTGCTGTTTAACATCTGTAATAATAAAAGTAAAATATTAAATGTAATATTAATTAAAGAAAAATTGTTGTGGTCGCCATTTATATAATTAACACTCAAGTCACGAGTCTGTTAGTAGCTCTTGACGATTAAGTTTTAATCAAAATGGAGATAAAGAAAAAAGAAGGAAATATAGGAAGGAGACAGAATATCACCTAGCTAAATTACCCTAAACCAAATCAGGAAGCCCAAATGTGCCAAACCGCCAAAGTCCACAAAAACCCTCCAGCACACAGCAGGCACCACAGATCTCGCTCCCAACTGTGTTCCACTGAAGTGCCCATGGAGAGAGAGCGCTCTGTGTCCTGCACCACACCTTTTTCTTTCTGTCCCTCTCCGTCACGCAACATACTCATGCAAAATGCGATACAGGGTAGGACGAGCCTGGGGAGTGGATTCTATCTACACACATCTCATCTCTAATCAAACATGAAAAGGCAGCTGGATATTTCAGTAACAGAAATTCCTCTTTAGCTATGGAATAATGAAAAGAGAATTGGATTTGGACTGACCCTGTCACTTATTAGTTTTTTTGACTGAGCAATAGCAGAATGGGGTTTTGAGCTGAGGACATTATTGAAAACTCCAATCTCTTAGGGGTTTCCTTCTGGGATCCTGAGGGGAATATGTAGCTAGTCATCCCTCTGGGGACTTGACTTGTAAGTCTGAATGAGTGTTGGAATAAGAATCTCCAGAATCTTTTATTTGAGTTATATATGGTATTTAGAGAAATGTGGTAAGATTTGAATGAACAAATACAGAGTTGAGATTTGCCATTAAATTAATGTTCAGATTAAGTTGGTCTTAATTTAAAAAACCCTTATCTTCTGCCTTAGAGTTGATACTAATTATTGGTTCCAGGATAAAAGAGTGGTAAAGCCTAGGCAATTAGTATTAAGTATCATGCCCAGGGTCACACACAGCTAGGAAGTGTCTGAGGCCAGATCTGAACCCAGGACTTTGCACCTCCAGGTCTGGCTCTCTGTCCACCAAGTTATCTAGATGCCCTGGTTTTAATTTTTCAAGATGTACATCATTATTTTTAGGATAGGAGTCCCAAAGCACCATCAAAATTGTCTACAAGCTTTGTACTTTGAATTCTCACCCAAATCAACAAGTTCTCCCATTTGGCATAATGTTCAGTTATTGTTAGGGAGCCTTCCTTTAAACCCTAAGTTGATGATGGATTTTGTTTGGGCATTCACCAATAATCCAGCTACTCTCTCAAAGCGACTAAATTATACAACATCGATCATAGTAATTTTACCACTAAAACCTTATTCTAATGCCTTTAAGAGTTACAGATCATTAGAGCTTGAAGGAACCCCAGAAATAATTTAGTACAATTCCCTGACCCCTTTTTAGAGAGAAGAAAACGGAGACTCATAGGAAGTGAGTGGAGAGGCTATCACTGTGGGCTCTTGAAAAGGAGACAAGTGTCACTTTCTGACCTTTGATTCTGTCCAGTGACAGATTATGTCTCCCTCAAACTGTCCCTATTGAGCTGTGGAGGGATTATGACCTGTAGCAGTCACAGGACTTTTGAAGTGTTCAAGTAAGAATAGCCATTTTGGTTTTTACAGCTCAGATTAATCACAGGATTATAGCTGGTGGGAGTCCATTTTGGTTTAACCAGTACCTGACCAAGAATTCCCTCTATGACACCCTCAGCTGGTCGGTCTGTAGGGAATGGACTCTGGTCTTCTTTCCATTCTGATCAATTTCTGCTAGACACCCTCTATTTCATTAATACCCTTATTGAAATGTGGCACCCAGAACTAAACAATGGCCTTCAACTTGCTTTCCAGACTCATTAGGCATTACTCCTTTTCCTACATGCCAGACTAATCAAGTTGACCTTCTTGCAGCTTCTCACACACAACACCTTGTCTCCTTCATTTCCTCTCTCTTTCTGCCATTGTACTAGTTATTCCTCAAGCTTGAATTACTCTCCTTATCATGGCTTCACATCATCCCTTCCTTCAAGGCTCAGCTCAGTCATCACTTCTACATGAAGGCTTTACTAATTCCCCCAACACCCTCCTTAAGCCACCTTTGCATTTATTCTGCATGAATTTATTTGATGTTTGCCCTTCATTTTGAAGAGGACCAATGACACTAGGGGGTGATGTGTTAACTTATTTGTGAATTGGATTTGTGTGGCAGAGTTGCATAAAGCCATCAGTCTCACTATTCTAGAGTTTTCAAAGTGGAGTGGCAAGACAAAAGTCAGAATGACTGGCGATGGCCCTGGATGCAATGGATAACCTTGGCTTCTTTGATATCTGACCAAGATCCAAGAGCTCCATAGTACCTGCTTCAGCCACTTTCAGAGCCATTGGAACAAATTATTCTCATCTGCCCTTTCCACGAGAGGAAGTCTTCACATGCTTGAGGGAAACATTCCCCTGACTCAGCGATCAATTTGGGTCCATCAGTTGTCCTCAGCCTGATTTAGCCCATCTACCAAGATGAGATGATTTTACTGAGGTGTGGTTGTTAAACATGCTACAGCTTCTTAGAGCCACAGGTGAGAGCCGGGTGAAAGGTAGACACCAAAGGTAGAAGAGCAGCCCTGAAAAGGGTTCCTTCTACATAATGTAAACTCCTAAGGGCAAAGACTGATTTGTTGTGTTTTTTTTAAATCATTACTTTCTGTCTTAGAATTGATACTAAGTATTGGTTCCAAGGCAGAAGAGTGTTAAGGGCTAGGCAGTAAGAATGACTTGCCCAGGGTCACAGAGCTAGGAAGTATCTGAGACTAGAATTGAACCTAGGATTTCCCATCTCCCTGATTAATCTTTGTCTTTGTATCTTCCTTGCTTAGCCCTTTGCCTGGCACACAGTTGATATTTAATAAATGCTTGTTGATTGGTTAATAGTTTCAAATGTGACTTGATCAGGAAGGACACTAGAAGGACAATTATCTCCTTAATTCTGAACACTCTTAAAAAAAAAACCAGGGGGCAGCTGGGTAGCTCAGTGGAGTGAGAGTCAGGCCTAGAGACAGGAGGTCCTAGGTTCAAACCCGGCCTCAGCCACTTCCCAGCTGTGTGACCCTGGGCAAGTCACTTGACCCCCATTGCCTACCCTTACCAATCTTCCACCTATGAGACAATACACCGAAGTACAAGGGTTTAAAAAAAAAAAACAAACAAACCTAAACCCTTTCCTTCCATCTTAGAATTAATATTGTGTATTGGTTCCAAGGCAGAAGAGTAGTAAGGGCTAGGCAACTGAGGTTAAGTGACTTGCCCAGGGTCACACAGCTAAGAAGTATGTGAGGCCAGATTTGAACCCAGAATCTCCCATCTCTAGACCTAACTCTCTTTCCACTGAGCCACCTAGCTGCCCCTCATTCTGGGCACTAGATGCAGCCTAGCATTCATTTTTTTTTAACTCTTACTTTCTGACTTAGAACCTTACCCTGGCACATAATAAGTACTTAAATGCCTATTCTTTTCCTTTCTTTCCTATCAGATACAGAGTTTTGAGGGCAAATGAGAGCTCCAGCAAAACATTCTAAGGAAGTTTGAGGAAGAAAGGAATATTTTCAGAAATGGAGGAAGAGGTATCTGAACTGAGCTTCGATAGGAGAGAAGGCATCTAGAAAGTGAAGATGAAGAGGGAGACATTCTGGGCAGTGGGATGGAGAGGAAAGGCTTTTGGCAAATGCAGAGAGGCAGTAAAGAATATCAAATACCAGGATATGTGCATTGGTTCTAAGGCAGAATAGTGGTTAAGAGCTAGGTGATGAGGGTTAAGTGACTTGCCCAGGATCACATAGCTAGGAAGTATCTGAGGTCATATTTGAATTCAGGACCGCCTATCTCTGGGCCTCGTTCTCAGCCACCCCACTAGAATTCATTTTTTTTGACTGTTGACATAGCACTGGCTTCCATGTAGCTTGAAGTTCCCTAAAACTCCCAAATCATTTTCCTACTGAATCTAGCTTTAATGTATTACGATAGCTCTGGACTTCTTCACCAAGAACATTACGATAAGTTATTATTAGGACAAAATTCTCCTGGTGATATAAATAGCTAGAATTCTGAATAGACTCCAAAACGTGAAACTGTCCTAGTTCCATCAAATACCCAATTGTAATAATAATTATAATATATATATATATATATGTATATATATAAATATGCACCAGGTCTTTGAGCCTGTTAAAGAAAGTTAGATGAGATATCAATTGCATTCCATTCATCTCAAATTACACCAACGAACATTTACAAAGCAATTACTGTAAACAAGAAACTACAACATTCTAGACAGAATTAGTCAGTAAACAACTAGCTCTGGGGAATGTATGCAGAACACACTTTGAGGTGGAATCTGCATTATTAGCATTTTCTCCATCACTTTCTTAGGTCTAGTCAATTAACAAAGCTTCAAATCAAGCCCTGATCTGTAGTGTTCTAATTTCTCAGATGTACATGTTCACCCTGAAAATTTAATAATTGGCTCTTGTAAATGAGATGAACTGGCTCCAGCACAAATCTGCTGGTTCTGGGGATATAAAGATCAAAGGGACATTATCTGACCTGAAGGAACCTATATTCCACTAAAGACCAGAAGGTAGGGGCAAGAATAAGGTATCAGTCAGGGGGCAGCTAGGTGGCTCAATGGATTGAGAGCCAGGCCTGGAGACTAGGGAGTCCTGGGTTCAGATCTGCCCTCTGACACCTCCTAGCTGTGTGTCTCTGGGTAAGTCACTTAACTCCCATTGCCTAGCCCTTACTGCTCTCCTGCCTTGGAACCACTACGTGGTTCCATTGGGCATTGAGTTGGATACTAGGGATAAAAAAGAGAAAGAAAGAAAGGAAGGAAGGAAGGAAGGAAGGAAGGAAGAAAGGAAGAAAGGAAGAAAGGAAGAAAGGAAGAAAGGAAGAGTTTTTGCTCTCAAGGAGTTTATAGTCTACTGTGCAAATACCATAAAGTAGTAATGGTAAATACAAAATATATGCATGCGTGTAAGTATGTACACACACAGTCAATATAATAAATTATAAGGTGCAGAAGTACTAGTAAGCGAGGGGGTGAAGGTAAAGCCTCATTTGGGAGGTGGTGCTTGAGCTGAGACTTGAATGAAGTTAGGGATTCTAAGAGGCAGAGATGAGGAGGAAAGGAATGCAATCCAGGGAACGAATTGGTTGGTTGTTGCCTTTCACACTCTCAGAGGACCAACATGACAACACTGATGATGTGTTTTGACTTGCGCATACATTTTCTTGAGCATAAATTGGATTTGAGTGAGGCAGAGTTAGATCAGCCTTACTCTCTCTTTCTGAATCATCTAAGTCCAGTGGCAGGACAAAAGTCAGAATGAAGCTCAGGGGGAAGTGGATGCCCTTGGCTTCTTTGATGTTTGACCAAGCTCTAAGTGTTCCATTGTGTCCACTTCTACCATATTCATGGTCATTGGAACAAATTGATTTTGTTCAGCTATTCCATGAGGGGAAGTCTTCACATGCTTGGGGTAGATGTTCTCTTAACATCAATAGATGGAGTCAGGAAGACTCAGCTTTTTCATGAGTTCAAATCTGGCCTCACATACTAGCTGTGTGACTCTGGACAAGTCACTTAACCATTTACCTCAATTTCCTCATTTGTTAAATGATCTGAAGAATGAAATGACAAACCACTCCAGTATCTCTGCCAAGAAAACCCCAAATGGAGTTACCAAGAGTTGGACATGCCTAAAAAACAATCAAATGGTGGGAGTTATTACTTTTTTTTGTCTTTGTATCCCTAAAGCCCAGCACAGTACATGGCACATACTGTTTAATGATGTTTAATGAATGCTTGTTGCTTGAGGCACTGGAGCGTATTGAGAAGGAGAATGTTTTTTAGGAATATTACTTATGGAAAATGGATTAAAGAAATGTATATGAATCAATATAGGCTTAGAAGTAGCTAGGTGGTATAGTGGATAGAAGACTGGGTCTGGAGTTCAGGAAGACCTGAGTTCAGTTCTAGTCTCAGACACAACTAGCTAAGTGACAAGTCACTGAACCTCTGTTTGTCTCAGTTTCCCCATCTAAAAAATGGGGACAATAACAGCAACTACCTTGAAAGGTTGTTGTGAAGTTAAAAAAAATGATACATATTTGTAAAGCACTCAGCATAATGCCTGGCACATAATAAGTACTTAAATGCCTATTCTTTTCCCTTCTTTCCTATCAGATACAGAGCTTTGAGGGCAAATGAGAGCTCCAGCAAAACATTCTAAGGAAGTTTGAAGAAGAAAGGAATATTTTCAGAAATGGAGGAAGAGGTATCTGAACTGAGCTTCGATAGGAGAGAAGGTGTCTGAAAAGTGAAGATGAAGAGGGAGATATTCTGGGCAGTGGGGTGGAGAGGAAAGGCTTTTGGCAAATGCAGAGAGGCAGTAAAGAATGTCAAGCTTAAAGAACTAGTCAAGTAGACTGTAGGAAGGGGAGTAGAGCAAATAAGAAGTGAGGCTGGAAAGGTATTCCTCTGTTTGATATTATCCTTTGTGGCCTATCAATTAACCAAATCAATTAGTCAATAAGTATTCATTCATTAAGCACCTATTATGTACCAAGCACCACCTAGTGCAGTAGATAGAGCACTAGGCCTGGAGTCAGGAAAACTCATCTTCCTTAGTTCAAATCTGGCTTCAGACACTTTCTTGGCAAGGCATTTAACCCTGTTTGCCTCAGTTTCCTCATCTGTCAAATGAGCTGGAGAAGGCAATGGCAAGAAATTTCCAGTGTCTTCAATGTCTTCACCAAGACAACTCTTAGTGGAGTCATGAAGAGTCAGATATGACTGAATGACAACAAATATATTAGTCACAAACTAGACCAGCAATGAAATAATCTCTATTCATAATGAGTCCACATTCTAATGGAGACCAGAAGTACACATAGAAATACATACAACATAAGTATAAATTATTTCCTTCTATTTTAGAATCAATACCATGTGTTGGTTCTAAGGTTGAAGAGTGGTAAGGGCTAGGCAATTGTGGGGTCTAAACCACTCTACCCCCATTTTAGCCTTAACTAGGAATTAGCACCTCTCAATCAATCTACCATAGGCTTCAGAATGTGTGAAAATACTTTGAAAGCCATTGATGAAGAAGAATGAAGCCAGATCAGAAATCTATTCTAAATGGTTGAGGGATTTATTCACACCTTCTGAGCATTGGTTAGCTAGACTAGGGGAGTTCCAGAAAGTAGAGAGATTGTGGTTTAAGCTAAAATACTTGAGAAGAAAAGGGTAGGGGAGAGGCGAGAGGCATCAACTTCAACCTTGGGACACTACCTCCTCTTCCTTCTCTATTGGAGGAGGACCTTGTGGTCTTTGAAAGGTCTGGAGGATATTGAGAATCCCATCTTCCCATCAGTGACTCATAGCCTCACTTAGTTGACAGCTACAGTATCTGCATAGGAAGCTGGATTACACAAAGGAATACTGGACTCCACAAAGGTATCCAGCAAAGTAGCTAAAATATGCCTAAAGGATATTGTTTTAGCACCCCACAAATGGGAGAAAGGACTTCTCCAGGCTGGTATTGTAGCTCCTCCTTTGCCATAGTGGCCTCTAAGTGTGAGACCAATTTCTGGTGTGTTACAGACTTTTTGGAAGGATGTTTTATAACAACTCTTCTTACTGTATCATTTTAGTAAACATCCTTTTCCACTCAAGGTGGACTGACTAACATGATTGTCAGTTGATAATCTGAGAGGGAAATGCATTGGTAATGGCTCAACCTAATAGCTTTAGAGAATCCAACTCTTCAGGAGCACCCCTAGAACCTCAAGCCTGGATAAAGCTTTGTCTAGGATCTGAGACTCTTATGAGAATGGAATTTGAAAAAAGGAGGCTCCAGAGTTTGTATGAGATGTATGCACATACACACACACACACACATTAAATACAAGGCAATTTAAGAGGAAGGGTCCTAGCAATTGGGAGGGATTAGAAAAGCTTCATGTAGGAGTCAGTACATGGTTGGTTGCTGCCGTAACCCAAAAGGACCAAAATGACATCAGAGGTGGTTATCTGACTTGGACATAAATTGGATTTAAGTGAGGCAGAATTGTACAAAAGTCATCAGTCTTGATCTTTTCCAGAGTCATCCAAATCCAGTGGGAAGTCATCAGAACAACTTGCAAGAGCCCAGGATGCAGTAGATGCTTGGAATCTTTGATTTCTGACTAAGCTGTAAGCTCTCTATAGAACATACTTCTGCCACCTTCATGGCTGTTGGGACAAAATTGTTTTCATCAGCCCCTTTCACCTGGAAAGTCTTTACAAGGTTGGGGTAGACACCCCTCTAACTCACTGTTGGGTTTGAGGCCTGTAGGTTACCCTCCACCTGATTTAGCCTACCCACTGAGATGGTTCATTGGGCTGTGGCTGATGGACATGCTACAGCTTCTTGCAGCCATGGATGAAAGGCAGACACCAAAGGAGGAAAGCAGCCCTGAAAAAGGCTCAGCAAGCCCTCACATCAGAGGTGCTAGTCTTCCCCAAACATTCTGAATGCCCTAACTTCAGTTGCTATAGAGCAGGGGTTATCATATTCTCCCAACATGTGGAAAGTCTTTGGTTTGAAATCAGGCAGAAATAGTCTACTCTCAGTACCTAACTGCATCTTAAAGGAAAGGAGGGACTCTCTGAGGCTAGGATAGGAGTATATTCCAGGCATAGGAGGGATGGCTAATGCAAAGGGTAGAAGATGGGAAATACAGCCGTGGGAGTGAGGAACAGAGAAAAGTCCAATTTGACTTGGTTACACAGTGCAGGAAGGAGAATAATATCCAGTTAGAAGACTAAAAGGTAGGTTTGGGCCAAGTTGAATAGGGCTTTAAAAGCTAAACAGAGGAGTTTATGTTTTATCCTAGTTAATTGAGTTAAGAATTAAGTGGGTTAATTTTTCATTTGGGTTAAGATGAAGTAAATCACACAGGTTGAGCAGTCATTATTTTTCTCCCCAAATCCACTCATCTTCTAAACTTCCCTCATTGTTGGGAACTCTCACCAGCCTTCCAGCACCATGCCTTTGGCCCTTTGCCATCATCACCTTCAGTTCTCAACTTCCCCTCACCCCACATCCACCGATTCAATCATCTGCCAAATCTTGTTATTCTGTTTCCACATTTCTCACATCTGTCCATCTTCTCCACTCGGGCAGCATCTGTCCTAGTTCATTCCCTCATAACCTTTCACCTGGACTATCGCAAATTTGTCTCCCTTTCTCCAATCGATTCTCCACTCAGCTGCCAAAGTGATTTTCCTAAAGCTCAGCTCTTACCACATGCCTCCCCTGCTTTATTTCCAGTGGCTATCTATCGACTGTGAGATGGGATATTATTTCATCATTATCTCATTTTTCTAATTTTTTTTTGTGTCTTAAAATGCACGTAATTGCTGCTAGAGCAGGATTAGTATATATGTGTATATTTGCATATATTTTAAGTTAGAATATTCATATTGGGGGAGCAAGATCAAAAATCTTTTACTGATGAGGATAGGTGATGAAAAAATTGGAGGCAGCTGTTTTCTGCTCTGAATAGAAGCCTCCTAGCTAATTTGTTAAGGTGGGGAAGAGACAAGCATATAGCTCTTCACTAAGGTTTCCTGTATACCTCAGTGTGAAGGGAGCCTTCTGAATCATTCTTTCTGGGTAAACTATTAAAAGCAGCCAGTGTGACAGAGTGATGGGGGATCAGCTTTGAATGCTGGTTTGCTCCCATGAAATTTTCTCCCATGAAGCTTCAGGTCTAGAGATCATTAGGGGAAAAGCAGTTGAGCTAGGAAAAAGAAGCATCTAATTGGTCTCATTTTCTGAGAAAAAAAAAGTAGAGCCATCAGCCTCTTTGGAAATAGCTGGTGTTCTTCTTCTTCTTCTTCTTCTTTTTCAAACCTTTACCTTCTGTCAGAATTGATTGATTCCAAGAAAGAACAGTAAGGGCTAGGCAATTGGGGTTAAGTGACTTGCCCAGAGTCACATAGCTAGGAAGTATCTGAGGCCAAATTTGAAACCAGGACTTTCCATCCACAGGCCTGGATCTCTTTCCACTGAGCCACCTAACTGCCCTGAATAACTGGGGTTCTTAAGAATAGCATTACTCATTTCTGATAGGCCTTCCCCAACCCCCTAAAAGGATTGGTTCAACCTAACTGCTTCAAAGAGATGGGATTTCATTGGTGTCACAACTCCCTTTAATGGCAAAGAGCATTGGGCGATCTGTGGGAATTCTGATCCTTGTCTGAATGTTGACAAGTCTTCTGCCTATTCTCTTCTAGGACTGATGAGAAACTCCCACCCCTAACTTCATTTATCTCAACTCTGATGCTCCTGTGGAAGCCAGATGAGTTTCCTGCCTAGCAAACCCTGGAGGGTTGAGGTGGGAGGATTAGGTAGGAGGATAAGGTGGGACCAGATACCAGCTTTCAGGCCCACAGTAGCCTGAATGAAGGCATAAATATCTGAAAGCTACCTTAACGTGTTATTCACCAAAGGGATATTTGACTTTTAAAAACTGAACTTGTTATCCTGAATGAATGAGTATTAAATGGGGGGATTTTAGGGAGTACAACAAGGTCTTTGCCTGTTTCTATGACTTGGCAATCTGATGAAGTCTATGGACTCCTTCCCAGACTCATATTTTTAAATGCATAACACAAAATACATAGGACTATGAAGAAACAAATATTGAAATATTGTCAAAATAGACTTAAAAAATTTCAAGGACCTCAAGTTAAGAAATCTTGGCTCTAAGATCTGCTTTATGTTTTCAGAGAAAAGGTTTAAAAGATCTAACCATGACACATGGGCTTCTCAACTTTGCTCTCATCTCACACTGCTTATTGGATATTTCAAAATGAATATCCAAAAGAAAAATGAAACTAGGGGGCAGTTAGGTAGTTTGGTGAACTGAGAGTCAGGCCCAGAGATGGGAAGTCCTGGGTTCAAATCAGACCTCAGACACTTCTTCACTTTGTGACTCTGGGCAAGTCACTTAACCCCCATTGCCTAGGCCTTACTGCTCTTCTGCCTTGGAACAAATATACGGTATTGGTTCTAAGACATTAGGTAAGTGTTTTAATTAAAAAAAGAAAAGGAAAGGAGAGAAAAGAAAAGAAAAGAAAAGAAAAGTAAAACGGAACTCACTATATGTTCTCCTTTTCTGAACTTCTCTGTTTCTGTTGAGGGTACCAGCATCCTTTTGTACTTCCAGGGTGGCAGCCTCTGTGCCATCCATCCTCATGTCCTCATCTTGCAAACATTATTACTACTTGTATCTAGGTCCAGATAAATGCAAATGTAAAGTGACCCCACAAAGTGGGTTGTTGAGCTTATTTTTATTTGCACAATTCAAAGTTATAATTAGGTAAAATATGGCCATTGGCTCCAGCCCAATGGAAATATGGAGTGTGAATATGAATGATGTGTCCACTCAACAGGATTCATTATTTGCCCTAAAAAGGACCCAAGTAAAATGACCAAATCTTGCCATTTATCTCTATAGAACATCTCTTGACTCTAATTCCCATTCACTTCCATAACTATTATCCTTGTTCAAATCCTCATCCTCTCTCCCTGGACTATCCTAGGGGCCTGCTAATTGGTCTCTGCCTGAAGTGTCTTCTCTTTCTAAACCATCCATTGCATAGCTGCCAACTTAATTTTCCAAAAGGATAAATTTGACTGTGCTATTCCCCCATTCAAAAAACTTCAGTACTTCCCTATTACTTCCAGGATCAAATACAAACTCCCCTGTTTTACATGTAGAGACTTTCAAACCTGGTCTCAACCTAACTTTCCATCATTATTTCATAGTACTTTCCTCCATGTGTATACTGTTGTCTCGCCAAATCATCATTCTCAAGAGTCCGCTTATATGGCAGTCCGTATGCTACCTCCAAGACTTTGTAAAGCCCATTTGCAATGTTTGGAATGAACTTAAAAAAAAAAAAAGTTGGTCTCTCAGAATCCCTAGTTTCCTTCAAGGTCTAACTCAAGCATTTTCTTTCCCATAAGGCCTTTCCTGACCACCCCCCCATCTTCTTGTATCTATTTTGCACATATTGTCAATGATCAAGTGAGATAATATATGTAGAGTGCTTTACAAACCTTAAAGCACTATGTAAATGCTAGTGATCATTTTTTACATATACCTATGTAGCTCCATGTTGTCTCCCTTAAGCTCCCTAAGAATAGGGACTGTGATTACTTTTGTCTACATTCTTGGTGTCTAGCATAGTACCCAGCACACAATGGTTTAAATGCTTGCTGATTAGTTGGTGCAAACATCTTACCAATAGTTATTCTTGACTTTCTTTTTTTTTAAACATTTAATATTCATTTTTAACATGGTTACATGATTCATGCTCCTACTTTCCCCTTCACCCCCCGCACCCCCCCCACCCATGGCCGACGCACATTTCCACTGGTTTTATCATGTGTCATTGATCAAGACCTATTTCCAAATTGCTGATAGTTGCATTGGTGTGGTAGTTTCAAGCCTACATCCCCAATCATGTCCACCCCGACCCATGCATTCAAGCAGTTGTTTTTCTTCTGTGTTTCCTCTCCTGCAGTCCTTTCCCCGAATGTGGGTAGCGTTCTTTACCATAAATCCCTCAGAGCTGTCCTGTGTCATTGCAGTGCTACTGGTACAGAAGTCCATTACATTTGATTTTACCATAGTATATCAGTCTCTGTGTACAGTGTTCTTCTGGCTCTGCTCCTTTCGCTCTGCATCACTTCCCGGAGGTCTTTCCAGTTCACCTGGAACTCCTCCAGTTTATTATTCCTTTGAGCACAATAGTATTCCATCACCAGCATATACCACAATTTGTTCAGCCATTCCCCAATTGAAGGACATACTCTCCTTTTCCAGTTTTTTGCCACCAGAAAAAGCGCAGCTATAAATATTTTCATACAAGTCTGTTTATTTATGATCTCTTTGGGGTACAAACCCAACAATGGTATGGCTGGATTAAAGGGCAGGCATTTTTTTTTATAGCCCTTTGAGCATAGTTCCAAATTGCCAGCCAGAATGGTTGGATCAGTTCACAACTCCACCAGCAATGCATTAATGTCCCAATTTTGCCACATCCCCTCCAGCATTCATTACTCTCCCCTTCTTTCATTTTAGCCAATTTGCTAGGTATGAGGTGATACCTCAGAGTTGTTTTGATTTGCATTTCTCTAATTATTAGAGATTTAGAACACTTTCTCATGTGCTTATTATACTTTTGATTTCTTTACCTGAAAATTGCCTATTCATGTCTCTTGCCCATTTATCAATTGGGGAATGGCTTGATTTTTTATACAATTGCTTTAACTCCTTGTATATTTGAGTAATTAGACCCCTGTCAGAGTTTTTTGTTATAAAGATTTTTTCCCAATTTGTTGTTTCCCTTCTGATTTTGACTACATTGTTTTTGTTTGTACAAAAGCTTTTTAGTTTAATATAATCAAAACCATTTAATTTACATTTTGTAATTTTCTCTAACTCTTGCTTGGTTTTAAAATCTTTCCTTTCCCAGAGATCTGACAAGTATACTATTCTGTGTTCACTTAACTTATTTATAGTTTCCCTCTTTATATTCAAGTCATTTATATTCTTGACTTTCTTCATCATGTTCTTGTTGTTGGGATGTTCTCAGTCTTGTCTGGTTCTTTTTGACCCAATTTTGGGTTTTCTTGGCACTGGAGTGGTTTGCCGTTTCCTACTCCAGCTCACTGGCAGATGAGGAAATGGAAGCAAACAGGGTGAAGTGACTTGCCCAGGGTCACACAGCTAATAAGTGGCAGAGGCCAGAGTTGGCCTCTAGGCTAGGCACTCCATCTGCAGAGCCACCTAGCTGCCCCTCCTGACTCTCACAGAGAATAGTTTATTCATTTTGATTAGGCTGAGAGAGCTAATGAGAGGGCTAGCCTTAGTCGACTTCCTCAGCATTGTTCCTTAGTTAGAAGGTCCTTGCTGTTCCCTCTGACTGCTTCATGTTTCCTTTTGTTTCTCTGAGAACCCGGATGTAGAAACGGTTTTGTGCTCATGTTCTTAGCTTCTAATATAATCAGACTTATACGTGGAATCCTTTTAAGATTATTTTCCCTTTAGTCATCATTTTACCTGCCAGTGAAGTCTTTACCAGTTTATGTTTTCTTCTATGTGGGTAAAAGTCCTGGTTCCCACTTTTCTATTATCAAGGTTTGAACCAGCTATGATGAACAAGGAAATTTACATTCAATTGTTTCCATAGCGACCGCCTCAGGTCCATTTGCTCTCTGATATAGCCAAATTTCCTTTAATATTAATATGAACACTAATAATACTTAGCATTTAGATAGCACTTTAACATTTGTAAAACCCTTTACATATGTTATCTCACTTTATCCCTTTAAAGTCATCCTAACCTAACCTTCCAGTTACTACTATTTAAAGATGCAGTACTAGATTTTATGGACAGTTCAAGCTATTTTCTTTTCTTTTCTTTTTTTAAAGACCCTCATATTCTGCCTTAGAATCTATACTAAGTTTCAGTTCCAAGGCAGAAGATTGGTAAGGGCTGGGCAATGGGGGTTAAGTGACTTGCCCAAAGTCACCCAGCTAGGAAGTATCTGGGGTCAATTTGAACCCAGGACCTCCTGTTTCTGGACCTGGCTCTTTATCCGCTGAGCCACCTAGCTTTTCAGAGGCAATTTTGACAATAAGCTATTTGTATTTTATGTGCTAACTTTAGAACCTATTCTCTCCTCATCCCCACCTCTACAACTTCCCCTAAGATGCGATTCCATTGTTATCTTTTTCTGACAAAGTTACTAACTTAATAGTAACCTCTCTATAAGTAACAAGTATACTTATGTGTATGTAACAAGGTTACTAGGAGATCAGTTTATCTAGTTTTTAGCAAAAGAGTCAATAAAGTATCTGTCATTATGGAAAGGATGGAGCCAAGTGGGTTAAAGGATAATACAATTAGTTAGATTTGGAACTCACTAAATGCATTCAAAGAACAGTTGTTCATGGTTCAAAGCCAATCTTGTAGTAGATCTCCCACAGACTGACCCAAAGACCTGGGTTGACCCTGTGTTGTTTTGCAATTTTATCAATGACTCTATTAAAAGCATAGATGATACCTTATCATATTTCCTGGTGACATTAAGTTCAGAGAAATAGCTAGCCTAGTGGATGACAGTTAGGGTCCCCCAAAACCTTGATAGATTAGATCATGGGACTGAATCTAATAAGGTGTTGTTCAGTAGATGTGCAGGTAAAGATTTCCACTTGACTTCAAAAAGTCAACTTCACAGGTACAAGATGTTTTGGGAGACATGCTTTCATATGTGGAAACAAAAAGGTTTTTTTTTTCCTTAATGTATCACGACCCAAGTATGAGTCAACAGTGGGATGTGGCAACCAAAAATGCTAATACAGTCTCTTGTTGCCTTGAGAACCACAGCTTCCAGGAAGATCGAAGTGATAGGTCCTCTGTGTTCTGCCCTGGTTGGAACACAACCTGAGTATTGTTATATGAAGATGAGATGAAGGAAATGGGGACACCGAGCCTGGATAAGATGGGACTCAGGGGGCATGGGATACCTGTGTTTAAGCATTTGAAGGGCAATCAAGAGCAACGGAACGTATTCTGTTTGGACCCAGAGGGCAGAGCCAGGATCAATGTGTGAAAATGGCAAAGAAACAAATTTAAGTTTGATATAACAAGATGAAGCAGTGGAGGGAAGACCAAGTTTAAAGAAAGCTTGGCAAGAGACTCATCTAAGAAAAATCATCCCCATGGCATTTAAGTATAAAACTTGAAGAAGGACATCAAACAAGATAAAAGATGGAAAAGATCTGTAAAAATTAAAAAAACCCCAACAAACTTTTTTATCATCAAGGACATTGTAGTCACCACTACTCTTGGTATCTAATATCATAATCCTAGATGTGTTTCTTGAAAGAGTATAAATGTCAGTGAAGGAAAATGAATGGGGAAAGTAGCTATATTAGAGTAAGAATACACAGAGGTCAGTGCTGGAGGTCATAATTTTGAGAGCATTGAATGACTAATTCTCAAGGTATATGAAGATATGGTAAAGTATTAGACTTTATTACTGACCAAGAGAACATTAATAATTACTGATCCACATGCTTACTTTCCTACCTTTGTAAAAATTTCATGAGATGCCTCAAGGGCATCCTTGATATGTCTATTAGAAAGGAACATACAAGCTTTTGCAAGTGAGATTCTACTATAAACCACATCTTGACAATCACACAATTGATGGGGGGAAATATAGATGATAGAAGATCCCACTGTGCTTGTTGTTTGTTGACTATGCAAAAACATTTGATTTGTCTCCTCAAGGGCCTTCCCTTCAGTAAGATCCCTATAGCGTATATGTCAAAATTACCAACGTTCACTTAAAGTTATTACAACAGAAGTAACCTTGTTCAGTGATCATTAACAGTAACTAAGGCATAAAAAAAAGATAAAACTTGCCAAAGAGATTCATCATATTCATTGGGGAGATTCAGTGTGGAATCCAAGTCGAAAAGGGATGGTAAGCACCTTCCAGATGTCCTGTTTGTGGATGATGTGGTGCTAATTGCGTCAGGTCTCAAAACACCACAGAGCCCCTAAAAGATGTAGCTATCTACATTTGAAAAAATAAGTGGATGAAAAATGATTACTGCCCAGTTCATATGACTAGATAATCGACAGTGTTCATCAGTATGTATCTTGGAGAGAAATTGTAGATGGATAAATTTATTATCCTGGGATTGAACAGTGCAATGTGAGTAGCTTGAATTTCCTATGTTTGAGAGTCATAGAATATTGTACCCTCTGAAGAACTGGAGTTGAGGACCACTCATAGGGCAACAGAGAGGCATGTTGTAGACATGGACAGATGGGGGCATGTAACAATTGAGAAATTATGGCTGGAGAAGCAAATGCATGTTTCAAAAAGATGAGTGGGACATGTGACAGAAATCTCATGATGTCAGGAGATCTAGAGTAAGTTTGCTAGCATATTGGGTATACCCACTTATGGTGAACTAATGGGAATATACGGCCAAGAGTTGCCCAGGATGGGCAGACATTGATAGACTGTGATCTGCATCATTGGCATTAAAAAACAAACAAACAACTTTTACCTTCTATCTTAGAATCAATATTGAGTGTCCATTCCAAAGCAGAAGAGTGGAAAGGGCTAAGCACCAGAGTTGGGGGTTGAGTAACTTGCCCAAGGCCACACAGGTAGGAAGCATCTGAGGCCAAATTTGAATCTAGTACCCCCGCCCTCATCTTCAGGTCTGACACTCTACCAGCAGTGCTATCAAACTTCCCCATTGAATTTGGGAACTACCATTTAAAAAAAACAACCCCTTTACTTTCTGTCCTAGTAACAACTTGAAGGCAGAAGGACAAGGCAAACAGGCAAACAGAGTTAAGTGACTTGCCCAAGATAACACAAATAGGAAGTATCTGAGGCTAGATTTAACCCCCGACCTTGATCATGAAGAGAGAATCTAAGCTATGGTGCTCCCTGGGGTCAATGGGAAAGCCATCAATTAATGTAGGGAACAACAAGGCAGGGCAAATATCCCCTGAGCAGCCCTAGTGAAGGAGGAAGGGCAACAGATGGTCCACAGAACAGGATGTGTAAAAGTGTATGGCATGGGCAAAGGTTAGAAAAACTGAGGCAGGAGCTGGTTTCAAACTCTTTACTTTTGTTCTTGAACAGACTTGCTCTCTGTGCTGCTGTGGGAAGAATATATAGGCTGTAGCCAGCTAAATGGAGAATCGAGCATAATTAGGCTAATCCTTCCTTAAGAGAAATATATCTATATCTCTTCCCTCTCTCACCTTTTTGTCTTCTCATTTTATTAATAAATACTTAAAACTCTGGCCAGACCCTATTTTATTCCTAACATTAGCTAGGGAGTATCTGAGGACAGTTTTGTACCCAGGACCTCCCATCTCTAGGCCTGGCTCTCAATCCACTAAGCCACTTAACTGTCCTCATAGGTTTTTGAACTAGAAGGGTTCTTCAAGTTCTCCCAGTCTAATTCCCTAAATTTATAGAGGAGAAAATTGATGAAGAAAATTAGCAAAGTTATAACTGGCCTGGGGTAAGAGATATAGCAAGTAGCACAGTTTAGATTTGAACTCAAGTCCTTTGACTTCAAGTCCATTCATTGCACCACACTGCCTTCAGTTCAGAGCCTGCTGCTCTCAGTCCAACTTCCTTGCCAGCTCTCAGGCTCCCACCCTGAGGTCTTGCTTGCTTCAGGTCCTTAACTAATTAGACCCAGATCCACTAGGCTGCCTGCTGCTCTCTAGCTGTCTCATGCCATGCCTCCTCCAGCTTTATCCCCTTTCCTCCTGTAGCTCTTGGCACAATGACCAAGTCAACACAACCATTCCTGGAAAGAACAGTCAATCAATTTTCCGGTGATTTTCCTGATCCAAACCCTGGCTATTACTCCCTTCTCTATGGTATCTTCCCCAATTTAAATATAAGTTCCTTGCGATCAGGAACATTCTGCTTTTTGTATTTTGAGTCTCTGTCACCTAGGACAAAGCCTGGCACACAGTAAGCATTTAATAAAAATCTGATAAATAAATAAATACATTTACTTGTCTCTATCTAAGGAAGAGATAAAGAGAAACATTAGCCTGGCATAAATTTGGAACTGGCACTGACCATCTTTCCTTCAAATCTAACTCCTCAACTCATCCTCATGGCCTCAGACGGCAAAGAAAGCCATTGTTTTGGACTGTCTTATGAACACTGATTGATGGACCTTAAAGAGAAGCTAGGGAATAGTAGGAAAAAGGCACTGTTATTGTTCCCCATAACCCCTCTGTTATCTTGCCTGTTCAAGTCATCCTTCCTTCATTTGAAAGGCAGTTGCCTTTTTTTTCTTGCTTTACTTGCTTGAAAATGAAACATTTTGGAGAGTAAGCCTTTTCAAATATGTGTGAGATAAACAATTGAATCAGAGAATTTCAGAGAAAGAAGAGACCTCAGAGCCCACTTCAACCAAAGGTTCTTAACTTTTCTAAAGTCATGGATGGCTTTGGCAGTCTGATGAAGCCAATGGACTCCTTCTCAGAATGATATTGTTAATAACATAAAAATAAAATTCAAGCAATTAAAAAGAAGTCAATTATACAAAAATACAGATATCAACAAATTGAAAAAAAAAAGCCAAGTTCATTGATGCTTTTATACTTTTGAGAATAAAACTGAGACCTGGAGAAGAGATGGGAATTTCCTAAGATCAAACTGTAGTCTAGTGGTAGAGGTAAAACTAGAGCCCTTCTTTTATTTTTTTTAATGACTTAAAAATCTTTATTGATGCCTTAAAAAAGTACATTTCAGTAATTTCTGGATATACACACTTCTTCTACCCCTATCCTAAGCCTTGAGCCCCTTCCTTGCAACAAAGAAAAACAGTTAAGCAAAAACAATTTGATATAGTAACTGCATCCAATGGTATACACTCTGATCTTCTGTTCTCTCATCCTTCTAGAGCAAGAAACTATCTTCTGTTCTCCACAATTTAGATTGATTATTATAATTACTAGGTTTAATTTCATGTTAGGGTTTTCTTCATGTGCATTATTGTAGTAATTATTTACATGTTTTTATTTCATTCTGATAACTTTATATCAGTTCATATAAGTCTTTTTGTGTTTCTCTGAATTCCTGCTATACCTCTTCTTTTCCCTGCTTTCCCCCTCCCCACAAATGTGATTTCAGTGGTAAAGGGAACTTCCCATGAAGAAGATCTCTTTTCCACTGCAGATAAGCAACTCACAATCTTAGAGAGGCATCTAGGCCAAGTTAAGGGACTTCCCCACCATCTCCTAGCCAGTATGTATTAAATGTGGATTTGAACTCAAATCATTCTGATTCAAAGTTTAACTCTCTATCCACTTTGCCATACTTCTCCTCTCTTCATTGTGCACTAAAATTCCTGTACATTTACATAACACAGTTTGTTCAGCCATTCTTTAATCAATAGCTACCCACCATGGTCCCACTAACAAAAATTTTATTTTGTTGTATATGAGATCTTTCTCTCTAGCTTCGATTTTTCTTAGGTTACATGCTCAATAGGGTCAAAGGATATGAACAATGTAGGGACTTTCTCACATAATTAGAAATTATTTTCTAGACAACTAGATCATTTTACAGTTTCACTAACAGTGTAATGTCTCCATCGTTTATAGCCCCTCCAACACTATCTTCATTAAAAAAAATCATCTTTGCCAGTTTGCTTTGAGTTGTTTTAACATTCATTTCTCTTATTAGTAATTTGGAGCATTCTTTCCTCCTATTTGGCTCTCAGTGTTGTTTCTAGTATAAGAGAAGCCCTTAAGGCAGTGATGGTGAACCTTTTAGAGATTGAGTGCCCAAATAGCAACCCTTGTGCTGCATATGAGGTCCCTACATTACCCTAGACAGGGGAGGGAGGAAGCACTCCCATTGGACTGCTGGGCAGAGGAGCAGGTCATATGAGAAATGTCCTTAGGCTGGAGAGAGGGATGGGAACAGTTCCTTTGGCACATGTTCCATAGGTTTGGCAACATGACCCTAAGGCTATATTTATTGTTTTTGCTATTGTTGTCATTATTATTTTTTCTCTAATATCTTATTTTTTCAGCTACATATAGAAACCATGTTATTATTATTTACTTGTAGTAGGGGAAATTAGTTTCCACAGTAGAAACATTCCAGAGTTGAAAGTTGTACAGCTTCACAATTAACTTTTTTACTTTGGGCAAACTGTTCTGAGACTTGATTTTCTTATTGAAAAAAATGGAAAAGACAATAATACCTTTCTTGTCTACTCAAATACTTATTTCCTTAGGGGAGTTGTACCTGGACACAGTAGGCATTCAAGAAATATTTGTTGAAATGGTTGAATACTTGAATATTTTGATATGTAATATTTGGGATAGATCCATGATCTTGATGATGCAGGGTACTCCTTTACTAATGCAGATGACAACCCCTCTATACTTGTCATCCTAAGTTCTTCTTGTTGATGTCTTTCTTAAAGGGAAGGGTTGGGTGGGGAAGGAGGGGAAGGGAAGAAGGCAGGAATTTAACCTGGAAAATTGAAAAGAATGCTGGATTTAATGAGAGTGGGCCTTGGTTCTAATTTTGTCTCTGCTACCGTGTAACCTTGGGCCCAACGCTCTCTGCAACACTCCCTTCTCCTTCTTCTCCAACCTCAATCCAATAGTTAGCCAATTCAACCCTCCACCATCCTCTGGTCTTGAGTCCATGATCCCTTGTCCTACCACTGCTCTTCTCTCACTAACCCACAATTTTCTCATCTGGTTTACTCATCATTTTTCTCTTGTATTCCTACTTATGAATTGCTAAACAAAGCTATAGGACATCCCACAACTGTGATGACTGGTTCTATTACAAGTTTATATTATCTAAACTCCACTGGGTCCTCCATGTAGCAAGATAGTCCACCTATTCCCACATATTTAATTCCCAATATTGCTCCCTTCAGAAGCTATTTCAAACCTTCTCTCCTCTCCTGACTTCCCTGGAAAAGACTGAGACCATATTACTTGAGCTCTCTCTCTTCCTAATCTTTTCATCTCAAAATCCTTGATGACATACTTCCTATTCTCCCCTTCTTTCCTAAAGTCTCTGACAGAGAGAAGACCCTTACACTTGTCAAGGCCAGCTCTTCTATGCATGAACTTTATCCCATTTCCTTTCATCTTTTCCAGTAGATTTCATCTTAATTGCCAAATCTGCTGAACATTGCTTTAACCCTCCTTGACCTATCTGTTGCATTTAAAATTGTTGACCCACTTCTACTTCTGAATATACTTTCCTCTCTAGGTTTTCATGATACTTTTCTCTCCTAATTTGCCTCTTCCTTGTCTGACCATTCCTTCTCAGTCTCCTTTGCAAATTCTTCATCCAGGGCACCCTTCCTCTCCAATTGTAGGTGGCTCTTAAGATTATGTTCTGGGCCAGCTGTGTGACCCTGGGCAAGTCACTTGACCCCCATTGCCTACCCTTACCAATCTTCCACCTATGAGACAATACGCCGAAGTACAAGGGTTTAAAAAAAAAAAAGATTATGTTCTGGGCCTCTTTCCCTTCTCTCTCCATCTCTCCTGATGACCTCATCGGTTCCCACAGGTTTCTATGCAGGTGACTCACAGATCTACATATCCAGCCTCAGTCTTTCCTCTGAGCTTTAGTCCTGTCTCATCAATTGCCCATTGTATATTTCAAACAAATGTCCCAGGGACATCTTAAACTCCACAAGTCCAAAACTGAACCCATTTTCTTTTCTCTTAAGCTTTCTCCTATTTCAAACTTCCTATTTCTGATGAAGTTACCACCATCCTCACAATTTCTCAAGTGAGTCAGTATTATTGATAGCTCCTCTTTTACCCCTCTCTTTTACTCTACATGTTTCATCAGTTGCTAAATCTTATAATTTCTACCTTTATGCCATCTCTCACATCCAGACCTTTCTCTACACTCAGTTATGTTGATAATATATAGCCATAGACTAAGATATTTAGGAAATTACAAGAAATATTTGACAACAAACATTTATTAAGGTCTATCATATGTACAGCATGTTCTAGAAAGGTGGGGATAGAAGACAGAATCCCTTCTCTCATTTTGGGTGTTTGGGGTATTCAGGGAAGACCTCTGGTGTGAGGACTTGCTGAACCTCTTTTTTCCCCCCAGGGTTTCTCATCTACCTTTGGTGTCTTCTTTTCACCCAGCTCTCACCTGTGGTTCCAAGAAGCTGTAGAATGAACAGTGCTCACTCCCCAGTAAATAGTCTCAGTAAGGTGGAAAGTAACTGACTGGACTCAAACCCATTGGTGAGTTAGAGGGGTACCTATCCCAGCCATGTGAAGGCCTTCCCTGACAGAAGGGGAAGATGAGACCAATTTGTTCCAATGACCATGAAAGGAGCAGAAGCAAGTGCCATGGAGAACGTAGAGTTTGGTTAGACATTGAAGAAGCCAAGGTCATCCACTATATCTCAAGCCATCATCAGCCATCTTGACTTTGTCTTGTCCCTGGATTTGTATGACTCTGGAAGAGAGTAAGGTTGATGATTTGGTGCAACTCTGCCTCTCTTAAATCCAATTCACTCTCAAGTCAAGACATCACCCCATGTTGTTTGGTCTTTTTAAAAAACAAAGGAGGAACAATGGTATAATAAATTTACAATCCAGATAAATAAGACTCTCTCTTCTTTCCCACCCCAATCAAATTCCCATATAAAACCCACTCAATTAATGAGTCAATCAACAAGCATTTTATTGTTTCTATATGTCAGGCACTCTGACATATAGGTACTGTGGATACAAAACAAAAATGAAACAGTTTTTGTTCTCCAGAACTTAAATTCTTTCTATAGATGAGACAAGATGGGCATATATATAAAAATACTTTAAAAATAGGTGCAAGGTAATTGTTGTGAGGAGGTGAATAGGCACTAGTAGTTATGTGTGGGAGGGGCAGGAAAGATCTCAAATAGGAAGTAGTGTCTGAGCTGAGCTCTGAAGGACACTAGGGATTCTAAGTGGTGGAGGAGAGAAGAGCATGCATTCCACCATGGAGGATGGATAGCTTGTTCAAAATCAAGGAGGTCATGCATCGGGCACAGTCAAAAGGTCAGTATGGTGGGACCTAAGAGTGCATAAAGGAAGGAACCTGGGAAGGTAGGTGGGAGTGTAGCTGTGAAGGACCTTACAGGCTAATTTTGTATTTTATTCAAGAGGCTATAGGGAGCCAATGGAATTTATTGAGCAAGGAACTGACACAATTCTGACCTATCCATTAGGAAAATTACTTTGGCAGTTGTGTGGAGGATGGATTCAAGAAAGCAGAAAGTAGAGGCTGGGAGACCACTTAAGAGGCTATTATTAGCTGGGGCTGATAAGTGTTTACACTAGGCCATGGTAGTAGAGAGAACCAAATGGTTATGAGAAGTGTTGTAGAGATGGAATCAACAAAACTTGGCATAAGCTTGAATGTGGGGGATGAGGAAGAGTGAGGATTTGAGAATGACCCTGAAGTTGGGAACCCGTATGCCTGGAAAGAAGGTGGTGCCATCAATAGAAATAAGGAAATTCAGAAGAGGGATAGGTTTGGGGAGAAAAAAAAAAGGAGTTCTGTTTTAGACATATTCTTCCCCCCACTAGTATTATATTTTTTCTTCAATTACATGTAAAGACAATTTTTAATATTAGTTTTCAAAAGTTTTGAGTTCCAAATTCTCTTTTTCTCTCCATTCCCTCCTCCCTTCTTGAGATGGTAAGCAATTTGATATAGGTTATATATACGATATTATGGAACAATATTTCTATATTGGTTGTGTTATGAAAGAAGACACATCAAATTAAAAAAAAACACCAAGAAAATAAATAAATATTTGTTTTGATCTGCATTAAGACTCCTTCAGTTCTTCCTCTGGAGGTATATAGTAATTTCTAAAAAAATCCTTACTTTCCATCTAACAATCAATACTGTGTGTTGGTTCTAAGGCAAAGGAGCAGTAAGGGCTAGCCAAATGGAGTTAATTGACTTGTCCAGGGTCACACAGCTAGGAAGTGTCTGAGGCCAGATTTTAGCCCAGAACCTCCCATCTCTAGGCCTCGTGTTCAATCTATTGATCCACCTTTATGCCCCTGTATTGTATTTTTCACTAAGTCCTTCAGAATTGTCTTGGATCATTGTTTTGCTGAGAATAGTCAATATATATATATATATATATATATATATTTTTTTTTTTTAGTTTGAAATATCTGACAGTTCTTGATATGGTACTTGAACCCAGGAGAATGAATGATTTATTGAAAAAGCATTTCTAACATGCTTAATAAGTGCAAAGAGAGAGATCTGGGAGTCTTCTTTGTAGTGATGAATCCCTGGGAACTGTTGAAGTCACCAAGGGAGAGTATAGAGAAAAGAGAAGATGACTTGGGACTGGATCTTGGCATATGCCAACAATTAAGGGGTTGAAAAAGGACGGTGGTCCAGCAAAGAAAACCAAACAAGTAGGGGAAATAAAAAAGAACATCACAAAAACCTAGGGAAGAGAGTATTCAGGAAGAGAAAGCTATCAATAATGTTAGGGGCCATGGAGAGGAAAAAAAGGATAAGGGCTTATAAGAGGTGGCAATTATGAGATCATTGGTTATATTGGAGAGAGCAGTGTCGGTTGAGACATAAGTTCAAAAGTCACGTTGTAGAACCATTGAGGAGGGAGAAGAGAGGAAGTGGAGGCAACAGGTGTACCTAGTTTTATCTAGCAGTTTGGCTATGAAAGGAAAGAGAGATGCAGGGCAAAAACAACCACAACCAAAAACCATGCCCTACATTTGGAAAACAGATACAGTAGCTTTCTAGACCTAACAATGCCTGTTTAGAGTCTTCCCTTCCTTAAAATAATTTTTTTAAAAAACACCTTACTTTCTGTCCTAGTAAAGTCCTGTTAGTCTTCTAAGAGAAGTACAAGGGCTAAACAATTGGGATTAAGTGACTTGCCCAGGTCACACAGCTAGGAAGTATCTGAGGTCACATTTGAACCCAGGTTTTCCCAGCTCTAGGCCTGGCTCTCTATCTACTGAGCCACCTAGCTTCCTTTTAGAATCATTTTAAGAACAAATTAGATATCTTTTGATCTAGGCTGGCTTTGGGAAGCTGCTTGCAGGTAAAGAATAATCATGAACTTCAGAGACTTGGAGGCAATTCTAGGAAGATGGTGGTGTAGAAGCAGTAAGGCTCCAAACCTCTGTAAAGCCCTTCACCATCAGTTAACGACAAAGGGCTCCAAGGGAACAGAAAACCAAATCTGACAACACAACAGAGCTGGGGGATCCTCCAGCTGAACCCAACTTAAAAGGTATGAGGAAAAATAGAGGAAAAAAAAAAAGCCTGAATTCTTGGAACTCTCAGGTGGGAGGGGAAAGAAAGGAGGAAGATCCCAGATTCCCCTCCTCCACCTAATGTGCTGAATCTCCAGAGGATATTGGAATCCCTGGGTGGGTTGGACCACTAGTCTGAGAGAGTGCCTCGCTGGCACAGCTGTGCCAAACTCAAGGCTCTGATCACAGACAGCAGGGAAGCTGCTGGGGGAGAAACCCAGAGAGGGTGAACATACCCTCCAACTTGTGCTACCCTCCCTCCTCCCCCACCCCCTTTCTCTTGAGGCTTTGACCTCAGGGTACTTCTGAGCTGTGTAGATCAACCACACTCAGGTTTAATCCTATCAATACAACAGACAAGAAGTCTTCAGAGGGCAGGGAAGCTCCAACACCCCTCCGGGACAGACTAGAGCAAATGAAGCCGAACTCACCTCTCCAGCTTTTACCACCAGCAGGGGAAAAATCTGACCTCGGGGCACTTGGAACTGAGCAGATTAATCCTACCTGGCTTAATCCTAAAGAATAATCATGACAACAGCCAGGATTGATCCAAGTTCGCCAAAAACTTTCCATCTTTTTTGAGCCTCAGAACAATGCAGTAAGAAGCACTAAAGGGGGTTACTCTGTCCATTCTATAGAAACTGAAGCTCAGTTAAGCAAATTGCCCAACATCTCCCAGCTAGCTTGTGTGAGAAGCAAGATTTTAATACACAGCTTCTAGGTGTAGCATTTTGTGTGCTATGTAAGGACTCAGGCAGGGTCACCCTACTAATCTTAGACTTCTATGACTTTCCACTTCCTTCCTTCCTTTCTCTCTCTCTCTCTCTCTCTCTCTCTCTCTCTCTCTCTCTCTCTCTCTCTCTCTCTTCCCTCCCCCCTCTTATTTTCCATCTTAGTAACAATTCTAAGACAGAAGGGCAAGAGCTAGGCAATTGGGGTTAAGTGACTTGCCCAGGGTCATGTGGCTAGGAAGTTTCTGAGACCATATTTAAATCTAGGTCCTCTTGACTTCAGGCCTGGCACTCTATCCACTGAGCTGCCTAGCTGCCCTTGTATGACTTTCTATATGAAGAATAGGGGCAAGGTGAAATTCTAACTACTGGTTTCTTGGGGTCAGGGATTCTTCTGTAAAAAAAACAAAACAAACCAACAGAATATTTTGATAAATATATTTTAGGAGAATTAGTTTCCTTTGTAATTCTAATTTGTAATTTTCCTTTATAATTCTATTCATTTTATTTTATGCATTTAAAAACCTTATTCTGGGAAGAGTTCCATAAAGTTCATCAGACTTGCCCAAGGGACCCAGAATACCAAAAAGGGGAAGAATACCTGTTCTAGGCATAGGCTGTTTTTAAACATTTTTTTTTTCTTTTTACCAATTATATATAATAAATTTCCTTACTTGTTTCCTAAGTTTTGTGATTAGACTTCTCTCTCCCCCTCCCTTCCCTTCTTCTTCCAGGTACTGGCAAGTGATTCAGCCTGGGTTATCCATGTATTATCATGTAAAACAGATTTCCATATTGTTCATTTTTGTGAGTCATCTTATAAAATCAACCCCTAAAAATCCACAAGAGATAGATGCACTGTGGCACAATCGAATGTAATGGACTTCTCTACTAGCAGCAATGCAATGACCCAGGACAATTCTGAGGGACTTATGAGAAAGAAAACTATCCACATCCAGAGAAAGAACTGTGGGAGCAGAAACACAGAAGAAAAACAACTGCTTGATCACATGGGTTGATGGGGATATGATTGGGGATGCAGACTCTAAGCAATCACCCTAGTGCAAATATTAATAATATGGAAATACATCTTGATCAATGACAGATGTAAAACCCAATGGAATTGCTTTTTTGGCTACAGGAAGGGGGGTGGGAGGAGGGGAAGGAAAGAACATGAATCATGTAACCATGGAAAAATATTCCAAAATAATTAAGTAAATGAAATTCAATTAAATAAATTAACTAATTAACAAACTTAATTAATTAATTAAAATGAAAATTAAATAAAATAAAAATTTTTAAGGCTGAAAAAATCACACACCCCCCAAAATATGAACCCTAATAAACAGCTGAAAAAAATCATGTGTTTTCATCTGCATTCTGACTCCAACAGTTCTTTCTCTGGAGGTGGATGGCTTTCTTGGTCATAAATCCCACAGGATTATCTTGTGTCATTGTATTGTGTAGGTTACCTTTTCAAGGATGGGCTTGGTAACACAGGATAATGATTAGGTGGAAGAATTGTATTTAAGGACAACTCACATTGCCTTCTTGCACCTCCTCCTCCCTTATAAAAGTGCAAACACCACATAATCCTACATGTATAACTTATAATAAAGATAATCACAATAAGAAATAATTTAATAATAAGAAATAAGACACAAATAATATAATAATAAGAAATATCAAGGCTAGAAAGTATCTTCAGTCCAAAGAACTCAAAACTCTCAATGTATAGAATAGGCCAGAGGCCACAACATGCCACAGAAATAAATTGCTATAGAAAGATTACCTCATCTCTCAGTTTTCCTTTCTCTAGCACCCATTCGTCTACTTATCACCCACTTCTTCCTCTGTGTCTTGTTCCCTTTTCAAAGCTACAGCTCAGCTTGTCTCCCATCTCTGCCTATCCCTGTTTCCTCTCTCTCCTTCCTATCTATGCAGATTCTTTTTTCATCTTTCCTTTCCCCCTCACCTTCTTCTGTCTCTGTTTTTCATTTTTGTGTCTCTTTCCTCTTTTCCTTAATCCCTTCCCCACTCCTGCCCCTTTCCCCTCTCACCAGCAGCCCTGAAGTCTTTTCTCAGGCTCTGGCAATCTTCCCCTGACTGCATTTCCAGAACAGCTCTTTCCTACCCACCTCTCCATCTTAGGATGGGCTGGAGGTGCTAGTTACCACGCCATCCAATTTAGGCTATTTCCAAGTCTCAGTTCTTAGAAAGAAAGAGACTAAGTGTTCAGAAGGCACATTGCCCACACAGGCCAGCCCAGCCTCCTGGAAACTTGTGAGTTGAGGCTTTTCTCTCCCTGCCATGCCATGCCTACCAAACAGGCGTTCCCATGCCACATGCCCTCTCCTAAGGGACCCATGGAGGTGGTGGTGGGAAGGTAAAATGCCAACCATCTGGCTTGGTCTCCAGATCCATCTCAGTGTCAAGAGATTTGTCATGCCAAGAGAGGAGGGGGTGGTTGGTTGTGGCTGATCAACATGCCAGATTGGATCTGATCTTTTTTAGGGAAGTCTGTTATCCATGGGGATGGGCAGCTGTCTGGGGCTATTCTGCCTGGATTGAGGACAGCTGTGAATGTACAGGAACAGCCTAAAAGGCCAATGCTTTCATTTTACAGAGAAGGAAGGGGAGATGTAGAAAGGAGTTACACTAGGTCTGAGAGGACTAGGCTTGGATTTCCTGGCTTTCAGTTCAATACTCTCAGCCTACTTCTTCCTAAGGACTTCTCTCAATATTTACATTATCCTTTGGAACAATCAGAGGAAGCCAAAGGCTGGATAATTTCAATAAATAACCAATCTTGGCTCTAGATAAGTGATGAGGAAACACACTATCCTCCTTTCTTTGGGTAGGTGGGGAACCATGGATATAGGATAGCACATTCATCATCAGACATAGAGATTAGTTCAGCTTAAACATTTTAATTTGTTACAAGTGGAGGTTCCCTAGGGAAAAGAGAAAGTATACAGCTGGAAACTACCATGATGAAACACATTAAAAATTACATATTAACTTTTGGTGATTTCTCCCAATGATTAAGGATTGTTCCTGGCCTGTTACCTTAAATAGACATGGACACAATTTGGAAAACAGTTTACAGGTTGATTACGCACACACACACACACACACACACACACACACACACACACACACAGAGACACACAGACACACAGACACACACCCCATTTTATAGCATTTTAAGGTTTACAAAATGCTTTGCACTTTTTTTTTTAAACCCTTACCATCTGTCTTAGAATCAATACTGTGTTTTGGTTCCAAGGCAGAAGAGCAGTAAGAGCTAGGTAATGTGGGTTAAGTGACTTGCCCAGGGTCACCCAGCTAGGAAGTATCTGAGGCCAAATCCTTCTACTATACTACAATGCTTGGATTTTTTCTATATCAGCTGCAAAAGTCATCAAGCCCAGTAGTGACCCTTGATAAATACTTGTTGGTTCCTCTTGGTCACTCTCACAGGTTGATCACAATGTCCATTTTCCTGATGGGGAAGCTGGACACAGAGTTTCTGTCCTTTCTGTGACTTGTGCATTATGTTTTCATGGACAATTCTTTCAATATTGCAGTTCTTGGCAGTTAATAGCAAAAGTAGTATTGTTTTAAAAATGAAAGATGGGGGGGGGGGCAGCTGGGTGGCTCAGTGGATTGAGAGCCAGCCCTAGAGATTCCAGCTCCACATCCCATGATTCTATCTTCTTTACCCTCAATCACTGGTTTTTTTCTTTAACTGTGAAGACCAAAGCTATCTTTATTGTTCTGCCTCATCGATAGTTTGTTGGCTGGTTTTAGTCTACCAAATACCATTTTCTGAACTGGACTGAGCTCACTCTTGGCACCAGAAAGATCTTAGTGAAGTCTGTTATGCAAATTATCATGAAACTTCAGTTTTTAAAAAAATTCAAAGATATTTGATTTCCCAATTACATATAAAATCATTTTCAACATATATTTTCCAAAATTATAAGATGCAAACCATTTCCCTCCCTCCCTTCCCTCCCCTCCACTTGGACATGGTAAACAATTTGATCTGGGCCATATATGTATTATCATACAAAACACACTTCCATATTGGTCAAACAAAACCCAACCCCCCAAATAAAACTTTAAATAAACTGATGTGAAAGATAGTATGTGTTCTTTTTAAGCCCTCACCTTCTATCTTAGAATCAATCCTGAATATTGGCTCCAAGGCAGAAGAGCGATGAGGGCTAAGCAATGGGGGTTAAGTGACTTGCCCAGGGTCACACAATGAGGAAGCGGCTGAGGCCAAATTTGACCCAGGACTACCAGTCTCTGGGCCTGATTTCAATTCCCTGAGCTCTCTAGCTGCCCTCAAGATAGTATGTTTTGATCTGCACCTGACTCTCAACAGTTCTTTCTCTGGAAGTGGAGGATAGCATTCCCCATCGTAAGTCTTTCAGAATTGTCCCAGATCACTGCATTGCTGAGAGTAGCCAGAAATTTAAGGCTTTTAAAAGCATATAAAGCCGTACTTTGGAGGAGACTGTCCACCCCCTGGAAGTTCTCTAAGAGATCTTGCCCGCCTCTGCCTTTGTTTCGCTTCTCTCCTGGCTGCACCTCTCCCAGCCACCCAATTGGTAGGTAAATAGTTACTGATAAAGCCTTAAGCTCTCATAACTTCTTTCCATTTTCTGTGGAAGAAACTCAGGGTTTGGGATGAGGGGACGTGGGCTCAATTGTTGACTCTACACTACTGCCTGCCCTGGGACGAGTAAGTTTAGTGGGTCGAGCACTGGCCTTGGAGCCAGGAGGTCAGAGCATCTTCGTGCTGTCCATTCAGAATGGATGGAATTGGAGTGGAAGTTTGACTTGGCTAAGGAGCTTCCCTCTTCTCTCCCCCCCCCCCCCCCAAATGCTGGTGATTGTGCAGCTGCTCTTGCTCTGTTTGGGACTTACTTTGGGATGCTTCACTCGTCTGGCCTCATTAACACAGAGATGAAGAATGTCTTGAGGAGCAACACTGCCTGGAAGATCTGTGGATCAGTCCAATGAGGGCAAGTGCACACAAGGGGCACATTTTAGCTGGCTTGTTTGTTGATGATCAGGCACACGAGAGTCTTAAAACCTTTATAGAATTCCAACCTATTGAGGTTTGTTAAGGTTGGGGCAAAGGTATGTGTGTGTGTGTGTGTGTGTGTGTGTGTGTGCTGGGGGAGTGGGTGAGACGACCCCTGTCCCATTGCTTCACCCATGTGGGGATGGTCAGTGTGATACCTTGACACTTGAATGGCGCTAAAAAAAAGGTGAGGCTATGAACCAATGGGAGGATAATGATCCAAACCCTAACACTACTCACTCCTTGCTCATAATTGAGAGAAAGGAAGGGACCTGAGAAATCAAATCATCCAACCCACTCATTTGAAAATGTCTGTCTTACAACTGATACTAAGTATTGGTTTCAAGGCAGAAAAGCAGTAAGGGCTAGGCAATTAGGGTTAAATGACTTGCCCAGAGTCACACAGCTAGGAAGTGTCTAAGGTCATATTTGAACCCAAGACCTCCCATCTCTAAGTGTAGCCCTCTAACACTGAACCACCTAGCTGCCCTTCAACCTTCTTTTTTAACGGATGAAGAAACTGAGTCCCAGAGAAATAGGGTGATTGTACACAGGTCACAATCACCAGCTCCTCATGAACTAAGCTGAGAAGGATGATAGGCAAGGAGATGAAATGGAAATAAAAGGGAAGAGGGAAGCCTGGAAAGGACCTCAGAGGCCAGCTAATACAGTTTGCTCATTTTACAGTTGAGGAAGCTTGAGGTCAGTGAAGTTTGCTTAAGATCACAGAAGTAATGTGTTAGAGGTAAGATTTGAATCCAGATCCTCTGACTATTGAATCAGTGCTCTTTTCACTGTATCAAAGTACTTTCAGTTATTGACTCAGGGAGATAAGGTTCCAGGCCTATGGCTGTTGGTAAAACTTTCTGGTGACCTCAGGCCACATTGATGTATTATTTCAGTCCTGCCTGACTCTTCATGATCCCATTGGGGATTTTCTTGGCAAAGATCCTAGAGTGGTTTGCCATTTTCTTCTCTAGCTCATTTTTACAGATGAGGAAACTGAGGCAAATGGGGTAAGTGACTTGCTCAGGGTCACATAGCTAATAAGTATTTGAGGCTAGATTTGAATTCAGGTTTTCCTGACTCCAGGTTGGGTGCTCTATCCATTGCACCACCTTTCTGCCCATATACTGATGTGACAGCCTGGTTAAAAGAAACCAGACTGCTTGGAGACAAGGGCTGTTCCGACTGGGTGTGTGTTCCAAGGTCACAGGAGAGGATACACCATACATTCCATGCTAATTAGACGAGCTTCTGTGTTTCTGTATGGAGAGAGACAAGGGGAAAGGGTCACACCTACTACAGCTAATTGCTATTTCTTTGTTGAGTATCCTTTCTCTTTTATGGCTAAATAAATCTTCTTTTGTTAACTGTTGAAAGACCCATCAATGTCTCACTTTGTTCCAGTATCGAATCTCAGACCTGCCAGGTCAGTCCTAGCCAAGGACAAGGAGAATCCATACCAGACATGGAGGGTAGCTCTTTTGACTTTATAGAGAAATTTTGAACCCTGAGGAAAAGTGCAGGTTACCTGGCAGATGAGATCAATTGTTTGCGGGAGGACCTTGTGTTTTTCTTATTTTCTGTGGGGCCAGGAAGGTTCATCTTCCTGAATTCAAATCTAGCCCCAGACATTTACTAGCTATGAGACCCTGGGCAAGTCACTTTATCTTGTTTGCCTGTTTCCTTATCTATCAAATGATTTGGAGAGGGAAATGGCAGACCACTTCAGTATCTCTACCAAGAAAACCTCAAATGGGGTCATGAACAGGCAGGCAAGACTGAAACAACTGAACAACAATAACAATAACAAACAAGATCATAGAATCAGAATTCTAGGTCTGGAAAGGAACTAAGAAGCATCTAGATGGCACTAGAGCTGGAGTCAGAAAGATTTGAGTTCAAATTTGGCTTCGGACACTCACTAACTAGCAAGGCACTTGCCCTCTCTATACCTCAGTTTCCTTATTTGTAAAATGAGAATAATAGCAGTACCTACTTTTCAGGATTAATGTGAGATTAAATGAAGTAATATTTGTAAAGCACTTTGCAAACGTTAAAGCACTATATGAATGCTAGCTATTATTATTATGAGGAAACTAAGACCCATGGAAGTAAATGATTTGCCCAAGGTCATACAGGTAGTCAAGAAAGATGAGATTTTTTTTTAAACCCTTACCTTCCACCTTAGAATCAATATTATATATTGTTTCTAAGGTAGAAGAGTGGTAAGGGCTAGGCAATGGCGGTTAAGTGACTTGCCCAGGGTCACACAACTAGGAAGTGTCTGAGGTTAGATTTGAATCTAGGACATCCTGTCTCTAGGCCTGGTTCTCAATCCACTGAGCTACCCAGCTGCCCCTGAAAGATGAGATTTGAACATTAAAACTATGACTCCAAGTTCAGAGTTCTTTTTAAAAAAATTAATTTTTTTTCTTTTTTTATTGTCATGTAAAACATACTTATATATTGGTCAATGTAAGAGCAAAGTCAAACATAACCAGATGACCAAAAATTGGAAAATGAGGGTATGCCCTTCGATTGGGAAATGGCTGAACAAATTGTGGTATCTGTTGGTGATGGAATACTATTGTGCTCAAAGGAATAATAAATTGGAGGAATTCTTTGTGAACTGGAACGACCTCCAGGAACTGATGCAGAGTGAAAGGAGCAGAACCAGGAGAACATTGTACACAGAGACTGATACACTGTGGTAAAATCGAATGTAATGGACTTCTGTACTAGCAGCAATGCAATGATCCGGGACATTTCTGAGGGACTTATGAAAAAGAATGTTATCCACATCCAGAGAAAGAACTGTGGGAGTAGAAACACAGAAGAAAAACAATTGTTTGATCACATGGTTCAATGGGGATATGATTGGGGATGTAGATTCTAAACAAGCACTGTAGTGCAAATATCTATAGTATGGAAATAGGTCTTGATCGATGAAACATGTAAAACCCAATGGAATTGCTCATTGACTATGGGGAGACAGGAGGAAAGGAGAGGAAAAACATGAATCAAGTAACCATGGAAAAATTTTCTTAATTATCAATTAAAATTTAAAAAAAGCCATAACCAGAGCCCCCAAATAAAACCAAAAATACACTGATGTGAAAGGTGACTCCAACAGTTCTTTCTCTGGAAGGGGAGATCTTTCCCTGTCATAAGCCTTACAGAATTGTCTCAAATCATTGCATTGCTGAGAATAGCCAAGTCAAAAAATTAATTAAAAAACAAAACAAAAATGGTACCTTCTGTTTTAGAATAGACACTAAGTATTGATTCCAAGACAGAAAAGTGATACGGGCTAGGCAATTGGACTTAAATGACTTGCCTATGTTCACACAGCTAGGAAGTGTCTGAGGCCAGATTTTGAATCTAGGTCCTCCTGATTCCAGGACTGTGCACTGTCCACTGTGCTACCTAGATGTTCCAAGAGTTCTTACTGATGTACCAAATTGCCCCCTAATGTGAGACATTAGCTAAAAGCTGAGACACAAAGTGACATTCCCTGTCCTCAAGGAACTGGTGGATAATACATGAATACAAATAAGGCTTTTTTTTAAAAAAATGAATGGATGAAAAAGGTATTTATTAAGCCCTCATTATGTGCTAAGTGCTAGAGATACAAATACAAAATATGAAGGAGACAGTCCCTACTTTCAAAGAAGAGTAGGGATTGGGGAAGGACAGTTCTGGCAGGGAAATCTCTAGGATGGTGAATAAGATTGCCATAGGCAATTGACTCGTATGCCATTTCCAGAAGAAATGATTGTGATGATTTAATTATAGTTCTTAGAGCAAGAGATGGATGGCCAGGGTAGGCTAACCATGAAAGGGAATTGTCTGTGAAGCATGGTTCCATATGGATTCATAGAACACAGAAAAATGGAGTTTAGATCTCAAAGAGGCTGCAGAATTTAACCTTTCATTTTACAAATGATGAAACTAAGTCACAGGGAGGTTATGACTTGCCTAAGGCCAGGGTTGGGTTTGAATTTGTCTTTCACACTCCATGTCTGTTACTTTATCCATTACTCCATGCTATATGTGGTCCTGTGGATGGCACTGCCATAGATCTGGTGAGTTCCTATCGATTGGGACAGCAGTGGTGGTGGGGTAGGATCTGGAAGGTCTGGTCAGTAGGTGACATGGTTGTAATGAAAGGAAGATGTCCCTTAGCTTGTGAGGACTGACTTGTTCTGGACAGGAGATAGTCTACTGGCTTTTTAGGAGAACAGGTATGTGATTTTATTGTAGAAGGGAACTCTGAATGAGGTCATTCCCTATGTCCATGCAATATAGCACTTACTTTGCAAGATTAGTTAGGGAGAGATGCCTAGGGAAACTGAGAGATTAACTGGGTCACACAGCCAGGATATGTCAGAGGAAGAGGTTGAACCTAGGTCTTCTTGATGCCCTAGGCAAGTTCTCAATCCACTATACCATGTAACCTTTCAGAAATAAGTATATAGGGGCAGTTAAGAAGTAGCATAGAGAGAGCACCAGTCCTGAAGTTGGGAAGAGCTGGGTTCAAATCTCACCTTAGACACTTTCTAGTTGTGTGACCCTTAGTAAGTCAATTAATCCTGATTGCCTAGCCCTTGCTGCTCTTCTTAGAATTGATACTAAGATAGAAGGTCTGAAAGAAAGAAAGAAAGAAAGAAAGAAAGAAAGAAAGAAAGAAAGAAAGAAAGAAAGAAAGAAAGAAAGAAAGAAAGAAAGGAAGGAAGGAAGGAAGGAAGGAAGGAAGGAAGAAAGAAAGAAAAGAAAAGAAAAGAAAAGAAAAGAAAAGAAAAGAAAAGAAAAGAAAGGAAGGAAGGAAGGAAGGAAGAAAGGAAGGAAGGAGGGAAGGAAAAGTATATATGGAGGAAAACTGAAGAGGGAATCTTTGAGACTATAAGTAAATTAGGGAATCAAGGAAGGTAGCACCAACAGGAAGATAAAGTTTAAGAGGGATAGAGATAAGGATGGGTCAGTTCCAGGCCATGGGGCAGTGAGTAGGATATAAGCTCAGGGGAAGGAATCAGGGACAGGAGAACCAGTTAGGGTGTAGGCAACAGTCATTTTCAGTTTGTAATGAGAAAATTGAAACTCAGAGAAGTTAAGTGATTTATTTGCACTTACATGGCCAGGAAGGGACAGGGAAGAGACATGAGACAGTTTGTGATTTCATGGCTAGCACCCTACCTACTATACTCTTAAAAAATCCCAAGTTCCCTTTGTGCTACAATGAGGCATCAGAAGACAATTTTAGTGGAGAAAGCATCGTAATAATGATGATTTAAAAAAAATTGGCTGGGAGTATTAACGAAGGGTTCAGTACTCAACTGTGAACCTCAGAAGGAGATGGGCAGCCCCTCCCCTTGCCAGCAGATTGTGCTGCCTGGAGAAAGCCCAGCCTGAGAAGAATCAGAAAACCCAGTATGGCGGCAGATGATCTGAACAAATGGACCCTGTTTCCAGAGTGTCTGCAGAAAGTGATGAGCTGCCATTTGGCTTGTCTCCATCACCAGGGAAGCAAAGGATACTGACATCTCTCATGATGTCAGTGCCAGGCTGTGGGGCAGTGAACAGGATATGAGCTCAGGGGAAGGATTCAGGACCAGGAGAGTCCAGTGCCTACCAGAAGCCAAAGAGGGGTCAGATGAACGGGCAGCGAGGGAGGTGGGCATCAGCAGAGGCCAGAAGTTAGCAAGGGAACAAAAAATCTTCCTGGAATTCTAGAACCAAAAAAGACCTAAGGGACCATTCAGTAGACTCTCTTCCATTTTACAGAGAAGGAACTAGATCTAAGATCTGTTTTTCTATGAATAGATATTAAGACAGCAGCTATCTTCCAAATTAAGGTTCCTTTTATGACTCCTGGTCTTAGGAGTGAGAGCCAGTCAGAACTCTTTGCTGGAGGTTTGGGCAATGGAGAGACATCATCAGGAAGATTTGGAAGGGAGAGGCAAGTGCCTGGGAGTTCCCCCATGATGGCTGGCACAGGAATAAATACTTTGGCACCATTTTCACTGACATCTTTCAGGGCACTAGGGACTGGGATATTGAGCCTTTGAGCTTAGTTTGCCCTGAGAGTTATCTTGCTTCAGGCTGCTGCAAGAACACCATTCCCTCTCTGTGGGTTGCCTGCAGTGGGATTCAGAACTAATTTCTGTTGGAATTGGAGCAGGGGAGAAGGGTATTACAGATCTAAATGCTATTGACTGTAGACAGGACTAATTCAGACTCTTGTTTTAAATGATCATACAACGTTGTGCTAATCAATCAATAAGAGTTTATTAGGGCTTACTTTTTGCCAGATGCTGAGCTAGGCAATGAGGAGAAGACCATAGACAAGCCAGCCTCTTCCTCTTTCTCCTTAGCCAAGGAGGGCAAGGGAGTCCATATGCCTCACTTATATGGTCCTCAATTTCCTTATCTGTAAAACTCATTCCACCACACCAAGCCCAACTAGAACTGTTACATATGGTTAAAAAAAAAAAGCTCCTGTTGGCCTTTAAGGTCCAAAAAAGTAACAAACTTTCTTTAGTGCCTTATTAGAGTACTACTTACCACTTTAGGGACCCATAGAATGTTTGTTGTTGTTTTTTTAAAACCTTACCTTCCACCTTAGAATCAAGGCAGAAGAGTGGTAAGGGCTAGGCAATGGGAGTTAAGTGACTTGCCCAGGGTCACACACCTAGGTGTCTGAGGCCAGATTTGAACCCAGGATCTCCTATCTCTAGGCCTGGCTCTCAATACACTGAGCTACCCAGCTGACCCCCTCCCCTAAATGTTAGAGCAGGAAAGGACTTTGGAAGACAGCTATCATATATATATATATATATATATATATATATATATATCCCTTCTATCTTAGTATCAATTCTAAGACAGAAGAGTTTTCAAGAGCCAGGCAATAGGAGTTAAATGACTTGACCAGGGTCACACAGCTAGGAAGTGTCTGAGGCTAGATCTGAACCCAGGACCTTCCAACTCCAGGCTTGGCATACTATCCATTATGCTACCTAGCTGCCCCTACAGCAGCATTTTGTATAGTAGTAATGAACTGGGAACAAAGCAGATGCCCATTTTGGGGGAAAAGGCTAAACAAATTGAGATAAATGAAAAAAAGAGTGGATTTGAAGCTTGAATTCCAGTTCTGTGATTTTAATGCCTCTGAACTTCATTTTCCTCATCTATGAAATAAAGGGCTTAGAATAAATGATTTCTGAGGTCCCATCCATCTCTAGATTTGTGATTTCTAATCTTAATGCATTTAATTTCCCTGAGTTTTGTTTTCCTTATTTGTAAAATGAGGAAGTTGGATTAGATGACTTCTAAGGTCTTGTCCCTCCCTACATGCATGATCCATCCTTTGGACCCTTTCTGCCACTCTCCCTTGGACTTTGCTCAGGGTTCTCCATACACTTTTTGGATAAGAACAAACATTAACCTGAAATGGATTTGTGGACGGGCTGAGAGGGACATTTCCCTTGGTAATTCTCCACCTTTTCCACTTCTGGGCAGAGTCCACGACCCGTCTTTTCAGGTTTGCCTCTCTCCTGGAGTTAGCCAAGGGACAGCTGCTTTCCCTGTTGCTTTATTGTCCAACAGCTGGGTGTTGGGCTGTTGGTGGTAGTGTTTTGAATGAGGCTCGGTGTTTTCATTCCTGTCATTTTCTGGTACCTGCTCCCCACAGTGATTTTAGCAAAGGAATGTAAAGGAAGGAAAGAAATGAACAGCATAAATATCTGATGCTGTAATTACAGCCCCCTCATTTTTCTCTAGGTTCATGGGGTTTGTTAGTTTGTTGGTAAATGATGTGACACATATCTGAGCACAACAGGGCCATTATCAGTATCCAACTTTGGGAGACAGTATGCTTGGGCAGCCGCATGCCAATGTGGGAGCAGTACCAAAGGGAACAATACAGTCAGGAAACAGCAATTTTCAAATTCATACAAATTATGTGAAGACTATCTATCAATTAGTTCCTAAGGATATTTAGAAACTCAGTTCAGCAACATCATAAGCTCATATTTTTTTGTTAGCTTATATTTTAGCTTCATGTAGCAGACCTACTGGGGCTAGGTGTGGTGGAAATTTGAAATCAGAGGACTGAGGTTTGAATCCTGGTGAGGCTACTTAATATCTGTGATACCCTGGGCAAGTCATTTGACTTCCTTAATCTTCACTTTCCTCCTCTAAAGCAAAGGGGTTGGACTGAACCTTCTCTAAATTCATTTCCAAGATCTATGACTTTCCCAATGTCTCTGGAAGGGGCATTAGAGAACACTTTGCCTAAAGCTCTCATTTTATAGAAGAGGAAAGTAAGGATAAATGACTTGCCCATAGTCACCCAGAGAGTAAAAAACTCAGACAAGATTAAAATCCAGAAAATCAGAAGGCTAAATGAGGATGTCCTCACAATGAGCTATCTTTTATAATGGAACTGCATGGGTTCATAGATCTAGAAGTTGGAGGGGACCTCAGAGGTCATCTGGTCCAACTCTCTCATTTTACAAATGAGGAAACTGAAGACCAAAATCATAAATCTTGATCTGGAAGAATCCTTAGAGGTTAACATAAACTCATTTTTAATCGTGTGTAATAGATCTAGCTGGGTTTAGGGTGGTGGGATAAATAAAAGCACCTACTAAGTTCCAAGAATTGTGTTAGGTGCTGGTCAGTGTCTGTCAATTCCCTTGTGGGGGATAAGCTTTTTGTTTTTTGCTTTTTTCTTCTGTGGAAGGGATGAACTTACTTCATTGATATAATTATACCCTTTCACCATGTGAATTATCACTCATGCATTTCCCTGTCAACACCTCAGGAACCAAGGGCTTCCATCTGTGGCTGAGGAACAGAAAATAAAGTTCATCCTGGAACCAAACATGGAACCTTGCTGATCTCTTTCGTGCTGAGCACTAACCAGCTGGAACACCTTGAGAAGACAGCTGACTAAGAGAATACTATCTGCAAGACTCATGAAAGAGAATTTGTTCCATGATTTGGGACAATCCCCCCCAAAAACTTAGTTTAATAGGATCAAAGAGCTAGAAGGGACTTTGGGGATCACCTATCCAACCCCCTCTCCCATTTTACAGATATGGAACCTGAGGAGCAGCAAGATTTAATGAAGTACTCACTGTCACACATCAGTCTCTCTATTTATATCTCATTGTTCCTCATGCCTTAGGGTGACTCTTATAATGCCTCTTAGAATCCTTCGTTTCCTTCAAAACTGCTCAAGGGACATATTCTACATGATATCTTTCCTGATCTTTCCCAGCTACTCTTTCCCTCAATACCCCAAATTTTACTTTTTTTTTTTTTGGTATGTACTCATTTAAGTACACTTTTTCATCTTCAATAAAATGTAAAATCTCTGAGGGAGGGACAAATTAAAAAAAAAACTTACCTTCAATCTTATTATCATTTCTTTCTTTCTTTTTTTTTAAACCCTTACCTTCCATCTGTGAGTCAATACTGTGTATTGGCTCCAAGGCAGACGAATGATAAGGGCTGGGCAATGGGGGTTAAGTAACTTACCCAGGGTCACACAGCCAGGAAGTATCTGAGGCCAGATTTGAACCTAGGACCTACCATCTCTAGGCCTGGCTCTCAATCCACTGAGCCACCCAGCTGTCCCCCTTATTATCATTTCTAAGACAGAAGAATGGCAAAGACTATAGAAATTAAATGACTTGCCCAGGGTCACACCTGGGGAAGTAACGGAGGCCAAATTTAAACCCAGATACACCTGACTCCATGCTGGACATTCTCTCTACTGTGCTATTTAGCTACCTGAAGAGACTAATTTTTAAAGAACTGTATCCCTAGTGGCTAGCAATGTGTCTGGCACTCAGTGGGTTGCTTAATAAATGCTTCTACATTGATGTCAGAGGTTGAGATGGAAATAATGTGGATGCCAAAAATGGATGTGCCAAGCAATACTGTAGGAACTCAGATTTACCAGAGAACAGAAGACTTAAGAGGTCAGGAATCCCAGAAGGAAGACAAAGTAAAGATATGGCTACTCTCATCTGGGCAATAAATCCTCCAAGTCTGTTTCTGTCCTCAGCTACTCAGGCATAGATAGTTATTTCCTATATGGGGAATGTAGGCAGTGGTCAGGAGCTGTCCACTGCTGAAGCTCTTTTAAAGAAACAGGAAGAGTGGGGTTAATGCCCCATGGCAGAGTTTAAAGGATGCCTTTATGCTCACTGCATCAAGGCTGATCCCGCTGAATGTATACAGAGAGATTCTAGAGGGGAGCACCCCAAAACTGGGACCTGGATGGTTGTGCCACCCCACAAGAGTTGGAGTCAAGGCTTTTCTATAAGATGAGGTATTGGGTACCCCAATCCAATTCTGAATGAGGGCGGGGTTCATGCAAGCCTCCCCCGAGGTCAGTCAACTTCACAGGGGGTGGTCTGGCTCCAAGATGGAGGCAGCCAGAACAAGCTGTGATTTCCCTCCCCCTCATCTCTCAGGCACTCTGGAATGCTATCTGACTAATGAATGGCTTTTATTAATATCAATATAGGGATTGGGGAAAGGGGTGAAGGGCAGAGGGATTTTGGGGTACCTTCTCTATTTCTATGGGGTCCGTCACTTAGGTGGGAAACCCAGTGGTTCCCACTTCTAAGCTTCTCTCCTCACCCCTTCTTCTTCTATTTCTATTTCTATCCTTTTCTATAATTGCAAGTCAAACCAGAAAGGGTCTCTCAGCAAGGTTGTGTAATGGGAGAAGGAGCCTAAGAGATTGCTCCCAAAATGGAGTCCAAACACTTAGTTGATGCTATTATTGAAGTCTTGCTGGATGAGAAGCAATGGGATGCCTTTGACCAGGGAATCGGGGGTTCAATGTCCAAAGAAAGATCCTCAGGAAGCCCTCAGGACTGGATTCGAGCTGAGATGTCCACCTCCTTTCCTCTCTCAGTCCTCCGCTGGAAGTCCTTCCTTCTCCTTCCTCCTCTGGAGAATTTCTCAGAATCCTCTCTGGTCTCAACTGTCAGTAACTGTCACCAACAGCCTTCTTCTGGCTCTTTTTGTCCCATCTCCCATCCTTACACCTAAAAGACTATTTTATAGAGAACTCACAAAAGGCAAGCACTCACGTAGAGTTCAGAAGAAGTGATACAAGGGTACTCTCAAAAGTTCTCTGAAGAACTTTAGTATTTATGGTGAGAGACACTGGCACAGGACCATCCTGCATGGAGTTCCTGCATCAAAAAAGGCACCATGTTCTATGAGGAAAGCAGAATTATAGTAGCTCAAAAGAAAACGTTAAATGTTCAGATTTAGAGATATTTCCAGCCCAAATGTTCATATGGGCTATTTGCACCTAACTTATGGAGCCTTCCAAGCTTGTAGTGGTCTGATCCACCAGTCAGACATGCTGTACATTGACCCTGATGTAATGATGTCATTTTGACCTTCTATGAATAGGTAGAGCAAAACTATTTTACCTAGAAGAATTTACAAAAGTTACTAAAAGAATACAATTCCAGGCCTAACTAAGATTGTTCCCAACTTGTCCAAAATAGAACTCATCTGCTTTCTAAAGTTTCTTCTCTTTTTTATTCATTCATTCATTCATTTTTTTTTTTGGTTACATGTAGACACAACTTTGATAACTGTTTTCTGACATTTTAGGATTTAGATTTTCTTCTTTCCTCCTTTTCCCCTCTCCCTGAGGCAGTCAATAACCTGATATAGGTTACTCCAATGCTTTCAGGCAATATATATTTCCATATTGCTCATGCTCTGACAAAAGATACATATCACACATATAATAAAAATACTCAGGAAGGAAAGAAAGTGGAAGATGGCATGCTTTGATCTGCAATTAGACTAAAACCTCTTCTCTTCCAAATTTTCCTTTTATTGTCAGAGGTGCCATCTTCCTCCCAGTCCCTCAGGCTCACAGCTTTGATACCGTTATTGACTTTTTACATGCACTCACCCCACATAACCAATCTCTTCTGTGCTTTCTACCTTCATAGAATCTCTCCTAGGAAGCCCCTCTCCCCAGGGATATGGCCACTCCCCTAGTCCAGGCCTTTACCATTTGGGCTATTGTGGTAGCCACTTTTCTCCTCTCCTCTATTTAATCTAGCTTTTGGGTATCTTTTTGGCCTTTTTTTTTAAATCTTAGCTTTTGCCTTTCTTTGTAGCCCTTAGCATAGAGCATAGTTACTGGCACATATTTGGCATTTTATTTATGTTGACTGACTGAAAGTTGCTAAAATGATTTTCCTAAAGAGTTGGTCTGACCAAATCACTTCCTCTCCCTTCTCCTAAATCCAATCTAAAAACCCTGGCTGCTTCCTATACCTCTAGGATAAATTAAAATCCTATTGCAGGGTGGGCATGAATGTGAGGGCATTTAAAGCTCTTTGTAGCCTATCCCTTTCCTACTTTTCCAAAATTCTTATCCCTTCCACGCATATAGTGCTATATGATCTGGGCATAGTGACCCTATAGTCACTACATGACCTGGGTATAAGGCTTATTTGCTGTTCCTTGACCATGAACTTCTATCTCCTCTCTTTCCCACTGGCTATCCCCCATGCCTGGAATACTTTCTAGCTCCTAGAATCTCTGACTTCAGTCAAGGCTCAGGTCAAATACCACTTTCTCCAGAAAACTCTGCCAGTAGCCAGAACCTTCCCTGCTAAAGTTGCCCATCCATTTGCTCTTAGCAAATATTTGCTTATTTATTTTACAAGCCATCTCCCCCATTAAAATCTAAGCTCTTTGAGGGCAGAGACTATTTTACCTTTTTTCTGTTTCCCTAAGAGCTTAGTCAAGTGTCTGGAATATAGTAAGGGATTAATAAATGCTTGTTTAATTGCTAAGCAGACTAGAGATTTCATAGGAAAAGTATTATTGTGAGGGGAAAAAGCAGTTGAAAAGTATGAGTTTTAAAAATGGAATATTGGCTAACTTGAAGGATGTGTACCTTGATTAGATGAAACAAATTTAGGCAATGGAAAAGGACAGAATTTGTTTTGTATTCCTAGCCCAGCTTTGTCAGAGGCACTATGTAGTGGACATAGGGATGGTCCAAGATCTATGAAGTCCTGAGTTTGAGTCCTTCCTCTGATAGATATTGGCTGTGAGACTCTGGCCAGAATGATGCTCAAAGGTTATGATTTGCAGGAGAGGTGAAGATTTGCTTTGATAAAGGAAGTTCCCTATACCAGTGAAACCATGTGTTTAGGTTAGAAAATTGGTACTTATTTAGCTTTAAAATACATTTGCTTAAGATGTTTTTTTTCCTGATAAAGTTACGGAAAGTAAGAGTCAGAAGGGATTAGAAGCCAACTAACTCAGTTTGTTGAAGGGAAAACTTAAAAGATGTTGTTGTTTAGTCCTGTCTGCCTCTTCCTGTCCTCATTTTGGATTTTCTTTGCAGAATTCTAGGACTGGTTTGCCATTTTATTTTCCAGATCATTTGATTAATGGGGAAACTGAGGCAAGAGGGGTGAAGTGTGTAATGCAAAACATACAAGAGAGATTTTTGCTCTTGCAGGGGGGTCAACTGAAAACTTCTGGCTGTTAAGCCTTAGAATTCGGAGAGAAAGTTCAGTTGGTCCCTGACGCTTGAACAGAGCAGAAGGATCAACCAGAGCTCTATTTTGGCTTTCGGTTTGCTTTGGCCTGTGTTTGTCTTTAGACAATTTGTACCTAGCTAATTTTTCTGGACCTCTCCCTGACCTTCTCCATATTATTTCCCTGTTTTCCCTGCCTGTTTCCCGGGGCTCTGGGAGGCAGGGTGGCTTTTGGGTTTTTAGTATAAAGACTTTGTGGGTTTAGTTTTCCCCAATAGGCAAGTAGGACACCCTTGAATTCTAACTATCCCTTCAGTATACCCTCTACCTTAAAAGCAGCCAAATCTTCCCAGGCTGAGAGAGCAGGTTCTCTCTCAGTCTAACCCAATCCTGAGACCCTCCCCCATCTTGGGTTTCTCCCTAGCAGTTGTCAGAAACCCCAATCCCCATTCTCCTTCCAGACCACCCTGAAACATTAATAAACCCTTGGTTACCTAATCAAACCCTCTGGAGAATCTTTGTGTTGAAGAATTAGGCAAGGGTGAAGGGGAAGGAATAATTCTCTTTTATTTCCAGAGGGAAACTGGAGGCATCCATTTTGGGAGGAAGTAGTTGCCCAATGCTTCCTCCTGGATCCCTTCAATTTCACTGACAGGGAGGAGCCTTGTGATTCCTCCTTTGAAGACTTGAGAAACTGACAAGAAAGCCCTCAAGTCAGATTCAAACCACTTCTGTCTGGCCCTATTCCTTGTCTGTAAAAGTACCTTTCCTGCCTAGAAGGGTTCAGCCTATTTCCCCCCAGTATCCTCTGTGTCTAGCCCTAGTGTCTAGTCTGTGTCAGCTGCCTCTCCTGAACACTTCACCTTGTACCCTTACCATCCTAATACTGCCTTATCCATTTCTCCCTAAACCCAGCCATCCCTTTCATTCCTCTCCTATCACCTCAACCACCTTTTACCCCTCCATCACTCAGCAAGGGCAAGGAGATCGCCAGTGAACTTTAGTGTACGCCCCCCTCCCCCCATTTTATCCATAACAAGTGACTTGCCTAAGGTCACATGGTTACTAAATGTTTGAGGCTGGATTTGAACTCTGGAAGATAAGTCTTTCTGACTCCAGGCCCAGTACTCTATCCACTACACTACCTAGTTGCCCTAAAAATGACAAGAAGAGACCAAATAACACAAGAGGAGGCCATGTCAGAAACACTGAGTGAATTGCCCATGGGCTAGTCCACAACTGGATAGAATAAACAGAGGTAGGATTGGGATTTCCTTTTTCTGACACCTAAAGAACCCTATTTGGAGAACTAGAAGTGACCTTAGAAGTGATCTAGTCCAACCCCCTCACTTTACAAATGAGAAAATTCAGGTCCAGAGGGGTTGTGACTTTCCTGAAGACACACAGGCAGTGAATGGCAAAGCTAAGATTCAAGCCAATATCCTTTGATTCCACATCCAGGGTTCTTTTTATTTTTATTTTTATTTTTTGTTTAAACCCTTACCTTCTGTCTGGGAGTCAATACTGTATTGGCTCCAAGGCAGAAGAGTGGTAAGGGCTAGGCAATGAGGGTCACGTAACTTACCCAGGGTCACAGAGCTGGGAAGTGTCTGAGTCTAGATTTGAACCTAGGACCTCCTATCTTTAAGTCTGACTCTCAATCTACTGAGCTACCCAGCTGCCCTCTCCAGGGTTCTTTTGATCAACAAATCTCCAAACACTTGGGGAAGGAGACTTTGATTTTCAGAAGCCTGCTGCAGTTCAGCTGAGTTTTTTGGGAGCATATTCCTCTCAAAAAAAGAGATATTCTGAATAGTACTTTAATTTACTCAAGTGACCCTGTCCTTGATAACTATCCCTTTGCTTTGCACTGACAAAACATAGATAATAGCTAGCTAGCATTTATATTACAATTGAAGATTTTCAAAGTGTTTTACATATGTTAACCCATTTGGTCCTCGCAACAACCCTATGGGGTAAGTACTATAATGACCACTTTACAGACAAGGAAACTGAGGCAGACAGAGGTTAACTAGCTTGCCTTTGGCTAATAAATATCTGAGGCAGCATTTGAACTCAGGTCTTCATGACTCTGTCTCTCTGTATCTGCTGACCATTGTCAGTTATTGGGGACATCAGTGATAGGATCTTCACTTTATACTGACGAGGCCTATAAATCCATTTCCTGTCTTGTAATTATGTCTTCCATGCATACCAATAAAGGCATGAGATATGCCTTTGTGGGTAATGGAGTGAAGAATAGATATATGGATCTAATTGAAAAATGGCTTTGGTAAAATGATGACTTGGTCATCCTTAGCATTTCATTTCCTTCACTCTATCTTCTCAAACTATAAAAGCACAGAGGTTGTCATACAGTCTCCTCTCCTCCCGCCAATGAAAATGTAATTAATCAAATGTCAAATCAACTGACTTAGAGTCAGAGAACCTCGGTTGGAATCTCATTTCTGCCACCTAATCACTTCATGACCTTGGACAAGTCCATTTCTTTCTCAGATCTGTTTCCTCACTTTAAAATGAGGAGTTTGGACTAGATGACCACTAAAGTGTCTCTTAGCTTTAATGCTAAGTGTGGGAGAGGAGTGAAACCCTCATGGAAGAGGCAAGAGAATCTTTTTTTGAAACCCTTTAATATCTGTCCTAGTAACAACTCTATGACTGAAAAGCAAGGGCTAGGCAGTTGGGGGTAAGTGACTTGTCCAGGAAGTGTCTGAGGTCAGATTTGAACCCAGGTCCTCCTGACTCCAGGTCTGGTGCTATATCCATTGTGCCTCCAGCTGCTCTTCAAGATCTTGAAGCGCAAAGACCAGAGAAGGAACATGCCCCCTGTGGTTGGCACTATGGGTCAAAGTCTTAGTCATCTCATGATAATTATAGTTCTGTCCAAAATAGATAAGTGAATTAGTATTTTTTTTTTAATTTGGAGGCAAAAAGAGTGAAGTAACTTGACCAGGGCCACACAGTTAGTTAAGGTTGAGACTGGATTTGAACTCAGGTCTTCCTGACTCCAAGTCCAGCACTCTATCCAATGGGCTACCTAGCTGTACCAGAAAATTTGCATTTATATAGCATTTACTATGTTTGAGGCAAGCAGTAAGGTGATCCAGTAGAAAGAGTGCAAAGTCTGAAGTTAGGAAGACTCATCTTCCAGAGTTCAAATCTGGCCTTAGACACCTACAAGCTGTGTGACCTTTAGCCAGTCACTTCACCCTGATGACCTCAGTTTCCTCATCTGTCAAATGAATTGGAGAAGGAATGGACAACCACTCTAGTATCTTTGCCAAGAAAACCCTAAATGGGGTCATAAAAAGTTGGAGAAGACTGTACAGCATTGAATATGTTATGTAGTGTGCTAAGCATCTTTTACAAATACATCCCATTTGATCCTCACAATAGCTGTAAGAGGTAGGTACTGTTATGATCTTCATTTTATAGTGGAGGAAACTGAGACAGACAGAGTTTAAATAACTTGCCCAGAGTCACACAGCTGGTAAGTTCTTGAGGCTAATTAAATGTCTAAATTCCCTTTGAGCTCTATAGCCTCAGATCCTAAGAAGTAATGAATGAATGAAATGTACCCATTAAGCATTAATCACTTGCCAAACCATGGGAATGCAAATACAGAAAAGCAAGACATTCCCCAAAGGAGTTTATATTCTAAAAGGAAGAATGAGCACCTGTAGGGGGTTAGTGATCAGGGAGGGGTGTATTAGCTTGGGAATACCAGATGGTCACAGGAGCCACAGAGGAGGGGGTAGGATAAGTTGGACTTTCCAGAACCAAGAGTAATATTCATTTGATTGCAGTTCCCAGATTAAGAAGAACAGGGAAGGGAAGATAAGAAGATACTTGGAAGGGAGAGCTGGGAAGCATGATGTGGTCTGGAACCAGCAAAAGATCATGTGTTCACTGACTCACCAATCAAAACAGGCAAGCCCCAGATGGGAGGTCCAAAGCTGAGTAGATAAAGTCTCCCAGGACATGATTTCTGAAGGTCCAGTGATCTGGAGGATGTAGCTGGCTTATAATAAACAAAACTCATTGAAAGCCTATGTGGTTCAAGGATGCTCCTAGCCTCTATAAAATGAGGTAGCTTGAAAAAACCACCAAAGGTCTGTCATGGACTCGTACCTGGGTCATTTCTCTTTCAGATCTATCTGGTTATAGATTCCTCATTCATCTTAGGCATATGCTAGCAGAGGCATAGGGAGATTTCCCAATTAACCAAGCTACAAACAATGAATTTCACTATTGCTGGAGTGGATGTCAGCCTACTGCTCAGTGGTTCTACTCACTAACACCTTGTCTTTTCATACCAAAGCAGCTGTCCCTGGTCAGCACTGCCTATTATGCATTGTCCTTCTATTAAAATGAAAAGTCCAATAGATAATTGGACAGGAACAGGTTATTCTCAAAGGAAGAAACCTAAGTTATCAGCAGCCTAATGAAAACATTCTCCAAATAATTAGTTAAAGAATATAAATTAAAATAACTTTGGGGGGGGCAGCTGGGTAGATCAGTGGATTGAGAACTAGACCTAGAGATGGGAGGTCCTAAGTTCAAATCTGGCCTCAGACACTTCCCAGTTGTGTGACTCAGGACAAGTCACTTAACCCCCATTGCCTACCCTTACCACTCTTCTGCCTTGGAGCCAATACACAGTATTGACTCCAAGACGGAAGGTAAGGGTATAAATATTAAAAATAAATAAATAAATATAATAACTTTGGATTCCACCCCGAACTTATACAATTGACAAAGAGGACAAAAAAGGAACATGCTAGTTTTTGGAGGGCCTATGGAAAACAGGCACATGAATTCCCTGTTGGTGGAAATAGGAATTGGTCCAATTATTCTGCAGAGCAATTTGGAAATATGCCCCCAAAGTCACTAACTTGTACATATCTTTTGACCTAGTGACCAAGTGCCTCTTTGACACTTTGACACTTTGACCAAGTGCTTCTACTTGTCCCATACCCCAGAGAAATCATAGAAAGAGGACTCAGATGTACCAAAGTATCATAGCTATTTTTATTTTATTTTATTTTATTTTTATAGCCTTAACTTCTGTGTATTGGCTCCTAGGTGGAAGAGTGGTAAGGGTGGGCAATGGGGGTCAAGTGACTTGCCCAGGGTCACACAGCTGGGAAGTGTCTGAGGTCAGATTTGAACCTAGGACGTCCCGTCTCTAGGCCTGGCTCTCAATCCACTGAGCTACCCAGCTGGCCCTATCATAGCTATTTTGTTAGAGCAAAGAACTAGAACACTGAGGAGGCACCCATAGACTAGAGAAAGGCTAAATGAATTAAGATATTATAAATGAAGTGTGATATTGTTGTGTCAGAAGAAAGGATGAAAGGGATAGTTTTAGAGGAATTTGGATAGACATATGAACTGACAGAGTGAAGTGAGTACAAGGAGAACAATTTATACAATAACAAGATTATAAAGAAAGGCAACTTTGTAAGACAAGAACTCTGATTAATGCAATGCCTAACCATGATTCTAGAGGACTGATGATTAAGCAGTGTTTGGCATTATAAGTGATTTTTTTATTCATTTATTATAATTTTTTAATGTCTGACATTCACAAAATGCCTCAGAGTTTGCAAAGCATGCTACATATTTTATGTTAAAGGACTTTTCCTAGTCCAAGGAGATCAGTGTTTGTCCTACTCCCTCTTCCATAAGGACCCCTTTCTCTCTCTCTCTACTCTGAACCCAGATGTGCTATCCTGATTGGGTTCAATCTTGAAGGAGGAGGCTCCATTTTCTCATGTTCTTTGGCTTAACCTCCCACCCTAATTCCTTAGAGACAAATTATTTAAAACTTAGTTAATTGCTTGTTTCTAAGGTTTCCCCCCAAAAAGAGAGTTAAAGGGCATTTGATGTATAATATGAATCAGAAACAACACAAATCTTTATGTTCTACACAAAAAAGGAAGGCTAAACATAGAACGTACTCAAAAGTATAGGTTTGACAAAAATAAAATTTAAAACAGTATTTTGTAACTCAATTTATAATTACTATTATAATCTACCGGGATACTGAAATTGAAACCTCATCAGATTGTAAAGCTGTTTGTGAGACTGCTAATTAGGCTTTTTACATTTTACCTTGATTCTGTACTGTCCAAATAACTCCTAATATATGTCTACTAGTAAAATGAATCAGATATGGGCCAATCCTCTTGTTGGTGGTCATCTTCTCCAAGAGTGCCAGAGTAGTTTCTGGGGACTCTTTAAAAAAAATTACCTTTTGTCTTAGAACCAATACTATGTATCTGTTCCAAGGCAGAAGTGTGTTAAGGGCTAGGCAATTGGAGTTGTGAAGTCACAAGCCCAAGGTCATACATAGGGAGTATCTGAGGCCAGATTTGAACCCAGGATCTCCTGTCTCCATGTCTGACTCTCTATCCACTGAACTACCTAGTTGTCTCTGCTGGGGAATCTTACCCTTTCTACTATTCAGCTCTGATGATAAAGGACCTAGCACCAGTGGATCTCTTGAACTCACAAGTCTGCCTCTAAGAAGGGATGTGTTGATAAATGTTTAACGACCAGCTTTCAGGGAAAAAAAAAAGTGTACATGACACTTTTTTACCCCCAATTTAAAATTATTTTTTAATTTTTTAGAAAAATTTTCCATGGTTACATGATTCATGTTCTTACTTTCCCCTTCACCCCCCTCCCCCAAGCTGACACATATTTCCACTGATTTTAACATGTGTCATCGATCAAGACCTATTTCCATATTATTGATAGTTGCATTGGTGTGGTCATTTTGAGTCTACATCCCTAATCATGTCCTCATCAACCCATGTGTTCAAGCAGTTGTTTTTCTTCTGTGTTTCCACTCCTGCAGTTCTTCCTCTGAATGTGGGTAGCGTTCTTTTCCATAAATCCCTCAGAATTGTCCTGGGTCATTGCATTGCTGCTAGTACAGAAATCCATTACATTCGATTGTGCCACAGTGTATCAGTCTCTGTGTACAGTGTTCTCCTGGTTCTGCTCCTTTCACTCTGCATCAATTCCTGGAGATCTTTCCAGTTCACATGGAATTCCTCCAGATTATTATTCCTTTGAGTGCAATAGTATTCCATCACTAGCATATACCACAATTTGTTCAGCCACTCCCCATTTGAAGGGTATACTCTCGTTTTCCAGTTTTTTGCTACCACAAAGAGTGGGGCTATAAGTATTTTTGTACAAGTCTTTTTATCTATGATCTCTTGTGGTATAAACCCAGCAATGGTATGACTGGATCAAAGGGCAGGCAGTCTTTTTAAGGTTAATCTACATCATTAATATCATCTTCATTTTCTTAGGGCTTTTCTTAGGGCTAAGCAATCAACAAAACAATAAATTGAGCCCTGATTTGTAGCATTTGTTAATACCTGAGCTATAAATGCTCACACTGTAAATTCAACAATTGATTATCCCAAGATAGTTTGAACTGGCTTCAGTATACCCCTGACTCCAAGTCTCTCTCTCTCTATATATATATATATAAACTCATTCACCCAAAATCATGAAAGAACACACACAAAAGCCATGTTGGGATGATCACCATGATGCTGAGGCAGAGAAGGGCCAACCTTTACCCATTTCTTACCAGAACAATCTGAGTTGCATGATGCTACCTGGGGAATCAAAGGAAGAGAACCAACCAAAGTCCTCTCTTCTCATAGCTGATCCTGACTCTGCAAGAGGTTTGGGAGAGGACCAAGGGACCACTGAGGGTTTACCACATCCCACCAAAACACAATGTCCTGGAAGCAGCCAGGGAATTCTTTATCTCTGATGCAACTAAATATGAAGTCACCTGTATCCTGCAATCCCCAGGGTACCTCTAACCACATACTCTCTAGACTAGTCCCCATTGGCCAATTCAACATCTGCTATTTATGTATTTTCTTATTTGAGCTCGATAATAACTCTGGGAGATGGGGACTATAGGTGTGGTTATCTCTAATTAACAGACAAGGAAACTGAGCCTTAAAAGGGGAAGTGACTTGCTTGCAGTTATGTAGCTCAGGGGGAACTATGTGAGAGGTAGGGTCATCATTTTAATTCATTGACATAAAACTTTAAGGTTTCAAAGTGCTTGGTATATGTGATCTAATTTGATCATAGAATTAGAACTGGAGAGGATCTCATGGGTCATTAACTTCAACCTCTCATTTGATTTCATAAAGAAACAGGTCCAGAGAACTGAGCAACTTGCCCAGGGTCACACAGCTAGTAAAGATTTGAGGAAGGATTTGAACTTAATTCTTCCTGACTCTAAGTCCATCCTTTATCCATTACACCATCCTGAGAGTCAGGAAGAAATTAATTCAAATCCAGCCCCAGACACATAGCTATGTGACCTTGGACAAGTCACTTAACCCCCAATGTCTAGCCCTTATGGCTCTTCTTCCTTAGAAGCAATGTATAATATTGATTCCAAGACAGAAGGAAAGGGTTCAACTATAAATATATATTATATATGTATATATGTGCCACATATATATTCTGGGAAATTTATATTTTATCTATATAGTTTAGGGAACCATTAAAGAATGGAATATTCATAAGACAATAAATGTAATACAAATAATATACCTTATTTAATAAACTAGAATTTCCTTTTAAAAAAACACAGGGTTTTCTATATATTCAATCACAAAATATGTTAAGGAGAACATTATTATCTAACCGAATCCTCTCATTATAGGGAGGTGATCCTCCTTGTCAAAGTCACTCATCGCCGCCAGTATGTATTTTGTGTGATTTTCAGTTATATAGTGGTTTTGCTTAAAGTGATGCACACCCAAGGTAGCATCCATCATGGTGGTGTTGGTCTCAGTTTCCTCATCTGAATAATGGACAGAGTTTCTCTGCTCTCAGCTCCAGGAATAAGAAGTTCTGAGTCTTAAAGACAAATGGCTAGAAAAAGATCCTAGACCTGTGTGGTCATGTATGGATCTTGTCCCTTTTTCATCCTTTCCTCTGGTGTTTTTCCCTGTGTAAACTGAGCTTGGGGCCTCATGGCTTCCTGGCATCTGACAAACTCTGACTCCCTTTATGGGAACCTCTGGGGCCCCTTGGCTCCCTGCAGAGATGAAACAAAGCTTTAGAAACATCTGCTACACAAAGTATATACAAAAGAATGCAAAGTAATTTCAAGAGGCTGAGAATACTAATGGGGAGGAGGGGATGGGAAGAGTGGGTGGGGAGATCTCCAGAAAGCCTGGAAAAGGATGTTGTGCTTGAGCTGGGCTCTGAAAGAAGCCAGGGGATTCTATTAGTCAGTCAATAAATATTTATTAAGCACCTACTATGTGCCAGACACTGTGCAAAATACTAGGAATACCAGAAGAGGCAAAAGACAGTCCCTGCCTTCAAGAAGCTAACGATCTAATGAAGGAGACAACAAACAAATCTGTACAAACAAGTTATAGGATAAATTGGAAGTAATCAGCTGGAGGAAGTCATTAAATTTAGGAGGAATTGGGAAAGGCTTCCTGGTACCAAGGAGAAATGGTGAGGAAGCAATGTTTTATAAATGTCTGGGTGAGGCTAAGGCTACCCCATTTTATTTTATTTTTTTTAAACTCTTGCCTTCTAACTTAGAATCAGTTGGTCCAAGGCAGAGGAGTAGTAAGGGCTTAGCAATGGGGGTTAAATGACTTGCTCAGGGCCACACATCTAGGAAGTGTCTGAGGTCAGATTTGAACCCAGGACCTCCCATCTTTAGGCCTGGCTCTCAATCCACTGAACCACGTAGCTGTCCCTGAGGCCACCCCATTTAACTTTGATATCTCATCTAAGTAAAATCTCTTTAAAATATGTAGTATTTATTCTAAGGCATAAGATAAAAGTTTTAAAAATGTACCAGGGAGTCAGTTGCACAGACTTAGAAGATCACATCTGCAAGGGCAAAGAGATAGCAGGCGGAACCTCAGGTATGGAATACCAGCATGTCTGACTCTTTGTGGCTCCATTTGGGGTTTTTCTGGCAAAGATCTGAAATGGTTTGTCATGTCCTACTCCAGCTTATTTTTACAGATGAGGAAACTGAGGCAGACAGGGTCAAATGATTTGCCCAGGGTCACACAGCTAGGGTGTATCTGAGGCTAGATTTGAACTCAGGAAGAGGAATCTTTCTGAGTCTAAGTTAGCCAGCAGCCTGTTTTGATGAAGGCTGAAAGTCCATGTAGGAGAGCAAGATGAAATGAGACTAAGAAGGTAGGTGAGAACCAGTTAATGGAGGGCTTTAAATAACCATGGAAGGTTTTGTATTTTATCTCATGTAAACACACACACACGTATTCAGGCACACACATCTATAAGAGGTTTTGTAATATTCTGTGGAATAATGTGGTCATACCAAAGTTGTCTGTAACCAGGAGCATCTTGAAGACCTCGTCCACCATCTATAAGGAGTTCCTCTTCCATTTGGATTCTGTGTCAAGAGTTCTTTGGGAAAGTGGCAAACACATTTGGTGAGCATATATCTCCTCCATCCTTTCTTGGATCTTTAGATAGCACAATGGATAAAACACTGGACTTGGTAGGCAGGAAAATCTGAGTTCAAATCCTGCCTCAGATACTTCCTAGCTCTATGACCCTAGGCAAGTCAATTTTTCACTCTTAGTCTCAGTTTCCTTATCTATAAGGTAGATATAATAATAATGCTTATTTCATGGTTGTTATGAGGATCAAATAAGATAATATATGTAAATAGCTTTGCCGTAAATTCTAGTTATGATTATTATTATTCCTGTGATTTTAAAATTAGAGGACTAATCATTCAATCATTCATTCATCTGGTTGACAAACATTATTAAGTATCTATTTGATGCCATGAGTTAAAACCTGGTCTCAGACACTTACTAGCTGTGTGATCTTGGGCAAGTCACTTAACCCTGCTTACCTCAGCTTCCTCATCTGTCAAATAAGCTAGAAAAGGAAATGGTGAACCACTCCAGCATCTTTGCCAGGAAAATTCCAAATGAGGCCATGAAGAGTTAGACATGATTGAAATGATTGAACTTGACCAGATACTGAGCTAGGCAGGTGGCAATGACTGTCCCTGCCCTCAAGGAACTTACATTATATTGAGATGAAATAACATACTATCTATCTATCTATCTATCTATCTATCTATCTATCTATCTATCTATCTATCTATCTATCTATCTATTCACACATACATATACACACACACACACAAAATAATATTGAAGGTAGGATAGTGTTAGCAATTGGAGAAATCAGGGAAGCCTCCTATAGGAGGTAGTACTTGAGTTCATTTTGTTTTTTGTTTGTTTAATAGTTTAATTTATTTCGATTACTGAAAATCTCTTTTATCTCCTACCTCTCCCCATAACCCCCCAAACCTGTGAATAAATGTGAATAGTTAAGCAAAACTAATTCCCATTTGTTTTTGGTTTGGTTTTTAATAACTGAGCTAAACTTTGAACCAAAGTAGGGATTTGGAAGGAAGAAGGGCATTCTCACTGTGGGAAGCAGCCTATGAAAAAGGCACAGAAGGTCACATAGGAGGAAAAGTAAGCCAGCCAATGGGAATAAGATGTTGAGTGTGTGAAAGGGAGTTATGTATGCAAACACTCTTGACAGGGACCTGGATCCTGATTATGAAACCATTAAATGACAAACAGAGGAATCTGTATTTGCTCCTTGACAATAAGGAATCACTGGAGCTTCTCAAGTTGGGGAGTGATGTGGTTTTCCCTTCAGAAATAATATCATTTGGGTAGCTGAGGGGAAGGTGGATCAGAAAGGGATAGAGGGACTGATTAGGAGACTTTTACAATAATCTAATTGTGAGGTGATATGGGCCAGAATTGGATGGTGGGTCATATGAACAAAGAGAAGGGAATGGTTAAGGGATATAGGAGACTAGATTAGACTTTGCAACCAATTAGATATGCAGGTCAATGGAAAATGAATGTTTAAGGCTAATTCCAAACTTACAAACTTAGGATGACTAGAAAAATGCTGGTGTCCTCTACAGAAATGAGGAATTTGGAAAGATGGATTCTGGGGGAAAATATGAATTCTACTTTGCACTATTGAGCTTGAAATGCCTATGGGACCTCTAGTTTGAAATGTTCAAAAAGGCATCATGCAGTCCTATAGCTCAGAGGAGAAATTAGAGTGAGATATTAAGATCTGGAAATCATCTGTAGAGAAATGATAATTAAACCTATGTAATAGACATGACTGTTCCCATGGGAACTGATAAGATCACCAAGAAAGCATAGAGAGAGAAGAGGACTTAAGTCAGGATCTTGGGGACCACCCATGGTTAGGGGATTGGACACACATGGTTATCCAGCAGAGGGGACTGACAAAGAGCAGTCAGAAGAGGAACCAAGAGAGCTACACCACAAAAAAACCAGGGAAGAGAAAAAATCCCCAAGAGGAGAGTGATCAATAGTGCCAAATGCTACAGAGAGATTAAGAATGATGAGGTCTGAGAAAGGGCCATTGGATTCAACAATTAAGAGATAATTAGCATTGTTAGAGAGAGCAGTTTAAGTTGAATGATGAGGTTAAAAACCAGATTATAAGAAGTTTAACAAGCTTATCTTGATGGTAGCATCTATAAAGGAATATTTCAAAAATTTTACATATGTGTGTATATGTATATACACATCATATATCTTTATATATACAGATACATATATATTTGTGTCTGTATACTTTGTATATGTGTATACATACTATATATGTGTATATTACATATGTATAAGCTATTTGTGAGTGCACATTATAATATGTATATATGTATATGTGTGTTTGTATTTGGCTGGTTGGTTGGTTGGTTGTGGTCCTCAAAGAGGACCAAAATGACATCACTATGTCAGGGCCAATGTACAGTGTGTCTAACTGTGGCTGATCAGATCAATACAAGGTTCAGCAAAATAACCCTTACGAACGTTTGGGATACAGATGTCTCTAAATCTGAGCATCTCACATCTCCTTTGAGCTATTGCATTTCTTTTTTGCTCATAGAAGACAGTACCTTCTTTGATGTGGGGATGTCATGCTAGATGGTTCTGTGCCATTGTCTCCCATTTCTCACAATAGATACTAAAATTCTTCAGAAAGATTTTGAGAGTGTCCTTCAATCACTTGTTCTGACCTCCATATGAGCACTTGTCTAGTGAGAGTTCTCCACAAAATAATCTGAACCTATGGTAGAGCCTTCCAAATGTGTACTGGTCTGCTTAGTCACAATTGGACACTCTGGAAATTTATTATATGTGTGTATAATTGTGAAAAGGAAATCCTTTGTTCTTTTTGCCTAGTTGAAGTTAATATTTTGACAATAACTTAAGTACCCCTATTTAGTACCTCACTAAATTGTGATGTTGATTAGCTTTCCTTTGTCTACCTTTTGATTGAATCAACACAAGCTTGAACTAGGTGGAGGAGCTCACAAACCACTTAGTGAATTCATGCTTTACTTGATGCTAGGTGAGAAACCAGCAAGATTCTTGAAGAGCTCCACTTTTTTTCCCCAAAATCAAACATCCAGAAACTTAAGAGTTCACACATGCAGAAAAGCATGAATCCAAAGGTGACAACTCAAACAATTTGGAAACTGTGATTGGCCCCCATGAAAAGGGGCAGGGACAGGAAACCCATAAAAGCCATGAAAATTCCTGAGCAGTTAGTCTGGTGAAGATGATTCTAGTGAAAAGTGTCTCCTGGAGATAGTCTTCAAGGGAACTTCAATGGAGACTGTGGTTTAGACTGTGGCTTGAATCAACCTTGGATTCTGACTCCTGGACTACCTAGCTGGGTGAGTGAAAAGGGCTGACTACTTTCCTAGTTTCCTAAGAAACTAGCTTCCATCTTTGGGGAGGTCGGTAGTTACTCACTACTGGCCCTCCTGTCTGAGGACTAGTATAGGTATTTTCTCTAACCTCTCTCACATTTCTCTACCTTTTTGTTTCCCACTCTATTTTTGTAAATAAACTTCTGACTTGAGATATAATAACTCTGGCCAACCATGTTGGAGCAAAAGAACTGGGCTTACAACCAAAAATAACATAGCTAACAAAGATAAGCACAATTATAAAAGATAAAAAATTTGATATTTAATAAACTAAAGGAATTTCAACTAATCCTGAGGGAAAACCCAGAACTCAGCAGAAAATTTGATCTATAAGAAACATACAAAGGTAATAAAAGATGAATCATAAGCAACCCCAAAGGTCTAAGAGTTTGATTCCTACATGGGAAGACATCATCTATGCTCCCTAGGAAGGGTATCATTTCCTGGATATTTTGAATGGCTATTTATGGATGGAAGAATCAAAGTTGAGGTGAATAGAATAAATGAGCTGAAATTGGTAGAGAAGACCAGGAGGGAATAGGGTGGAATAATTATCTCATATAGAGGAGGAATGAGTGGAGAACTTCCATGGAAAAGAGGAGGAGGGAGTGGAGAATGGGTAAGTACCAAAATGCTACTCTCCTCAGAACTGAGATAAAGGGAGAACAACCTACACAATTAGAAGAGTAAAAAATCTTCTTAATATACAGAGAAACAGGAGGGAAGGGGGATGGCAAAAGGGAGAGGATTGGACTGGGAGTCTCATTGTAGGACTGAGGGAATAAAAGAAGGAAAGGTAGGTTAAGAGAAAGCAGAGCAAGGGGATAAGTAAAGGAAGGTAATGGAGAGATACCTAGAGGGGATATCAAGAGCTAGGGAGGGTAAGGTAAAGGGACAAGGTAGGGATTTTTAAATCAGACTCATACTAAGAGATAGGAAAACATGATTGGGGGGAGATAAGGAAAGGATTTTTGGAAAGGTGGCTAGAGTAAAAATTAAAAGGGAAGAGGGAAGCTATAAGGGAGAGGCCTTTGGAAAGGTGGGTCTATATGGAACTAGGAGGGCAAAAGGAGAAGATAAGAGAGGATTTTTGGGAAGGAATGTAAATTTGAGAAGTACTGGTCAAAGAACATCTGAATATTTGAGAAGGAATGCAAGGGAAAGAAAGGAAGAGGAGGACAAACATTTGATGAAGACTGGTAGGGAGGGGCAGTAATAGGAACCACACCTTCTAGGTGTGGAACCATACTCTAATGATGGAGGCTGGCAGTGAGGGGCAGTAATAGGAGGAGGACCCTCATTCTCTGAAATCTTGCATTTCTCACCAGTTAGCACTAGTTAAACATTAACTGCAAAACCTGTTGTTTCAGCATTAGTCAAGCATGAATTATAGATTGATCAATTACCCATTCTGTAACATCAATCATCTGTACTGGACCTGTAATGTTCTATACCAGTTACCAGCTTTGTGCCTAACCTGTTTTTATTAATTACTCATATTATCCTATATTTACTTTAGTTCTGAATTGTTAGACATAATTAAATACCTGTAATGGTCTTCTGATGTTCTCCAATATAGACAAATGATGACAAAGTGGACAATGGGGGAAACATGGGACATACGCACTGGGGACTCTGGCATTTCAGAAGAATCCCCTAAACATGTGCATGCTTCTTATTCTCTATAATGTACATGTCAAACCTAAAACCAGACTTCCACCTGAATTTGGCCATGCCTATTTTCTAGGATTTGGGGGCTACAACAAGAAAAGGTAGAGATTTCTCTGGAAGTACCTAGACCAGGGGCTGGCAACATATGGCTCTTTCTGCAGGAGCCATAAAGTCAAATTTTTTTCAGGAGCTGTTACAGGAGCACACACTGTGAACACTGTGTGGCTCTCACGAAATTACATTTTAAAAAATGTGGCATTTATGGCTCTCAGCCAAAAAGGTTGCTGACCCCTAACCTAGACCTTCAATAAATATGCAAACCCTGATCCATACCTTGTGTTGCTACTCTACACCTGGGTTTGCAATTCCACACCTGGGGCTGCTACTCTACCTATTGGACTATTCTATCAGCCCCAAGGGCTACTCCATCACCCCAGGAGCTGCTACTCCACAGTGGGGTAGGATTGTTATTCTTCACTTGGAACTACTATACAACACTTGGGGTTGCTACTCCATACTTGGAGAGTTGCTATTCTATCATCTCCGAAGAGGTAACTCTACTAGCCCCAAGGCTAATCCATCAGTCCCAGGACTATCTGATTAGCTCCCAGGCTATTCTACCAGCTGTTATGCTATTTCACCACCTTAAACCTTTTCTTCTTCAAATAAAATTCTTGCCTTACTTCTAGAACAACTGGAGTTTCAGTCTTCCATTCTTGGAGTGAGACACTGTTATAAACTTAGGTGTCTTTCTCCCACAATACAGTGAGTAAGAATGGAGTAGATGGAAATGCACAGCTAGTAACTATGACATTGAGCATAAATGGGATGCATTCACCTATGGGAAGAAAATGGATTACGAAAAAGAAAAAAAAAAACCAGGACTTGACTATGTGTTGTTTCCAAAAAACACACTGAAAATGAGAGCTACACATAGAGTGAAGATGAGTAGCTAGAGTATAACATACCAAGCCTCAGCTGATCTAGCGAAGGCAAGACTAGTAGTCATGATCTCTGACAGTTCAGTCTAAAATGGGTATAATTGGGATGGATGGACAGAGTAACTATATTATGTTGGGGGTTATTTGGGATAATGAAGCACTATCAATATTGGACCTGTATGCACCAAGAGTTATAGCATCCAGATTTTTAAAGGAAAAAGTAAATGAAATACAGATGTAAATAGAAAACAAACTAATAATAGTAGGGGACTTGAATTTTACCCTCTCAGAACTAGATTAATATAACAAAACAAAAAAAAAGAAGTGAAGGAGGAGAAGAGAAGTTTAGATAAATTAAATCTGATAGAAATCTGGAGAGCCCTCCCTCTCCCACCTGCATGAGGCTAGTAGTAGATTTAAGCCTGAGGAAACACATAATCCAAACAGTTTCTGGTATAATAACAATGGTTTAGAGAACATAAATATTCTACAAAGGTCTTATATTAACATTCACTATGTTATGGAGACAATCCTGGATTTCTTGAGGGGTTGTGACATTGGAACAAAGGTTCCTCTGGGTATGACTAAGCTAGAAAGCCTTGCTTTTGGAAAGAATTTAGGTCTGGCAACAGATTGTGTCTACCGTCTAAGGATCAATCTAATGAAATGTGGCCCTGGTGATGTATATTAACTGAGACTCAGTTGGGTTAAATTGATCAAATTAAATGCTGATAGGAACATAGAGAAATGAGCCTCATATTACTTTGCTAGGAGCAGTTGTGAATTGTTTTATTTTTTTTTTTAGAAAATAAGAAGGAAATATACATTAAGAGCTATAACTGTTTATGCTTATTGACCTAGGGATCCCATTACTAGGATCAGTCCCTCAGGGCATTATTGAGCCGTGTATATATGAAGATATTCATAGAAACTTTGTAATGACAAAATAACTGGAATTACACAAACACAGTGATTGGGAGAAATGGTTGAATATTCTGTGATATTTTAAAGTAATGGATTATTTTATAGTGTTAGAAAAGACAAATACTAGAAATATAAAGAAAATAAAGGAAATATATGAAGAGATGAAAAAGAAGAAAAGAGAATAAGAATACATACTATGATTACATTTTTTTAAAATAGCCACAAAATCAAGAGAAAAAATATCAAAATAAAACAATCCAAAGAGAATTCAAAAGCAGAAAATGTTTATATTAACACACATATATAATTTACATATTTTTAAACAAATTATAAACAACAACAACAAAAGCATTGGAACAAGCACACAGTCCTGCTTCACTCTACTGGTGACTGGGAAAGTACTAGAGCATTGTTCATTCTCCAAAACCTGTACAAACATATTGTTATGGAGCTGGTGTACAAAACTGGTGAACTTCTCTGGGCAACCAAATTTTGCCATGATCTTCTACAAGCCTTCATGACTAGACAATATCAAATGCCTTTGTCTTATTTTATTTTTAAAATTTTAAACCCTTAATTTCTGTGTATTGGCTCCTAGGCAGAAGAGTGGTAAGGGCTAGGCAATGGGGGTCAAGTGACTTGCCCAGGTCACACAGCTGGGAAGTGTCTGAGGTCATATTTGAACCTAGGACCTCCTGTCTCTAGGCCTGACTCTTAATCCACTGAGCTACCCAGCTGCCCGCCTTTGTCTTATTAATCAATGTAGTGTTCAAACCTCTGTTTTGCTTTTGGCATTTCTTCTGGAGTTATTGGACAGTGGTCCCTTGGCTCTTTCTGAAGCTACGGTAGCTCTTCAGTAGATGACCAACTTTCAGATAATGGATTTGGCAGACTAGCAAGAATCTTGTCAGTAATGACTAAGAAGGAAAACATTCCCCTACTGCCCTCTGTGATTCTCACAGACCAACCTATTTCCTTTTCCTTTTTAGAAATGGACACTGGAGGCATCCTTGATCTTCTGGGGGATAATCTTTTACCATATAACCCAGAAGATTTTGGTCATCTTTTGAGTGAGCAGTGGACACCCTGCCTTGTAATATATGGTATAAGAAGGTAAGGATGGGCTGCATCATTAGAGAGAGGCTACATATCCATGAGATAGATCATAGACCCACTATAGTATTGAAAAAGGGGAAAGTGAGCTGGTTTTGCAGTCATAAAGATGGATTCAACTTCTGCTTCTGGGGCATATTGGCTGTTTGACCCCGGGCACTGTTCTCTAGGCAAATTTCTAAGACCAAGTTACAATGAAGGTGCTTATCTTCAATGGAGGAGTTTTCTTATCCACAAGATCTAATCTCTCTGTCTTTTTGTATCTCTCTCAGTATCTCTCTCTCAATCTGTTTGTCTTTGTCTCTACATATACCTATCTGTGTATCTAGTCAAATATCTATGTATCTGTATATCTATATATGTATTGCTATATGCATATATCCACTTAAATATCTATGTGTTTATACATCCATATATTTCTGTACGTATGCATCATCTGTCCATCCATCATCCATCCATCCATCCATCTATCTATCTGTCTGTCTGTCTGTCTGTCTGTCTGTCTATCTATCTGTCTGTCTGTCTGTCTTTCTGTCTATGTCTATAAATATGTATCTATCCATGTCTCTATGTATATATCTATCAATGTATCCATGTATGTATCTATGTATCTAAATATCTATCTATATTTATATATCTGTGTCTATATATGCATCTAACTATCTATGTATCCATGTGTCTCTGTATGCGTATCTGTATGCATCTATCTATGTCTCTATGTATCTATCTGTATATCTATGTACCTATGTATGTGTCTATATATGTGTCTATCTAAATATATATCCATGTACCTGTGTGTGTATGTATCCACACCATATAGACATTTAGAATACCAACAGCTAAGGTAAATGGTCCAAGAACTGTGTGATTCTTACTATGTCACCATCAGTGCAGAGATGGATTGTACAGGACTGACTCATAGTCATTTGAGAGTTTTCTTTGTTTTCTGAGCTGCTATGGCCAAAGGCTACATCACTGAATGGTTGGCCAACTGATGAGCCTCTCTGTATTTTTCTACTTTAACTCGGCAGCTGGTACTTTAAATGTGAGATATTTTTCTAACTAATGGACATATTATCCAGGAATTGAATTGCGTCAATATTGACTTTCTCACTATAAATGAAACTAGAAGAAAAAGGAGAGTTGCAAGGAACTGGAGAGCTGGCTCACAGGTTCTTCTTGGAAAGGCAAATAAAGGAATTGGCAGAGTTGGTCTCATTTTGTGTCCTATGTGGAAATGTCATTTCATGGGGGCATTTGAACATCTGTTTCAATGCTCATAACTATTTGCGTCTTAGATTAACATCTCTTACAAGGGATGAAAAGGCAAAGAAACTCTCAAAAGAATTCATTAAAACCCTCCAAATTCAAGTGACATATTCAGTAGAGCTCTCATATTCACGAGGGATGCATTTCAAGACCTAACATGGATGTCTGAAATCACTGACTGATTCCCATATGTATTTGTTCTCTTTCCCCACTCTTTCCCTTAGCTAGGTGCACTGGGACCTTCCAATACCCCACAAAAACCCCTAAAAAAGTGAAAATAGAGGCTGAAGAGAGTGTTTCTGGTAGCAGACCATTGTCACAGGAAGATTTTCAGTGCTTCCTGGATGGACCTCTGGTGTGAACTTCCAGTGCTTTGGGTTACTTGCAGATAACAGAAACTTCAGGAAGCAAAATGAAATCACAGATAAGGGGGCACTACTTTATAATGCCACTTAATGATCTCAACATAAAAAATGAGAATTCATCAGGATGGTGAGAAATATATTAAAAAATGATAGCCACTTACCTCTGTATCATGGATATATTTTTCTAGAAAAGAATTGGTAGTGTGACTGGGTCTGTATCCCAAAAGGATAATAAAAAGGGGAAAGGACTTACTTGTACAAAAATATTTATAGCTTCTCTTTTTGTGGTGGCAGAGAATTGGAAACTGAGGGGATGTCCATCATCTGGGGAATGGCTGAACAAGTTGTGGTACATGTTGGTGATGGAATATTATTGTGCTATAAGAAATGATAAGCAAGATGATTTCAGAAAAAGCTGGAAAGATCTGCGGGAATTGATGTAGAGCAAAATAAGCAGAACTGGGAGAACGTTGTACACAATAACAGTATTGGACAAGGATTATCTGTGAAAACTTGGCTACTCTCAGCAATTACGCAATGATTTAGATTCTAGGATAATCCTGAAAGACTTATGACAGGAAATGCTATCCACCTCCAGAGAAAGAACTGTTGAAGTAATTTTTCACATCACTGTATTTTTGGTTTTGGTTATTAAAAAGGAGAGTGTTTAGGAGGATTGGGGTGTAGTTATGGACCAGCAAATAAGGTGTGGAAAGGCCCCTCCTCCCTCACAGCCACCCCTATTTACTGGGAGACAAAAGAACCAGGGGACCCCTGAAGGACATGCCGGGGTTGAAGGGTTGGAGGAATGGTGTCCCCTCAAGGAGAAATGAGTGATACCCCGATTGGATGTTGGTGTCATTTGGGGTACACAGAAACTTCCCCTTACTCCCAGCAGGGGATCAGGCTTTAAATGGAGATCAGCCTGCCTCCCTTTACTATCGCTTCCAGTAAGCCTCCCTCTAATTGATTTTTTTGCAGATTCAATCTAGAAATCTTGGGTGTTTCTTTCAAGAACAACAAGGCACAGGGAAAGGGAATAGGGGTTCAGCAGAAAAGAGGGTGCTGAGTATCCCTAATCCAAGGTCCTTCACTTTGGCAGGTACCCACCAGTGTCTCAGACCTGAAGGTGAGACAAAGTGACCCCAGAATAAAACTTCACCTTCTCGAACCCACTAATTATATTTTCTAAAAGCTATGTTGGCTATTAATCTATGAGGGATACTACTGAGCAAAGCCCAAGAAAGTGGGGTTTAGGGAATGGCTCCCCCAAAGGAAGTCCAGAAACCCCCAAATTCTGTTGGCACTATAGATGGTACAAGGGAAACATGGGAAATGATGTCTCAGGAAAAGCAGGTCTTCTTTATAAATCTGGGAAAACCCAATGGCCACTTCTGAGGATCACAGATCCAGCTCTCTCCTCCTCTTTCGCTGGCTTCTTCCCCCCAAAAGCTCCTGGTCACAGTTCTCTTTCCCAGAAGTCTCTGCTCTTCCAATGGTCACTTGGTTCTTCTTCCTCCAACATTCTAATGACAGTTTTTAAAAAAAAGTCAGGGCTTGCTTTCATTCTTCTTACAACAATGACCAATATGGAAATATGTTTTGCATGACAATAAAAAAGTTAAAAAAAGAATTAGTAGTGTGTGTTTAGTTTTACTTACTTATTTTTTTCTTTTTTATTATTTGTTATAATGGATGGTTTAATGAGCAAAAGAAAAGGAAGAGATATATTGAGAAATGAAGTTTATTTAAAAATAAGTTTACTAAAAAAATTAAAATTAAAACATGAGAAAATAATTTTAAAAAGTATTGGTAGGGGGGCAGCTGGGTAGCTCAGTGGAGTGAGAGTCAGGCCTAGAGACAGGAAGTCCTAGGTTCAAATATGGCCTCAGCCACTTCCCAGCTGTGTGACCCTGGGCAAGTCACTTGACCCCCATTGCCCACCCTTACCAATCTTCCACCTATGAGACAATACACCGAAGTACAAGGGTTTAAAAAAAAAAGTATTGGTAGGTGTTGTATACAATAAAGACCAAATAACATCACAAAAATTCAGTTTATTATATGGTGTAACACACAGGCAACAACTTATCACTGAAGAAGGAATCATTTTTAAGTTTGTTGTTTATGTTGTCAGATAAGTAACTTATTAAAGCAAAAATACAAATTAGTATCAAGTTAGAAGACTACATAAAAGTGAGAAAAATATATAGTATGCAACTAAAACAACTCAATCTTGACCTCTTCAAATGAATTATTAAAAATGAAAAATGGGTAATATACAGAAGAAAGGACACAGAATATAATTTCGTATAAAATTTCCACTGATGTAAATAATTGTCTCTACAAGGAAACCAAAAGAACTTAAAAAGTTCCTTAGTCAAAAACCACTTGCCTAACATGTCAAGCAGAGAAAACTGAGAAAGATGATAGCCAATGGCTTCATTTGTTTAGAATATAAACACTTATAAAACTTTAGAATGTGAAGTTTCAACAGTTTAGAATAAAAATTCATAAAAGAGAAGGATGATAGGTTATAAGTAGAATTACTCATAAGATAGGGAGAGAAGTAGAGGGTAAATCTAGTTTTTTAAAAAACTTGTCAAGAGATTCAATTAAGTAAAACCATCCTGAGGACATTTAAGGTTGAAAATGTGAGGAAAATATACAAAAGAAAAATGAAAAAGACCTCAAAAGTGTTTATAGCAAACTATTGCCACCATCAAAGATTGCAGAGTTATTGACCCTTTGACCCTAACATAAGAATTATAGATATAATTATGGAAAAGTAGAAATGATAACAGTAAGAAGAGATGGGAAAACCAGCCAGATTAGACCAAGCATACCTAGGGGAGATCCATAATGGAGGCAATACAATTGGGAGGGTATTGATGGATGGATTCTCAAGTTTGTCTGAAGGAGAGGAAGATAACAAAGGCTTAGAAAAAATTCAATTTTTTGATGTTATAGGACCCAGGAATGAACCTCGTGGCATATTGATGTAGTCTTCTTGCTATTATTTTATTTAAAATTTTTGCATCTATATTCATTAATGAAATTAGTCTATGATTTTCTTTCTCTGTTTTTGCTCTTCCTAGCATTGGTAACAGCACTATATTTATGTCATAAAGATTTGGTAGGATTCCTTCTCTGTCTATTTCCCCAAATTTTTTCAATAGTATTAGATTAATTGTTCTTTAAATGTTTGACAGAATTCACTTGTGAATCCATCTGATCCTGGGGATTTTTTCTTAGGGAGTTAATTGATGGCTTGTTCAAGTTCTTTTTTCTGAGATGGGATTGTTTTAAGTATTCTATTTTCTCTTTTACTAATCTGGGCAATTTATATTTTTGTAGATATTTGTCCATTTCACTTACATTGTCAAATTTATTGGCATAAAATTGAGCAAAATAGTTGTTAATGCTTGCTTTAATTTCCTCCTGATTGGTGGTGAATTCACCCTTTTCATTTTTAATCCTAATAATCTGATTTTCTTCCTTTTTTAAAAGCAAATTAACCAAAAAAAATCAAATTAATCAATGCTCTATTGTGTTTTTTCATAAAGTTAACTCCAAATCTTATTTATTAGTTCAATGCTTCTCTTACTTTCAATTTTATTAATTTCTCCTTTGATTTTTAGGATTTCCAAGATGCATATCACTTTTTTTGCTTAATTTTTCTTGTAGTGATGATCTTTTGAGTGGTTATGGATCTTTTCCAGAAGTCTCCACCATTTTATAGGACTTTCTATGCCAAATAACTACAAATGACATTTGTAGATGTCATCTACACATAGGATAAACTCTCCATCATAGAAAATCCCTTTGAAGTTGAACTCTGTCACACATCCTCATCACAGTGGTGAGCAACTTGGACAAGCATGTCTCCCTCTTTTATGCCTCACCTTGTGTTTACAATCAGAGGGCCATTTAATAAGATTATCTATGTTGCTATATCTTTCAAGGAGTTTTAAATAATCTTATGTGTGAATGGGAGACCAGTGGTTGGAAGAGAATATTTAAGGCAGTGTTTCACCCTACTGAATCAAATGTTTTTATAATCATCTTTTATTTTCTAAATCTATTAGTAAATTATGTGGTGAGGGATTTGGGGATTAGCTGGGTAGCTCAGTGGATAGAGAGTCATACCTGGAGATGGAAGGTCCTGGGTTCAAATCTGGCCTAGGACACTTCCTAGCTGTATGACCCCCAGGCAAGTTGTTTAACCACCATTGCCTACACCTTACTACCCTTCTGCCTTAGAACCAATACAGAGTATTTATTCTAAGATGGAAGGTAAGGTTTTAAAAAAAAAATAGATGAGGGAGTTTTTTTTAATATTGCTTGCAAAACTGCCTTTTCTATACTATACTAATATCATACTAACCTCAAGGAGTAAATAATTTTCATATAAATTGTATTTAGATAGGCACTTGGGTTGTTGGTTTTAGGCAATGTTCTCTCAGCCTCATTTCCTTTTAGTATTAGTATAGCCTTTATAGATTCTGGAGGGTCTTATCTCAACCTCCATTCACACTGTCTTGTTGGATTCCCAAAAGGCAGCTAGCTCCATTTCCCCTCTAGGTTATAGGGGTACTCCTAAAGGGTTAGAGGCATCTTTCTTAAAACTATAATAGCTGTGCTCCAATCATTGTGCCTTCTCCCTGATTATCAGTTGTTATGTCAGCTAGACTTAACTGTTAGAAAGGGGTATTTGTGAAGAAGATAGAGTAAAAGCAGGGAAAGCTTAAACCACTATGAGAATCCTCTCCAACCAACCTTAAAATAATGCTCCAAAATGAATACTGGAATGAAAAAACCAAGAGGATGGAGCGGAGCAACTTTTATGCAGAAAATAACATGAAAGGCAGGGATAGAGGGTCTGGTTCACTGGGGTGAGAGGAGCACAGCCTGCAGCAAGGCCACCAAGGAGTACCAGCTCAAGCCAACAGCAAGCCCCTCCACCCCACATTTCCTGGTTCTAGGTTCTGAACCTGGGCCCAAGCCAATGTCCAGACCCCAGACCCTATCTAAGTCAAAAGTAGTGCAACCCAGGGGCCAGCTGGGTAGCTCAGTGGATTGAGAGCCAGGCCTAGAGACGGGACGTCCTAGGTTCAAATCTGACCTCAGACACTTCCCAGCTGTGTGACCCTGGGCAAGTCACTTGACCCTCATTGCCTACCCTTACCACTCTTCTGCCTTGGAGCCAATATACAGTATTGACTCCAAGACAGAAGGTAAGGGTTTTAAAAAAAAAGTAGTGCAATCCCATGCCCACTCCTCAAAGTTCCAAGCCCCAAGCCCAATGCCCTTAGTGCAGGGCATTCTGTCACATACCTGGCTGGTGTAGGTGCACTAGGAGGCTCTGAGCCCCTGCTCAAGCCCAAACCAAGGTCCAGACCCCCAAAGCAAGGCAGTCAGCAAGGCATGTAGCTGGTGTGAGCCCAAGGGGAGACCCAGAGTCCTTGCCCAAGTCTTCAGTGAAGTCCTAAATTCCAGCACAAGGAAGTCCATGCAGCACACCTGGTCTGTGTAAGTCCAGAGCAAGACCTGGAGCCCGAGCCCAAGCCCAAGCCTGCAGTGGGGACTTGAGCCCCAATTTCTCTTAATTCTCATGTCTTCCCTCCGTCAATTATTTCCTACTTATTCTGTATATAATTTGTTTGTATATATCCATTTCCATGCCATCTTCCCCTTTGGAATGCAAACTCTTAGAGGGCAGGGACAGTCTTTCTACCTTTTTCTGTATCCTCGATGCTTAGCTTGTTGTTGTTTATCTTTCATTTTCAAAGAAGACCAATGACATCATGAGGACTAATCTTGACTTGTACGTGTGCCCGACACATAGTAGGCATTTAATAAATGTTTATTGATTGCTTGATTGAGTGATCAAAATAGAAGAAGGTCTCTTCGACATGGGGAAAAGGAAGGATAACAGAAAGACACTCCAGGCACTCCAGTGGTATTCTTTTAACATCAAAAGATAGTGGAGGCAAGCCCTACCCTTCCTTCCCTTGACCTTGTGGTGAATTCATAGAAGGAAATGAATAAGACTTGAACAAGATGGGCAGGCAGAAGTGAGCTGTCATCAGTGTCACTGGAGGCAATATTCAGAGATGAGCACACACAGCTAAATACATGGATGCCCCATATCCATACCTACCACTCAGTGTCTGTGCTTTATACATTTCCAATAAAATTCTTAGAGTGGTTTTAAGCCTTGAGAGCTTAAATTGGCTATGAAAAATAAGAAGTTTTATTTGCATTTTTCTGATTTTCCTCCACTTCATTTAGCTCCATTAAGTAAGATGATTCCTGTTCTCACCCGAGAACAGATATATGGTTTGGTCACATGCACATGCCTTATGTGTAAGCTTTGGTAGCTTAAAACTACTTTAAGACTTTTGGGACATCCACATATATAACAATATAATAGTCACATTTAGTTTGGTAAAAGATAGGTCTTGCCTTCACCATCTTTTCTTCTCGTTTTAAGGCATTTTAGACAGAGAGGGGCATTTTCAAATGTCACTTCCCAAAAGGCACTTTCAGATGAATCCTAGACTAGAAGAGATTGCCAGAGATGGACAATGCATCAGTCTTCCTCTAGGTAGTCAGATAATATTTATTAAGCACTTTCGATTTGCCAGGGACTGTGCTAAGTGCTGGGAATACAAATATGAAAAAGACAGTCTCTACCATCTAGGAACTTTCGATCTAATATGGGAAGATAACACACAGAAGGAAAAGTGTGTATGCATGTGTGAAAAGCACGCTGTGTGGAGGATTGTGAAGGGGCGAGGGGAAATAGGAAGGATGGAAGGAGTGGAACCTGGTGAAAAAAGATTGTCCCATCTTCCAGCCTTGCCTGATGAATTTCTTTTGTTCTTAAAAATGCCTGTGGAAAGAGATTCTCTGGGTCTTTTTTAGTCATCCTTTCCAGGGTTTAAGGAGGGAACACTTCTGGGCTGGGTGAACCCTTAAACCTAGCTCTCTTCCCAATCCATACCAAGCTCAGTGGGGTTTCTGCTATTTGGGAAGTCCCCTGCAGAAGATCTGTGTGGGCTTCCCCTCCTCTGACAGAAGCAGGCAGAACCAAGACAGTTGTGCTCACACATTCTGAAAGGCTCTGCACAGACAGGGTAAAAATAAACTTTTGCATTTATCCATTATCCTAATTATCATCCAAAAGATAAGCTTGATCAGATATGAGCATCGCAGAGATTGATTTGCCTAAAATAAGAAGCCCATTTGCATTTTTCTGATTTTCCTTCACTTCATTTAGCCCCATTAAGTGAAAAGACTGATGCTCTCACCCAAGGACAGATATTGGGCACATGTCATGAGCATGTGTGTGTGTGCACATGCATATGCAAAATATGATTTCTCTCACTTGTTTCTGGTCTAGGAGAAGAGCTTCATGGTGATAACTTTGACTTGATAATGAGGTGGCCATTTTTTTGGATGTGTCCTTGACAATGTTTTTGTAATAAAGGAAAAGACAAATAGAACTCTGGGTGTAGGATTGAATAAAGAAGCTTAGAGAGGAAGAACATCATAGAATGTCAGAAAACTAACCCTGAAACCAGAAGATCTGGGTTTCTACCCATTCTTGCTCTTCCTCACATGTGTTGCTCCATCTCTAATTTCTCTGCTTTTATACTGCACTACACCCTCCCTTTCAGGCAGTGCCTTCCTATTCAAGCTTGTCTAGTATCTACTTTGTATGTCTTGCATAAAGCTCTATAGGTGCATCTTCCCAATGAGAATAAATTCCTTGAAGGAAGAGAACTAACAATATTGGCTTTGTATCTTCAACACTTGTCACATAAAAAGGAAATGTTTAAGAAATGCTTCAGACTGATTGATTGGCTTCCAGTCCCGGCTTGGCAACCAGCTAGATGTGTGACCTAAACAATTTGCTTAACTGATCTAAGCCTTCTTTTTCTCATCTGAAATTAAGATACTAACCTTTACACTGCATAACTTCCAGGGGTGTTGCTAAGAAAATAGGAATTCTGACTACAGAAATGATGGCATGTTAGAACTGGAAGGGTCCATTGAGATGATCTTGCCCAGTGTTATTTTACAGAGATGGAAACTGAAATATAAAGAGAGGGGTGAATGCCTCAAATTACAAATATAGTAAGGATAAAAACCCAGATCTTTTGTGTTCAAAGCCAGCACTTTTTCCTTTGTCACTCACAAAGCCTTCTGATTTTATCGAGGGAGTAATTAAGATGGAATTGGTTAGCCTATGGTCACACAAGTTAATTGCAGCGACAGACTAGAATTCAGGTCTCTTGACCCCCAAGTTAATGTTCTTTCCACCACCATCAGATGTGCCAGCCATCTATATCAGTCCACTTGTTTTTAAAATCATAGCTCCCTAGAATGTATTTTCTCTTTGTCGTTCACCCCAAACTCAAACTCTTCACCTACGTTGTCTCATATCTCCCTATTCCATCACCTGCAAAATAGCCATGTGGTCTATTCTACCGATATATTAAAATCTGTTTATCTCTTTTGCTCCTGCCAAGGTGGTCCCCAACTCTGTAAAGAGAATGAATACACCTGATAGCCATCCTCAAAACCTATCTTGTTATTTTATTGATGCCCTTTGTTTTTAAATCTGATTCCTTTCCATATCTATCCTTTGCTCTTCCCCACTGTATCAAGTCATTTCTTGAAACAAAGAATAAAAAAAAAGAATGGGTATGAATGGGCAAGAATAAAATGATAGGATCATAGGGAAAAAACCCTACTTAAAATCAACCCATATGTCCACAAGTGACAGTGCATCTATAGCCATAGTAGCCCTTTTCTGAGGCCAGTCTTGATCATTCTAACTACATGGTGTCCAGTTTTTTCCACTGACATTGCAGAGTCATTATATATCTTCCTGGTTCTGTTTCCTTTACTCTGCATCAATCCATATATCATCCCAAGTTTCTCTGAATTCTTCATTTTAATTATTTCTTTTGGAGAAATACATTATTTCTGTTACATTCTGTTAATGTAATAAACAGTCTATAACATTTATGTACCATAACTTGCTTGGGCATTCCCCAATCAATGGGCATCTACTTTGTTTTCAGGACACACTATAAAAAATGCCACTATTAGGAATATTTTGAGGGAACACGAGACCTTTCTTTGACCTCTTTGGAGTGTTTGTATGTACCTAGCAATGGCTCATCCTGCTTTTTTCCCAGCCTACTCTCTCACTATGGAACAGTGGGCAAAGGAAGCTTCCTCCCTAGGGGGTTTTGAAAACCTGTTAGTCATTTGAAAGGAGTGCTTTAAATAGAATCATTTGAAGATCCCCGTTGTATAATAACTGACATTTGTATAATGCTTTTAAATTTGCAAAGCACGTTCACATATGCTAAGCAAGTGAAATCTTTAAAACCACTCCAACAGCAAGTTAGGTGAATGAGTATTATTAGTTTCACTTTATACATGAGAGGACTAAGGTACAGGGTTGTTACATGACTTGTATAAGGTGGAAAAGCCCATCAGTGACAAAACTGATACAAGTTTGTAAAGTCAGAAACAACTCCCAGACCTACAGATGATACCTGAGCTCAGCAGAGAGATAGGTCTGGGAGTCAACAGCAGTCTTTGATCCTGTTGATCACTCTCTTCTTTCTAGGTTTTCAGGACCTTATGCTCACCCGGTTTTCCTCCTACCTGTCTGACCACTCCTCAGTCTCTTTTAATGGGTCTTCATCCGGGTCACAGACACTAACTGTGGGTATTCCCCAAGACTCTCTCTTGAGTCTTCTTTTCTTCTCCCTCTAATTAGTTATGTCACTTGTGATCTCAGCAGTTCCCTTGGACTCAGTAATCAGCTCCTTGTAGATGATTCTCAAATCTACTCATCCAACCCTCATTTGTCTGCTGATTCCTAGTCTTACATCTCCAATTGCCTAATGGACTTCTCAAACTAGATGTCCTGTAGACATCTTAATCTTACCATGTCCAAAACTGAACTCATTATCTTTCCCCTTAACCTTCCTGTTTTACAAAGTTCTCTATTATTGTTGAGAGTCCATTCTGACTAACAATTGAGATGTCATCCATAACTTCTTTCTCTCACTTCCATATCCAGTCTATGGCCTATTGATTTTACTTTTGCAACATCTCTCATAGATGCCCACCTCTAATCAGATTCTGCCACCATCCTCCTATACCTCACATCTGGACAATCTCAGTAGGATTTTGGCTAGTCTCTGTGCTACAACTTTCCATTCACCTGTCAAATTGATTTCCCTAAAGCTCAAGTATGATCATGCCATGTCAACTTCCATTGTCCCATTCAATAAACTCTAGGGCTCCCTATCATCTCTCAGATCAAATGTAAAATCATCTTTTTAGCATTCAAATTCCTCTATAACCTGTCTTTTCCTTCTTTCCAGTGTTATACCTCACTCTCTTCTATGTTGTGTCCTGTGATACACTAATATTGACCTCCATTTTTAATACACAAGACATCTGTGTCCTAATGTTGTGAGTTTTATTGGCTGCCCTCCTTGTTTAGAATGCTCTCCTTCCTTATCTAGGAAATTGGGTGGTGAAGTGAATAATGTGACCCTGAAGTCAGTAAGACCAGTTCAAATCTGGCCAACTTACTAGTTGTATGCCTGTGGACAAGTATTTTCACCTTGTTTGCCTCAGTTCCCTCATTTGTCAAATGAGCTAGAGAGGAAAATGGTAAACCACTCAAGTGTCTTTGCCAAGAAAACCTCAAATGGAGTCATGAAGAGTTAGATGCGATTAAAACAACTGAACAACAAAATAGCACTTAACTCCCAATGTAATTGTGAGGATCAAATGAAATAATAATTATAGAGTGCTTAGCATAGTGTCTGGCACATAATAAGTATTGTTTAAATGTTAGCTATTATTGTTATTATTATTAATTTCTGCCTCCTGGTTTCCTTCAGTTTCCAGCTAAAATGCAATTCCTACAAAAAGTCTATCCCTTAATGTTAGTTCCTTCCCTCTATGAGGACAGTACTCTGAAAATTTCAAGAAGACAGAGTATCCAAGAAAAAAGGGGAATCAATAGTGTCAAATTTATGAAAGAAGTCACAGAAGGAATAGAACATACAAAATAAATTAGATTTGGCTTTTAGAGATGGTTGGTAACTTTGGAAGGAGAAGTTGTAAATGAAGGATGAGATGGGAAGCCAGATTTTAGATGATGTAGAAGAGAGTGGGAAGAGAAGTGGAGGCATCACATGTAGGAGTTTGGCTAAGAATGGGGGAGAGACATAGGACTGATAGTTAACAGGGATGGTAGGAGCTAGTGAAGATTTTTTTTTGAGGATGGGAGATTTGTATGTGTTTGTGAGAAAGAACTAGTGGATAGGAAGAGAGTGAAGATTAGAAAAAAGAGGATAATAAGGGGAGCAATCTGTTGTAAAAAAGAGAGAGTGGATAGAAGTGCATTAAAATCATCAAAACCAATTTGATATTGCTTAAGAGAGAAAGGTAGATCAATGGAACAAATTAGATACACAGCATAAAGAAGCAAACAAGCATAGCAATCTATTGTTTGATAAACCCCAAGGCCCCAGCTACTGGGTTAAGAACTCACTATTTAACAAAATAACTTGGAAAGTTGGAAAGAAGTCTGTCAGAAACTAGGTTTTGACCAACATTCTACATCATAATAAAATGAGTTACAAATGGATACATGAATTAGATATAAATGGTGAGCTAATTAGAGGAGCAAGGAAGAAATTGCCTTTTGGATCTATGGGTAGGGAAGAAGTTTGTGATGGCCACACAAGGGATGGAGAAGATCAGAGAAGGAAAAAAGGACAACTGTAATTACTTAAAAATTTATAAGTTTTTGCACAAACAAACCCAATGCAGCTAAAATTAGAAGGGAAGCAAGTATCTAGGGGAAAATCTTTGCAACAAGTTTTTGTGATATGGATCTCATTTGTAAGCTATATAAGGAACAGATTTAAATTTGAAGGGATAAGAGACTTTCTCTAATATTAAGGGATATGAACAGGGAGTTATCTAAGGAGAAATATAAGCTATCAATAGATGTATGAAAAATGCTCCAAATTATTAATAATTAAGGAAATTCAAATTAAAGCAACTCTAAGGTTCTACCTCACACCGATAAGATGGAAAAAGTTAACAAAAGTGGAAAATAACAAATATTGGTGAGGCTATGGGAAAACAGGTACATTGTTGCACTGTTGGCATGTTTGGGAATTTGTCCAGTCATTCTAGAAACTAATTTGGAAGTATGCCCTGCAAATTACTGAATTGTACATAGCTTTTGACTCAGTAGTACCACAATTAGATTGTCTTGAAGAGTATAAAGAAAAAGGAAAAGGACCCATATGTACACAACTGTTTATAATTGTGTTTTTTTGTGGCAGAAAAAGGAAACAAGTGGAGAATGACAAATTATAGTATATACGTGTAATGAAATATTAGTGCTATAAAAATTGGGGAAATGAATGGTTTCAGAGAAAATTGGAAGACTTGTATAAACTGATACAGAGTCAAGTGAGAACAAATTGAAGAATAATTTATATAATAACAACATTGTAAACACAAAAAAATCTTAGAAATACTTAAGGATGTTGATCGATGCAATGCTTAATCACAATTCCAGAGGACCAATAATGAAACATGATATTCACCAGTTGGCAGAAAGCTGATGGAATCAGGGTTCAGAATGAGACATTTTTTGGACACAGTTATTTGTTTTGCTTGAGTAATGCATATTTGTTATAAGGTTTTCTTTTTTAATAGAGGTAGCAAAAATAGATTCTTGTTCATCAAAAAATATTAAGTTTAAAAAGGTTGGCCTTGTTGGAGAAAATACCTTTTCATCAGAACCTGGAGCAAAAGCAACATGGGGTGAGAAGGAGTTGCAAAGGAGAAACTTCCAGGCAGCTCGTTGAACTCTGACTCTAGGGACAAGTTATTTAAACCTAGGCTTAGCTTTATGTCCATGGTTTCTTCTCCAAAGGAGTAGGAAGTGCTGAATGTACAATATCAAATAGATATAATACAGGGAATTTATCCCTGTTAAGGAATGTTAAACATAAAAGACAATCACATATATTAACGGAACAACATGAAGATAAGATTCAGCAACTTAACTTATAACTACTGTTACAGTCTGTTGAAAAGATGATTTTTGAATCTTGCTGCTAACCAGTTCTAATCCAATGAGACCTATGTTATATAGACTTCTTGAACTCATGAGGTTGCTTCTAAACCTTTCATATTCACCTGGAGATTGATGCTTAATTACCCACTCAAAAAAGGAAATACAGTGTAGAAAAGATAGTTAAGAGTCAGGAGCGAGCTTGTCTAGTTGAGTCCACATTCACATGTGAGCAGAGATGAGGTGGGAGATGTTTATGGACAGAACACTGCTTGCTACTTGAAAGTTAAAGCAAGAGCCCAAACTGAAGACTTTCTTGCCTTTTAACTGATTCAGCATCCTGCCCTGCCTGCCACTATCATGTGGTGGAAGGAGGACCAAGAGACCTCTCAGGGATTGCGTCTTAACAATAAATAATAATATGATGATTACAATAGAAACGATAATGATAATGATAATAATAATAACAGCTAGAATTTATACAGTGCCTACTATGTGCCAGGTACTATGCTAAGTACTTTACAAGCATTATCTCATTTATTCTTCATAACAATCTTGGGAGGTAGGTGCTATTATTATAGCCATTTTACATTTGAGGAAACTGAGGCAGACAACAGTCAGTTGACTTGCCCAGGGTCACCCATCAAAGGCTAGTTTTGAACCACTCCAGGTCTAGCTCTCTATCCAGTGTTCTGCCTAGCTTCCAAAATCATACATAATACCAAAATACGAAGTTCTTTCCAAGGAACCCCAAATGTCTGACCACCACATGGCTACAGACAGGTTCCAAAGATTCCATTAGGTTGACCAGAATTAGGAAGAATAACTGAATATTTCCATGGAATGGCACATGCTACAATATAAAATGGGAGACTCCATCTTCATCTCTTTCTTTTGGATCCTCTGGTTTCCTTCAATAAATAGCTCAATTGTTACCTTCTATATGAACCTTTTTCTGGTACTTCCTGGTCATTCCAGCTATGAGTATACTCCTTCCCAAAACAATGTTGCATTCATCTTCTGTGTAGAGTTATATATGTAAGTATTAGAATGTAAGCCATTTGAGGGCAAGGAATTTCAATTTTGTTTTTGAATCCCCAGTTCTTAGCATAGAGTCTGGCACTAGGAAGCACTTAATAAATATTCATCAGCTTATTGATTGACACAAAATTCCTACCCTTATGGAATTTACACTGTCTAGCTGGAGAGATGAAAAGCACATACTGGAAACCAGCAAAAGACAAAAACAAGCACCTGATGATAGGATATAAGGAATGTAATGAAGGCAAAAGTCAGGGTGTCCATTAAAATATTAGATTTTGGGAGGATCTGTGTGAAAAATGAATCCCATGAAATAGTGGAAGGAAGGTCACATGCATGCAATTCACACTATTTGAAGTTATAATTACGTATATTATGGTGACTGATTATTTTAGTCCAATGGAAATATGCAGTTCAAATTCAAATAACTTCACTTCTGAATGGAATTCATTATTTGCACCAATATGGACCTAGTTGAGCTGGCTTAAGAGTCAGCAAGACTTACATCTTCTGACATTATTAGCTGTTACTCTTGGAAAGTCAGTCATTCTCTTAATGCACCCGAATTTGTATGTTTTTAAAAGATTAATTTAAAAAATAATTTATTTTATTTTAATTAAATTTAAGTTATTAAATTTAAAGGATCACTTAATAATAAATCTCTAGGGGCAGCTGGGTAGCTCAGTGGATTGAGAGTCAGGCCTAGAGACGGGAGGTCCTGGATTCAAATATGACCTCAGACACTTCCCAGCTGTGTGACCCTGGGCAAGTCACTTGACCCCCATTGCCTACCCTTACCACTCTTCCACCTATAAGTCAATACACAGAAGTTAAGGGTTTAAAATAAAAAAAAAACAATAAATCTCTAACAAACTAGAGCTATATATGTTAATTCATCATTAAATTATTAAAATTAGATTTAAATTTAACTGTAATCTGATAATTTAATTTTTAAATAATTTAATTATTTACATGAAAATTTAAATTTTTCAGTGAACAAAAATCTACTTTCGCTCCTGCCTAACTTCCTAACATCACTGGGGGAAAAAAAGAAGAAAGGAAAAGAAAATTCTTACTTCTCTTTAACCATGTAAATGTGCATGGTCAAATAAAACAGACTTTCACATTGGTCATGCCCCAAAAATTTCTTGTGCCTATCACTTCTCTATCAAGATGTGAGTAGCACATATCATCACGGGCCCTCTGGAATAATGGCAGGCTACTATGTTGTTAAAAGTTCTAAATTTTTTGTTTTTACAGTGTAATTATTGTATATATTGTTTGTTTTTTTTTTGGTTCTGCTCACTTCACTCTGCATTAGTTTAGACAAATCTTCTCGGGATTCTCTGAAATCATCCTCTTTACCATTTTAATAGCACAGTCCATTAAATTCACATGCCATAATTTATTGAGCCATCCTCCTTTGATAGGCACCCCGCTCAGCTCCAGTTCTTGAATTAATATTTATAAAACTATAAATAGAAGAACAATTGTTGATCAACATTCATAGGAATTTTTCTTACTGGGCAGTTTTCTAAGCTAATGAAATCATAGGTCTGAATATCGATGTAACCAAGCTTTCACTCCCAGCAGGGATATTTTGTGTGTAGTACATTTGGAGGAGACTTGATTCCAGATTGAGGGAGACAGTACTGAATGTGACATGATCTGCATAATTGGTAGGCTTGGAAAAAGAACTCTTTAAAAGAGAGAGAGACATGTATAGTTGAAGAGAGGCACTCTTCTGGAGAAAGCCTTTTATAAAGACTTGGAAATTCTAGACGTATAAAGAAACCTGGCCCCTAAAAATGTCCTTGATATCCAAGTTCCTTTTCATCTCGTTCCCATCTCAAGAACTTTTTTATTTGCATATTCTCTAGTATATGTAATCTGTATAATTTCTCCAAGTTCTGTTTTGTTTGGATAGCTTACTTGTTATTTGTTATAAATAGCTATTTGTTATTAGTGATGGTCTTTTGTGTAATCATTGTCTGGTGGGGAGGGGCTAAACTGGTTAGCAGAAGCTAAGGATTAGCAACAAGGGAAATAGGTTTGTTTTATACCTCTCTTGCTCCCCCAAATGATATCCTTAGACCAGGAATATTTAGTGGGGCAAATAAATACATTTCTAGTCCAAAACTCTTCTCAGAGACTGGAGAAAAGAGCACCAACTAGCATCCTGGTGTGATTGTAGCCTATTTGATCCTTTTCCTCATGCTTTCCAAGGATGTGCTAGTTAGCAAGAGGTGACTGTAAATTTTTCAGTGTGAGCGTTTACACCTCAGAAACTACAAATCAAGACTTGACTAGTTGTTTCATTGATTGTCTAAACTTAAAAAAGTGATGGAGATGCTAATTATGCAGATTAACATTTTTATTTTTCAAAGAGCTGCTTATTAGACATTTACTAGCATACCCTTGTCCCTACTCTCCCATCTAGTGTGCTTGCCAGTGGGCAAACCTTGCCTAAGTCTGTTCTCTTCTTCTCAGAGATTGTCGAGACCTTAGATGGCATCTCTCCATAACTCCCATAAGGCTCATATCTATTTGTTTGGGCCACCTATGTCTTACGTACATATCTTACATTATAGTACATCCATCTTAAAATAATAAAGATGCAAGCCATAACAAAAAAAAACCCAACATAGACTATCTCCAAAATAAAATGAGTTGCCTGGGGAAGAGTGGACTCCCCAATCCTGAAAGTCTACAAGAAGAAGTTGGCTAGGAGGCCCAGTGGATAGATCATCAGGCTGGGAGTCAGGACGACCTGGGTTCAAATGTGGCCTGAGGTGCTTCCCAGCTATGTGACCCTGGGCAAGTCACTCCAGTGGCCTAGCCCTTGTCCTTCTCTCTTAGAATTGTTACTAGGTCAGAAGGTAAGAGTTTAAATAGAAAAGAGAACAGTGAATGACTACATATGTTGAGGGTATAGTAGAGGGATTGTAGGGAGTTCGTAGAATGTAAACTCTCTGAGGGCAGGGACTATTTTAATTTTTCTCTTTGTATTATCAGCCTCTAGCAAAGTGCCTGACATATAACTGATACTTAACAAATACTTATTCAAATAAATGCTTGTTGATCGATTGATAGATGGATAGAGCACTCTTTGACTTACATGATTTAGAGCCGAAAGGCACCGATCGATCGACAAACATTATTTATTGTGTCTACTCCATGCCAGGTGCTGTTAGGTGGTTATACACAGGTACAAAGGATGAAACAGTTCCTACGCTCAAGGTGGTTGCATTCTATCTGGGAAGACAACTATGCATATAGAAAATATATGGAGTAAGGGGCAGCTAGGTGACTCAGTGGATAGAAAGCCAGGCCTGGAGACTGGAGGACCTGGGTTCAAATGTGGCCTCAGACACTTCTTAGCTGAGTAACCCTGAGCATATCACTAAATTGCAATCACTTAGCCCTTCCTAATCTTCTGCGTTAGAAGTACTGATTCTAAGACAGAAGCTAAGAGTTTTTAAAAAAGAAAGCATATGGAATAAATATGAATAAATACAAGGTAGTTAAATATATGTAAGGTCATAATAAGGTGATTTTTAGGTCTTGCCCTAGAGTAAATCTTAGTGACCGATAGCAAGGTAATTTTGGACCAAATGGAATATTCTTCGTAAACTTTAAGTTATTGGATAAATGCCTACTTTCTATTGTTCTCATTGATGAACCCAAGACATGTCTGTCAATAATCACAACTTGCTAATGTTTTTTGCAGCCTTCTGGTGACTAAGCAATGGGAAAACAGTAGGGAAAACAAAATCTAAGCTCTCTGTGTGGCCTGGGAAGGTGGCATGGACTGACTGTCCACATCAGGGGCAAGGAAAGTCCATTTATCTCAGAAAAGTATATTTGATTGATTTTTACCTTTTAAATTGGTTAAATAAAAACCTGAACCAAAAAACAATTTCTGCTTGCAGTTGGTTTAAAAAAAAATCCATGGCACCAAAATGAAAACATTGTCCCATGAATTATTATCTGGATGGGCTGGGATGTATTAAGTCTCACAAAAGAAAAGTCTGGTCCAGGAGTAATCCTGTGTGCTGGAAATCTGGAGGGGGAAGGGAAGGGTTGAGCAGATGGTTTCAAAGGAAATCCTTGAGAGCTAGGATTAAAAAGCAATTTTCAGCAACCCGAAAATGGCGCTCCAGATTTGGGTCATTGAAATTAACCCATTACCCACTCTCTGGTCCCCAAGGGTTTTGACCCCTGGCAGAAGGAGATAAGGTTGGTCCTCATCCTAACTACTACTCTGTGTACAGAAAGGGCATCAGGTGAGCATCTCTTAGTTTTTCTTCCTTTCAGATTGGGGAAAAAAACAACACCTTCCAGACATCTTTATCACTCAACAGAAAAAAAAAAAAGCCTAACCAAAAAAGCCACAATTAGGATAAAATACTAGCATGATTGGTCTGTCTCCTGAACGAACTGTATGGCAAGAACCAAGTCTTTAGACCCCAGATGTGGATCCGGCAACACAACCCCAGATTCGGGAGCTTCTGAAGGGAGGGATGTGTTTCCCCTCTGCTGGGTTCTCACTAGAGACAAAAGCTGCCCTATAACTAAAAGTACCTGAGGCTTTGGCAGAATTAGCAGAAGAGAGGGTGCCCATTTGTGTATTAGATACTTAGCAAAGACATTTCCTGGTGCCTGATCATAGATGGAATGAATGCCTATAGGGCTCATCCATCAGTATATTTATCATCTCTGTCTCTGTCTCTGTCTCTTCCCTGCCCCATGTTAGATATATAGATAGATAGATCAGTAGATCTATCTATATAGATATAAATAGAATTATCCATACAAATAATGGTATGTACATGTATACATATGTACATGTATAGGCCTTGGTATAGACAGTCATATATGTGTATATAGATCTGCAGATCTTTCTGTATAAATATAGACACATAGGTGAATAGATAGATATCCATACATATATTCATATATTGCATATATATGTGTAGAGAGAGAAGAGCGACAGAGACAGAGATAATAGGTATACTGATGGATGAGCCCTAAAGGTTGAGTCTAAGATAGAAGGTGAGGGTTCCTGAAGAAATATATGAGAAAAAAAGTCCTCTTTGAAACAAAAAAGGCACGATGCTATACGGTCAGCCCAACTTTGTTTTTGGTGTGTGAATTGGTGTGTGAATTGGATTGAAGCGAGACAGAGTTGCATAAAGTCATCAGCCTCGATCTCTCTTCCAGAGTCATCCAAGTCCAGAGGCAGGACAAAAGCCAGGATGACAAGTGATGGCCCAGGATGCAGTAGATGACCTTGGCCGCTTAGCTGTTTGGCCAAGCTCTAAGGGTTCTATAGTGTCCACTACTTCAGCCGCTTTTATGGCCTCTGGAACAAATTGTTCTCATCTGCCCATTCCACCAAGGAAGTTTTCACATATATGGGGCAGATACCCTCCTAACTTACCAATGGGTCTGTGGCCTCTCAGTTACCCTCTACCTGGTTTATCCAGCTGCTAAGATTGTTTTTTGGGGTATGGCTGCTTTACATGGCACAACTTCTTGGAGTCACAGATCCAGCTCTGGAGGCAGAAGGTCCTGAGTTCAAATTTGGCCTCAGATATTTCCTTGCTACATGACCTGGGGTAAATCACTTAACTCTCGTTGCCTAGCTCTTATCGCTGTGCCTTAGAATCAATATGTAGTATTGATCTGAGATGGAAGATAAGGGTTTAAAAAAAGAGAAAGCCTTGGTTTCCTGGAATAGGGAGCTGATTATTCCATTGTACCGTGCCCTTTTAAGACTTCACTGGGACTATCATGTCTAGTTCTGGGCATCATAGTTTAAGAGTCTAAAGGAAGATGACTAAGATGGCAAAGGGCCTCTAGTCACTGACATATGGGGGTTGTTTGAAGGAATGGGCATGTTTTGGAGAAAAGAAGACTCAAGAGGAAAGTGATAGCTGTCTTCAGGCATTTGAAGGACTGTGTCATATAGCATGGTGCCTGGCACATAAAGACTCTTAATAAATGCATATACATTTCTCTTTTCCTTTCTTTAAGTAACTTGTCCAGGATGATGCAGGTGGTAACTCTCTGAAATGGGATTTGAAGTCAGGTCTTTTTTTTTTTTTAAACCCTTAACTTCTGTGTATTGGCTCCTTGGTGGAAGAGTGGTAAGGGTGGGCAATGGAGGTCAAGTGACTTGCCCAGGGTCACACAGCTGGGAAGTGTCTGAGGCCAGATTTGAACCTAGGACCTCCTGTTTCTAGGCCTGGCTCTCAATCCACTGAGCTACCCAGCTGCCCCTATGGACTGTGTCATATAAAGGAAGGATTGGACTTCTATTTGATCTCAGAGGGAAGAACCAGGAGCAATGAGTGGAGGCTGCCTAGAGGCAATGTTGGGAAAACTTTCTAATAATTGGAAGTGTCCAAAAGGGGAATGGGCTGCCTTGAGAGGAGGTGGATGGGACCCTCCTTCATAGGAGTCTTCAAACTAAGGTTGGGCCACTATTGACTGGGTATGTTATGATGGGAATTCCCTTCAAGTACAGATTGGTCAAGATGAGGTCCCTCCCGACTCCCAAGTTCTGTATTTTTGTGATTTTGTGATTCATAAGATTGGAGTCTTGGTTTACCCACAAGCCACTGTAGTAGCTGATATTTATATGACTAAAATTTGTAAGGAGCTTTATCTATGTTTTCTCGTTTGGTCCTTGTAATAGCCTTGTAGAAAGGGTTAAATGGAAGGCTTTACACTCACAAAAAAATAGCTGGAATAAAGTTGAGATAAAAAGGTCCCTCACCTTGCCCTGGGAAGTTAGCGAATGGGAAATAGACACAGCATAATCACACATGCTTTAAAGCCATTGTAGAGCACCTTAAACAACGTGAAGCCCTCTACACATCCTTTGAGGACTGGACCTCTATCAGGCAGGCCTCTATTACAAAGTAAAATGGACTCAACAAGTCTCTAAGGTCAGGTAGCTAACAAATCTCAGAACTGGGGTTTGAACTGAGGTCTTCCCAACTCCAGGTCCACAACTGGTCCCCTACCCTCATGCTGACCTCCAGGTAGCTGCAAACAGCCAATGTTACATTTCCCCTAAATCTAGTCCTGTTTTTATTATTTCAGAAGAGCTTTATGGAGTGAGGAATCCAGACTTCCAACACTATTATCTGAAAAACCTCATTTTCATGTATTTTTTTTCTCTCAAATCCTTACCTTTTGTCTTTGTGTCAGTTCTAAAGCAGAAGAGCAACAAGGCTTAGGCAAGAGGGGTGAAGTGACTTATTCAGGGTCACACAGCTAGGAAGTATCGAGGACCAGATTTGAACCCTCCTGACTCAAAATTTGGCACTACCCAAAATGCTACCTAACTGTTCCCTAATTCTCTCTCTTTTTTTAAACCCTTACCTTCCATCTTAGAATAAATATTGTGTATTGGTTCTAAGGCAGAAGAATGGTAAGGGCTAGGCAATGGGGAAGAGATGACTTGCCCAGGGTCACAGAGCTAGGAAGTATGTGAGTTCAAATTTGAACTCAGAACCTCCCTTCTCTAGGGCTGGCTCTCAATCCTCTGAACTACGTAGTTGTGTTCCCCTCCACTCTCCCACTCCCACAACCTCCCCCTGCCCTGATTTTCTTCTAATGGACCTCTTCCTCATCATTTGGACCTTTCCTGCCTGGGTGTATTTCTGTTTGCCCCTCTTTCCAGTTGGGTGGGGAAGCCACAGACCTTTTCCGAGAGAACTGGGAGGAGAGGCAGGGTCTGAGCTCTCAGCTATCTTCCTGTGGAAATAGGCAAGAATGGGGGAGGGAGAGAGCACATGGGAATCTCATTTTGGGCCTCCTGTTTAAAAGGTTCCTGCTAAAACAATAGAAATGCTAATCCTGTCTCTTAGTACTACGTTTATGAAATTGAGGCTTTGTGGCAAAACCTAGTGGGATTATAATTACAGGGTTTTAAATAAGGCTTCTGGGTGATATTTAGCACTAAACAATAAGGTGTAGAAAATGTCATTGTTTTTCTCCTGTTCAGAAGGGGGAAATCAGACTCCACAGAGCTCTTGCCTTGTTAATAGATTCTGAAAGCAGCTTAGAGCAAAGGTGTCTGAGACTTTACAGAGTAAATTATCCAGGCAATAACACGTTGGCGCTTCAGCTTGGGGGAGCTGCTAATTGCCCCCTGCCCTGGAGCTGCTGCATGAACTCCCTTGTACAGTGGGTTGTGGGCAGCATTCTAAGAAGGATACTTGCTGCCAAGTAAGGGCTTGATATGGGATTTTTGTGATGGAAAAAAAACCCATCAGTTTCATAAGTGAAAGCAGTTTTGTTACTAGAAAGCTGGTCTTGGAGGCAGGATAGATGTGGGTTCAAATCCCATCTCTGACCCTTCTGGCTTTGTGACCTTGGGCAAGTCATTTTTCTGAGGCTCAGCTACCTCATCTGTCAAGTGCTGATAATAACTCTTGGCACAAATACCTATACTTGTTCCTTACCACACAGGTAACATGTGTAAAGAACTTTGTAAACCTTAAGAAGCTACATTTTGTTTCTTGTTTTTGGACGAGATCTGTGATTTCTCTGGTCTAGTTAATTCCTTTTACTCAATACCTGTTCTACAACTTAGAGTCTTTGAGAATTGCCAGGGGCACTGAAGACTCAGGTGACTTGCTCAGGGTCATAGTCAGACCTTGAATCCAGGTCAATTTGATTCCCAGATCAGCTCTCTCTTTCCTCTGTCAGGGAGTTAAGATATGTCAGTTATGATACGCTCATCTGGTTGAGTTGGTTGGAGGAAACAAGTCAGAGGAAAAGTGTTATCAAAAGTAATCCTCATTCCCTCTAATTGTTCATCCTTCATTTTGAAGACCAAAGACATCATGGAGTGACTCAAGACATCAACTTGAGTACAAATTGGATTGAAGTGAGCCAAGTTGGACAAAGCCATCAGTCTCACTCTCCCTCCAAGAGTCCATTGAAGTCCAGTGGCAGAACAGAAGTCAAGAAGACTGGCGATGGCCAAGGATGCAGTGGATGACCTTAGCGTCTTCGATGTCTGCCCAGGCTCTAAGTGTTCCATAGCACCCCCTTTAGTCATCCTCACAGCCATTGTAGCAAAGCATTCTCATCTGTCTATTCCGCCAGGGAACTCTTCCCATGCTTGAGGTAGACATCTTCCTAACTCACCGATGGATTTGTGTCAGTTATCCTTAGATTAATACTGATAGTGGTCCTCAGTCTTGATATTCCTATATCCTTATGTCCCTTTTCTCTTGCTTACGTGCACACACTCACATATGTATGCTGTCCTAATTATTAGGACGTTCTTCCCTTTGTTAAGTGGAAACCTACTCCCACACATTGGTTCCACTGGAGATATATAGCACAAGTTATGGAAATTCATTTGATCCTATTCAGAAAGCATTTTCCAAATGTCTCTGCTATATGGAGCAGTTGCTGGGAATAGAAGGACAAAATGAAAAAGACTTTCTGCCCTCAAGGAGCTTCCATTCTGTTGGGAGATGCAACTCATAGATAGGTTAATAAAGATGATTTGAGTCTGGAGAGAGCATCAATATTTGGGGGAAGTCAGGAAAGGCTCCCAATAGGAGGTCAGCCCAATTTAAGCCTTGAAGGAAGAAAAGGATTCTCAGAATCAGTGAGGGACTGTGCATTTCACAAATAAGTTTCATTCTGTGTAAAGACAATAGATGTGAGAGATGGAATTTCCAGTTCAGGAAAAAGCAAATGTGTTAATTTGACTTGAGTGCATTCTGTGGTGAAGGAGAATAATGTGAACTATCTAGAAAGAGAGTTTAAAGCAGGGGTCAGCAAACTACAGTGTCCTCTGAACTAAGGATGCTTTTTACGTTAAAACAATTATTTTTTGTCATGCAAAACAGACTTCCATTTTGGTCATTTTTGTAAGAATACATTCATACGTAACCAAAACAAAACCATTAATACAATGATATGAAAGATGACTCCAACAACTCTTTCTCTGGAGGTGGATAGCATTCCCCATTATAAGTCTTTCAGGATTGTCCCAGATCATTGCATTGCTGAGAGCAGCCAAGCTTCCACAGATAATCATCATACGATATTGCTGTTACTATGCACAGTGCTCTCCTGGTTCTGCTTATTTCACTCTGTATCAGTTCCTGCAGATCTTTCCAGCTTTTTCGGAAATCATCTTGCTTATCATTTCTTATAGCCAATAGTATTCCATTACCGACATGTACCACAATTTGTTTAGCCATTCCAATGAACATCCTCTAAATTTCCAATTCTTTGCCATTTATACATTTTTAAATAAAATTTTTTACTTAAAAATATACCAAAAAATTATTAGTTTGTCAGCCTTCCAGAAATAGATAGTGGCCTGGATTTGACCAATGGGCCATAGTATGAGACTGTGAAGGGCTTTAAATGCCAACATGAAGAGTGTTTTTTTTTATATACTAAAAGCAATAGGGAGCTTGAGAAGATTCTTTACCATGGAAATAGTATAGCCTTTTTCTTGATCCAGGGGATCTTATTTTTCTCTCTAACATGGATGTGTCAGACTATTCTCAGCATCCTCTCCTTCTCTATCCCAAATTCTAAGATGGATTAGTCACTTCCCTATGACATTTCTAAGTTCTTCCTTGCGAGTGGGAAATAGCTCCAGAATATAAGTTCTCTCTCTCGCTTTCTCTTCCTCTTGAAAGGTGAAATTATTATTAAGGCAAATCAAGAAGTTTTTAATTTTCTTAAAAAACAAACAAACAAACCTACTTCCTATCTTAGAATCAATGCTAAGTATCAGTTCCAAGGCAGAAGAGCAGTGAGGCCTACGCAGTTGGAGTTAAGTGACTTATTCAGGGTCATATAGCTAGGAAGTCTCTGAGGCTAGATTTGAACCAGAACCTCCTGCCTCCAGGTCTGGCTATCTATCCACTGAGCCCCTATTGTTGCCCCTATTGCTCTGCTTTTGACAGAGCTCCAGCTGACTGAAGTTCTCTACTAGTCATGGCTCTTTTTTATGTTTGTTGTCTATTTCTCAAATGTTTCATCCCTTTCCTATTTCTGTCCATGTGGTCTGTAGTATAGTTCAATGATAAAATACATTCTGTTTCTGTTTCCTTTGGTGTTTCCCCAGATACATTTCCTCCATGACTTTTTATGGTTCCTGCTATTTGAGACCTATGCTTTTTGAAGGGTGGGGGTACTGCTGGTATAGAAACTCCTTTCATGAATATTAATATACTATCCCTTCCACTTTGCAGGGCTTAAGGGCAAGTCGCCCCTGCAATCTAGAAAATCTGAGTAAACATTTTTAGCCCTCCTTTCATACCAGAGAAGTCCAACATTTTTTCTTTATCTTTTACAAGGTTTTACAGTACCTTACTATAAAATCTGGGTTAAGTATTTGGTCATAGTCTATATGTAGACCAATGTTACCATTTCCAGCCTTCATGTGTCATCTTCTGGCTTTTACACTCTTTTCTCAAACTTTAACTATTTACTTATTTTAACTTTTAAAAGGAAATTATGTATATTTATAATATTAAAGGATTAAAATATGTTTATGTTAATATTATACAATACTCTACACATGTTTTATACAGGTTTACACCTATGGATTCATATTATTTTTTCTTTGTTTTCACACTGAAAGTGTGTGTGTGTTTGTTTTAGGAATGCTTCATTCTTCAGAGAGAAACATCATAGCATAGTGGATGGAATGTGGGACTAGGAATGAAGAAGACCTCAGTTCTAATCCTACTTTGGACACTTTTGATTGACTCAGGGTAAGTCATCTAACCTCTCTCATCTTTAGATTGCTGTACTTACTAAATTGTTGACATGTTGAAATCTGCCCCAGTACAGGAAGTTTCCACATCTATGAAGCCATACACCCTTGACATATTGACCATGGATTATATTTTCTGTGGTAACCTTGAGGCATTTACATTCTCTTCTGGGAGGGTGAACATCCTGTGCTTTGAGCACAGATAGCAACAAAACTGGAACTAGGTCATAGAAAGTAGGGCTTTGTCCTAGGCACTGACACCTGGGGGAAGGGTGTGTTTTTTCCCTATTACAGTCCTGAGACCACCAGTCTCACACCTCATGTCTTGTGTTCCTTTGCCAGTCTGTTACACTGAAATTGTCACAGAGTTGGGGAGGAAAATGAACCCCAAGAGTGGATGAGGGATCAGGGTCTTGGACTGGTAGAGATTGAGCAAAAGCAGGGAGAAGAGCCCGACCACTCTTTTCTTCCCCCATAACTACATCTATGGTAGGACTGTCTTTTCCAGAACGTCTCTGCCTTATACCAGTGCCCCTTCAGTAGGACAGGTCAGATACTGGGAAGATGGTACACTATAGCTACCCTTTCCTCCCTCCAACTTCCTCCCCTCTCTCACTTTGTCCCAGGTGCTAAGATTGCTTATTACAGTTCCAGAGAGCTCTCACTTGACCATGCACAAGTACAAACTTTGCACAGTCTATGTAGGTCATCATAAAACTCTTTTTTGTCTCTCTATTGGCTGAAAATGAAGACTTTAGTCCTTGTAGGTCTTGTTAGTGGCTCTCTAGGAGAACAGCTGAGACAAAACTGCTTGTAGGCTTTTCATATGTGAAGCTGTCACTCTCTCTGACACATTTGCTCCTTGACATCCCATATAAACTCCTTTCCCTTTCTTTACTAAGGTCTTACCCTGTTTTACCAGCTCGTCAACTTGTCTCACCAATTCTCTTCTCTTCTCTTCTCTTCTCTTCTCTTCTCTTCTCTTCTCTTCTCTTCTCTTCTCTTCTCTTCTCTTCTCT
>NC_058133.1:485556389-485567595 GCF_016433145.1 Gracilinanus agilis | reverse complement strand
ACTCTTATTTCTGTCTTAGTATCAATTCTAAGACAGAAGAGCAGAAAGGGCTGGACAATGAGGGTTAAGTAACTTGCCCAGAGTCACACAGCTAAGAAGCGTCTGAGGTAACATTTGAACCCAGGTCTTCCTGACTCCAGGACTGGTACTCTATCCATTGTGCTACCTAGGTGCCCCAAGGAGAACAAATCTTGAACCTTCTTTCATACGACATGCCTTCAAAGAATTTGTTACAGTATTAAGAGCCTTGTTCCCTGCCCCTCCCCAGAAGACTGAGGTTCAAATTCTACCTCTGATATTTACTATTTGCTTAAGCTTGAGAAAATCACAACCTTTTGGGCCATGATTTTCTTGTTCTGCAGAATGAAGGGATTGGAGTAGTTGGCCCCTGAGGTCCCTTACATCTCTAAATCTACGATCCTATGGATCACTTCATTTCCCTGGGCCTCGGTTTCCTCATATGAAAAATGAGAGGGTGAGATTAAATGGCTTCTGAGGTCCCTTATAGCCCTCGACCTATGATTCTATGGGGGGGGGGGGGGGAATACTTAAAGAGATCTGGGAGGGAAGAGGAGAGGGAGAGAACATGCATCATATAACCATGGAAAATATTTTAAAATGAGTTAATTAATGAAAAATAAAAACACTTAAAAAATAAAAAAATAGTTATTTACATAAAAAATACTTGAAGCTCCTCTTCCTCCTCCCCCTCCCCTATTTCCTGCCCAAGCTATCTTTTCTTCTGCCTCACAGTGTTATAAGGAAATCACTGTATCAATCTCAAAATGCAATAGAAATATGAGTTACTTTGCCTTATTTTACTTCTTTCTCAGACATTCAATAATTCCGAGATTGTCCCCAATATCCTGGTTTGGCTGATTGATCTGGGCTGTGGACCTTCACACTTTCCGGACTAGCTTGACCCCAGCTCTGCAGGCTCTGCTTCCAGGCACCCACATCCTCTTCTTCCAGTGGGAACATTGGGGTGGTGACAGCTGCGAGCCACCATCTTCCATTCTCTGCTGCCTCAGACATTTCCTGTCCATCAAAGTCTATCCCCCACTTCATGCAACATTCACTTGCATTTACTTGTAAGCTTTTGTGAAATGCTTTAAATATAAGCTTTCAAGCGTTTCCATTTTCCCTTGAAGGCCTGTCAGTGGGAAAGGAATTACAACTCTAGCTGCTCTTATCAGAAGAGCATGACTCCTTTATGGGACCAGATGCACTTCCCAGAGGATTAATCCTCCAAGTGGGCCTTGAGATGGATACAAACCTGGTGTTTAAATAATGAGGATGGTGACACTCTACTTATAGCCCTCCTAGGAAAGGATCAGTCTAGGCCCAGCGCTCCACTCATCTCTGCCAGGCGCCACCGGCATTCAGACCTGGGAAGCTGCCAATGGCCTTCATCTGCTACATCCTCTCTCTCGGGTCAATTGAGATTAATTAGAACTTCCCGATGGGTGGTAGAGCCTCTTTTTGGTCTCTCCATAGGGCAGGGAGTATTTCTAGCCTTTTGCAGCATGGAGCACACGGGTGAATTTTCTCGATTGTATCAACTATCTGGTGCCTCTCCTTCCCCTTCCCATTTTCTGTCTACTTCTAACATCTCTGCCCTTCATAACACTGTCTGTCCCTCTCATTCACCTTCCACCCCTCAGTGATTGCAGGATCAGGTGGAATTGATTTTAGATAAAACCTAGTTTAATGGGGGGAGAGAAGATAGGGACTAAACAGCAAGGTCCCTGGAGAGAAATGCTTTGTAAAAACTGTTTAATTTCATTTATTTCTTTTAAAGCTCTTACTTTCTGCCTTAGAATCACTGCCATGTTTTGACTCCAAGGTAGAAGAACAGTAAAGATTAGGCAAATGGGGGTTAAGTGACTTGCCTAGGGTCACACAGCTAGAAAGTGTCTGAGGCCAGATTTGAACTCAGAAGCTCTCGTCTCTAGGCCTGGATCTCAGTCCACTGAGCCACCTAGCTTCCCTGAACAACCACTTTAAGTCTGAGTCTACTTTTCCAAGGACAGAGTGGATACACAGACGGAATAGTAAGTCTCCTAGTTTTGGGAGATGATTTTCTCAGTTGGTCTTTGCTACACTTTCTCAATAAATATCCCTTCATAAAAATTAATTGGTGTTAATTGGTTAAATGATATTGAAGAGATACAAACTGGTCAATTGATATTATATTGGGGAGCACGTGATTGATAGCTTGTCAGCAACAGTAGGAAACTGGCGCCCAAACCTCAGGATTACCCCTAGAGCTCTGAGGGTAAAAATCCAGCCATCCTCTGGGATTCTGTCTTGCCACCATGAGTAGGAGATGAGACGTAGCCTCTGAGGATGTTCTATGCCATGATCATCCCATCAAGAACTGAGATCTTCATAATGACCAACTATATCAGCCTTCTGTTTTACAGATGAGGCAGATGAGACCCAGAAGTGAAGTAATTTACCTAATGGTGCTCAGGTGGTTAAATGACAGAGGTAGCATTTGGCCTCAAGTCCTCTGACATCAAGTCCAATGCTTTTCTACTCTTCCAGACTTCTTAGGGTGTTGGATAGGGAACCAAGGGACCTGGGCGTTCAATGCCAAAGCAACGGTCTCATCAGAGGGGAGCCATGATGTCTTGACACCTTGAAGAGGGATACATCCTCGAAGCCACTTCAGAGGCAACAGGGACCCAGGACAATGCCTGGGAACATGCATAATACAGTGGAAAGAATGTTGGCTCTGGAATCAGAGGACCTGGATTCAAATCCATCTGTGGTAGCATCATTGTTGTTGCTTAGTCATTTTTCAGTTGTGTTTGATTCTCTGGGACTCCATTTGGGGTTTTCTTGGTAAAGACACTGGAGTGGTTTGCCATTTCCTTCTCCAGTTCATTTAATAAATGAAGAAGCTGAGGCAAACAAGGTGAAGTAACTTGCCCAGGATCACACAGTGTCAAATCTGAACTCAGGTCTTCCTGATGCTATTCACTGTGCCACTTGACTGCCCCCTGTAACTTACCACCTGTCTTCATATATAAAATGAAGGGGTTGGACTAGGTGGTCTCTCTGGTAACCACTGACTCTAATAATAACAGTAATGGCTAGCATTTATATAGCATTTTGAGGTTTTCAAAGAGTTTTATATATTTTACATTGTTTAATCTATGATCTCATGACCCTGAACATGCACCATAAAGTTCCCTAGAACTTCAAAAGATAGGAAGGATTTAGGACTGGATCTGTGATTTTGCTGGTATTGCAAATTCCCCTTTGAGGAAATTCATAGAGAATTGCCTGGTCATTGAGAAGTTCGAGATTTGCCCAAAGTTGCAGTTGGTCAATGCAGTTTCTGAGGCTGAGAGGTAACAGAACATGGATGGATTCTCTGCCATGTGTGCAACTTTTGAGCTGATGATCAACACCGAAAAGTAATGCCCCAACTTATGAGAAAAAACACTATCCACATCCAGAGAAAGAACCGTGGGAGTAGAAACACAGAAGAAAAACGACTGCTTGATCACATGGGTTGATGGGAATATGACTGGGGATATAGACTGTCTAAACGATCATCCTAGTGCAAATGTTAATAATATAGAAATAGGTCTTGATCAATGACACATGTAAAACCCAGTGGAATTGCTTGTTGGCTACGGGAGAGGGGTGGGAGGAAGGGAGGGAAAGAACATGAATCATGTAACCATGGGAAAATATTTTAAATTAATAAATATAATAATAATAATAATAATAATAATAATAATAATAAAAGAAGTACTGCCATATTCAAATGTGGAAACATCTATTACAGTGGATGGAGAAGTGTTGAATGTTGTGGATAAGTTCACTTACCTTGGTAGTATGCTTTCCATAGGTGACACACATTTCCAGAGTGAGTTCAGAGTTTGAGAGGCTCCTAAGGAAAGCGTGGGAGAGAAGAGGTATTAGTCTGCCTGCCAAACCTGAAGGTCTACCGAGCTGGTGTGCTGACTTCATTGTTGTATGCCTGTGACACCTGGATAGCCTACCAGTGCCATACCAGGAAGCAATCAATCCCACTGGAATTGTTTTAGGAAGGGGGCAGGTAAGTGGGTCAGTGGATTAAGAGCCAGGGGAGAGACAAGAAGCCCCAGGTTCAAATCTAGCCTCAGATACTTCCTAGCTGTGCGACCCTGAACAAGTCACTCAATCCCCATTGCCTAGCCCTTTCTGCTCTGCTGCTTTGGAACCAATACACTGCGTTGATTCTAAGACAGAAGATTGAGAGTTAAAAAGAATTGTCTTAGGAAGATTCTAAAGGCAAACTGGCGAGATAAGGTGTTGGACACTGAAGTCCTTTCTTGAGCTAAGCTGCCAAGCATTCAGACTCTACTCTAGAGCAAAACTCCAATGGATTGGCCATATTGTTTGAATGTCAAATGTGCATTTACCTAAAAAATTATTTTATGGAGAATTCACACTAGGCAAGTGTTCACATGAATCAGAAGAAATGATTCAAGGAGAACTCTGGTATCTATTTCGAGACATGGAAGGCACTGGCACAGGACTGTCCAGGATGGCGGCCCCACATCAAAGAAGGTGCTATGCTCTACGAGCAAAGCAGAATTGCAGTAGCTCAAAAGAGGCATGACTAGAGGCATAAATCCATCCCAAATGTTCATCTGGGGTATTAGTGCCCAACCCCTTCTGAGTTCATATTGGGCTGGTCAGCCAGACTTGGACATACTGTGCATTGACCCTACATAGTAATGCCATTTTGGTCCTTTTCAAGTTCAAAATAAGTACTAGGGGTACACAGAAAGGCAGAAAACAATTTGTGTCTTCAAGGACCTCACAATTTAATGGCAGGGACATAAGAGCTAGCACAATGCCTGACACATAGTAGGCACTTAATTCATATTTGTTGGCGTGCCAGAGGCAAGACTTGAATGCAGACCTTCTTGTTCTGGCCAGCTCTCTATCCCTAACACCAGGATGTCATGCTTTTTCTCTAGGTACAAGACACTAAAGACATTACAAAGAGGTTTTAAAACTACTAAGCTTCGCCCCGGTCTCCTGGCATATACATAGAAATACATATAGAAATCCTTTTTTAATGCATGTAATTTATTTTTTTTCTTTTTACCAATCACAGATAATAACAAATTTCCACATAAGTTTTCTGAAGTTATTTGATCCTTTCCTTCTTCTCTCCCCATAACTAGAGTTGGCAAGCAATTCAATCTGGATTATATATGTATGATAACACAAAACATATTTCCATATTGTTCATTTCTGTAAGTGAATAACCTTATAAAACCCAAATCCCAAAACACATATTCAAATAAACAAATGAAAAAAGTTGTCTGCTTTCATCTGCATTCTGACTCCCAACAGTTCTTTCTCTGGAGGTGGATAGCATTGTTTGTCATAAATCCCTCAGAATTGTCCTGGATCATTGTATTGCGTAGAATAACTAAGTCTATCACAGTTGATCATTCCACGATGTTGCTGTTACTGTGTACAGTGTTCTTCTGGTTCTGCTTATTTCACTCTGCATCAGTTCATGGAGGTCTTTCTAACTATTTCTGAAATCTAGAAGTCATTTAACTATAACATTTATTCTCAGGTGTTAGTTAGAAAGAAAGCACATTGATTATCTGATTAAGGATTCAAATCATAATAGGATTAACCCATCCAAGAAGTATTTGCATTTTAAAAGAAAAAAACAGTCAAATAGGATGAATCTCTTACTGGTGTTTGGGCTAGGGACATTTCTGAACAGGTGTATACTGTTGGTTGTCTTCACCCTCTTATCTTAGCCCAGAGGGATGAGCCAGCCAACTGACACCTCACTTCTCAAAGGTTGCCAACCAACCTGGCCCAAAGCTATATATAGATTTAATGTGTGGATCAACCTGGGAAGGAGCATTTAAAAAGTGGGATCCTATGGGGACACTGTGAGTGGTTTTCTCAGTGTGGAACCAGAGAGATCGAGGAGCTTTGGGGACGTATTCCTATCTTTCTCTTTCTACATGAGCATATATTAATGTGTTAATGCACACACACACACACACACACACACACACACACACACACACACACACACACACTCTTCCTGGTCCAGCTCTTTAACACCAAAATAAAGGCAAATACCATCATATAGGTAATTCTACCATACTTCTCTCTAATCCCCACCCCTTTCCCAAGATGCCATTTTTGTGTTCCCAAACTTTTTTGGCCTACCACCCCCTTTCCAGAAAAAAATATTACTTAGCCCCCTGGAAATTAATTTTTAAAAATTTTTAATAGCTATTAATAGGAAAGCTAAATGCACCTGTGGCCATCACCCTGGATGGCTGCAGCACCCAGCAGGGGGTGGTAGCACCCACTTTGGGAATCACTGGTCTGGTTTCTTCAATAAACCAATAAGTATCTTAGTATGTGACTATGTGGGAAGCACTGAAAATATCAAGACAAAATAAAATATTCCCAGCTCTCAAGAAGTTGACATTCTATGAGATACAAAACCAAAAGAGGAGTGACGTAGGAAGTGTCCAGTTTGGAGTCAAGAAGACCTAATTTTAAATTCAGTTCTATAATATACTAGTTCTGTTACTCTAGACTAGTCTTTTAACTTCTGAGAACAGAGAACAAGAAAGTGAAATTTAAAAACTTTAAGCGACTCACCCAAGGCCACACAACTAGGAAGGAGGAGATCTGGGATTTAAACCAGAGCTCTCTGGCTCCACAGGTAGCTCTTTCCACACTATCATGCTTGATTTCCTAAGAAATGCCACTGAGGTTCAAATCATTGTAGATTAACTGCTATATTTTCAGGCTTTGTGTTATTTTGAGAGTGCACAGGGGCATGCTGGAGCCAACCTGTATAGACTTGGGAGAGCCAATTGTTAAATTTTCAGTGTGGGCATTTACACCTCAGAAATAGGCAAAAACTACAAATCAAGGTTTGATTTACTATTTTGTCTATTGTCTAGACTTAAGAACATGATGGAGAAAGTGTTAACCATGCAGATTAAGCTCAAAAGGGTGTCTTGTCTACATTCTCTCCCCCCCCCCAAGATGGTTGTTAATCATTTACCGATACACTACTGATATATGCATGTGTGTGAGCTAGTTTATGAACTGTAAACCTTGTTAACATATCATCCATATTTATAGGCAAGATTAAGGAAACCTGGTTAGATGGCAGGAAGTTAATCCCTTTAACAAAAGGTTAGGGGAACAGAGACCCTAAACAAAGCAATCCATTCAAACCAGTAGAGCATACTTACAAAGTAGAAACCACTTTGAAATGGTTTCTAGTAATTTTGTTGGAGCCTGGACACAATATATTCTGGGTTGTTATTGTGATTTGGAGTTGGAGGCTTGGATTCGAATTTTGGTTCTGTCATTTAATAACTGTGTGATTGGGAGCAAGGTCTCTCCTTTCCCCTAGACCTCTGTTCCTATATCTGTAAGATAAGGGTTGGAGAAGATGACATCTTCTGTCCTTCTAGTTCCCAAACCTATGATTCTAAGTCACTTCCACTTTCTAAGAATGTCTTCTGTTTTCTACAGGTATTGGGCATGGTCAGGGGAAATGATCAACTTCTTCTTTAATGCCATTGGACTGAAGTGAAGGCAGTGACTGGGGAACAACAAAGTTAGGAGCTTGAGGACATCTGGCAATCATGAAGTTGATCTCCATACAGGATGGTGGCTCTTGGGCAAGCCAAGCAGAATGTGGGAGCCTTGACAGTCTGGGTTATCCATGCCAACATGCAGCATTTTTGGAACCAGAGAAGAAACGATGCCTTTACCAAAGTCTCAACTACACCCATGCTTATGGGATTTCCTTTATTGGTGTGGTGAGTTTATGCAGAGCTGGGAAAGAAATCTTTTGGGAAGAGAAGGAAACAACCCTATTCCTTTGCTAAATGAGCTCAGATGGGGGCCCCACTTTTGTCTTTGTTTTGCCATAAATATGTCTTATAATCAAAATGGCCTTTGGTAGCTTTGGGTGCTGGTAGATGAACTGAATGCTCTAGAAACGGGCAAAACTTTAACATCTCTGGAGAGATGTTTTTGGTAGAGGCAAACTTGAGACATACTGATATTCTAGAAGAGGAGCTCTTCTAGAGGGTTCTAGTTGTCCCTCTTGACCCACAGGTTACATGTAACATGAGAGATTGAACTAAATGGTCACTAAAGTCTCTACCTCCAACATTCTATGGTCTTATGATTCCTATCTCTGACTCCCTTTACCCTCTCCTCTCCTTCTTGCATCTCAGTCCAGTTCTCATGGACTTTTAGGACTGAAAGGGATCTTTGAGATCATTTAATCTAACCTTTCCCTTTGGAGATGAAGAAATCAAGACCTAGAGAGAAGAAAATGTCTTGACCAAGGTCATTTGACAATTCTGTCCTTCCCCTCTTGCCTTGTTCCCAGGAACCAGCTATCTATGTACCTGGCACATAGTAGACATGTAATAAGAGCTAGTTAACTGTTACCACCCATCTGAGAAAGCAGATTCTTTCATTGGCTCCCAAGGACCATTTCCTGATTCAGACCAAACTTGATATTCTCCAGCTCCCCAGATTACCCTGGACTTCAATTTTGACAAGATTATTCAACTTTACCTCCTTTTTGTACCATTAATCTGCCTTCATTTATTTTTCCTTTGTGTGTCACCCTGAAAATTAATCATCATACTTATTCAGTTCTAGATATGGGGCAAAGGAGGCTGAACATGGTTCAGGATTTAATTGCCATTTATTAGCAGTTTGAATTAACTTTTCTGGGCCTCTGTTTCCCTACCTATAAAAGGATAATAATACTTTCCCTACCTACCTCATAGGGCTATCATTAGGAAAAGACTTTGTAAACCATAATAAAGCCGCATATAAATGAGTCATCATCATCATCATCATCATCATCATCGTAATGACTCATTTGCATTTCTAAATAACACTTGACTCACAAAATATAGACTCATGACCACATTGTTTTGCAGGAAAGTATTTAATCATGTAGGTGCAGCCAGGTTGTACAGTGGATAGGGTGCTGGACCTGGACTCAGGAAGACTTACCTAACTTTGTGATCCTGGGCAAGTCATTTAACGCTGTTTGCCTCAGTTTATTCATCTATGAAATGATCTGGAGAAGCAAATGACAAACCATTCCAGTATCTCTGCCAAGAAAACCCCAAATGGGGTCATAAAGAGTCAGACACGACTGAAAAACAATTAGACAAAGCATCAATATTTTATATGTACAAGGCATAGAGCTAGGTTAGTGGAAGGTACAAAGATAAATAAGATGGAGTACTTTCCCTCTAGGAGCTTCCCAACCAATAGGGAATATAAAATTGGTATATTGATGATTATAATACTAGGTAGAACACATGAAGGATCACAGCATCACAGAAAACACTATAAAACCAAATATAACTAGCAAGATAGGCCATAAGTAGAGATCATAGGATGGAGGATGCCTTAGTGATCATGTAGTCCATCCCCATCATTTGACAAAGGAGGAAACTGAGACCTAATGAGAATGTTTCCCCCAAATAATCCAAATGGTAAGTAAGAGAATGATGAGTAGAGCCCAGGTGGCCTGATTCTCTGATTCTTTTGATCAAATCTCCTTTCTCCAGCTTTGTAGATATTTAAAAATTTTACTTCTACAATAGTGTCTTCCTTCCTCTCTCTCTCTCACCTTCCTTTTTCCTTCCCTCCTTACCTCTTTCTCTCTCTCCTCTCTTTATCTTTCGTCTTCTACTCCTTTCTCTCTCCTTCCTTTTTCTCTCTTTCCTCCTTTGATCTTCCCCCTATCTCCCTCCTTTCCTGTCTATCTGTCTCTCTGATTGTCTGTCTCTGCCAACCACCAGGGGATCTTCCCAATGTGACTTCTTAGCTATATCTAGATATATACTACTTATTGGGGGGAGTTTTCTTTTTAGAATCACAACTCTGAGTTTCCTGCAATGCATCTTTTTATTCTAGCCCAAGCCAGATGACACAAGGATTCAAAGCAAAGATATTTAATTAGAAGAGAATAGTAGGGTGGCAAGCAAATTGAATCAGGTATTAAAAGCTCTCAGCCACATTCCCAGATGACTGCCCTCCCACCAAGCATCTCCCAGGGAGAGCTGGTGTCACCTCCCAGTTAAGCACTCTGTCTTCCCAACCCAACAGGAGGGTGAAACATCAGTTCCTTCACAGCAAGGTGCTAGAGAAATTCATTGTAGCTCTTGGGACCCCGACTTCTTAGATCTATAACTGGGCCATCATTGAAATACCAGGCTGTTCCTTTTGCCACCATCATCAAAGTGAATAATATGCCCTTGCTCAAGACAGCTCCACCATTTCCCTCCTCTCTTTCCAGCTATCACTACCCTCTTCCTCTCATCCCTGTGCGAATCTGTCTTCTTTTTCAACTGTGTGTATCAAATGTATGCCCACCCCATCAGAATTCTGTGCTGGAAGATAGTACCAAATTGTTTAACTCATGCACAGTCTTCTGCAACATGTAATTCAAAGCTTCCCAAAGATTAAAGGTTCAAGAGATGGAAAAAAAGAAAGGGACCTGAATACAGGTACACCCCCCCCCCATCTGTTTTTAATTAATCTCTTTTTCTCCCCTGAGAAACATAGGGAATAAGTATCATTTCTCTCTTTCTCCTTTCTTTTCTCTTACAACATCTCCAAGCCTTCAATATTTTATCCATTCTTATTTTCACCCCACCTTCAACCCCTTCCTACAGCTCATACTTCCTGGAATCAGTCTCCCTGGCCTCTTTCCCTTCCTTCTTCCCTCCCTCACCACTGCCAGTCACCCCTTTCTCTCAGAGTGCAGACAGCCCAAGAGACAGTCCTCTTTCTCTCTGTCTCTGTCTCTGTCTCTCTCTGTCTCTGTCTCTTTGTCTCTCTCTCTCTCCAGATATATATGTACATATACACTCCTCCCTTTCTCTGCCTTCCTCCCTCTTTCCTTCTCTCTTTCCTTTCCTTCCCCTCTTTCCCCCTTTCTCTCTCCACATATGTATATACTTCCACAATAGTGTCTTCCTCCCTCCCTCTTTCTCACCTTCCTTTTTTCCTTCTCTCCTTCCCTCTTTCTCTTTTTCTCTCCTCTCTTTCTCTTCTTTTACTCCTTTCTCTCTCCTCCCTTTTTCTCTTTCCCCCTTTGATCCTCCCTCTGTTATATATATATATATATATATATATA
>NC_058133.1:485530054-485556047 GCF_016433145.1 Gracilinanus agilis | reverse complement strand
TTCCCTCTCCCTCTTTCCTCCATTTCCTCTTTTTCTCTCTACCCCCCCTCTCTCTCCAGATATATCTCCCTCCCTTTCCTTACCCCTCTTTCTCCCTCTCCCCTCTTTTTCTTCCCTCTCCTCTCCTTTTCTCTTGCCCCCTTTCCTTCCTTCTCCCTCCCTCTTTCTCTTTTCCTCCTTCCCTCCCTCCCTCCTTCTCTCTCTCTCAAAATGAAGCCTTATATATCCTTTTATGCAAATATATATATACACACCCACACTCATACAGTGTGTACAGAGAGACAAGAACCAGCTGTCTATAGATTAGCCTCCTGCCAGATTCCAGCTTCATTTTTATATAGCTTTGAGAAGCGTGAAAAGTCACAGACTTGAGGGAAAAAAAATACCCTGGCCCTTTTATAGATCAAAATGAGTGAATTCTATGAAAGATAAATATGGTCACTTCCGTGTACATCACGTATTTCATTAATGCTGTCATGGGCCCACCAGGATCCAAAATGCAGATTTCTTGTCCATTTGCATGAACTGTAGATGCTGAAATGAAGCATTGTCTGGTGGTGCCATTTTAATTGTGGAATTATGATACTTGAGAGAGGAAGTTCACTCACTGGGGGGTTTTAATCACTGCTGGCTGCTTGACTTCCTGGGAAACATGTGGAAAGCACATTCTCTCATGAGAAAGGCAAAAGCTTCAGGGGTAGCATGGTTCAATGGGCTAGGGTCTAGACAGAGATACTCAGAGCATTCCCACTCATTCTTTTCATGGTGTGGGCATTTACTTGATGCTTCTATTTAATACAGAACTACTGAGTACATGTGGTCTTCTACTGGTGTTTGAAGGGTGGAAGGGCAGATGCAAAATTAGCACAAGCCATTTTCCTTACCCTTCAGAAACCTGTGACCTAGTTAGAGACCCCATGTACATACCTAGAAAAATGAAAAATAATTATGAAATAATAATTACAATTATGATGAAAACACAAGATAATAGAATACTACTTCATTCATTAGAATGCTTTTAGTGTTTGTCCATTTTATATCATTTTAGGTCATAGTTTTAGGTATATACTCTTTTCTTACAGAATGTAAGCTTGTCAAGGTTACAGACTGGTTCATTTTTGTCCTGGCACATTTTCCACTTCAACTCCCAATCCTCATCCCTCAAATTTGTGATTCCAATCTACCACTGCAGATCGGAACTATTCTGGGGCTTAAAATTTTAGAGATGTGATGGGAACAAAGAAGGTAAGTGATTTATTTACCCAGGGCCACACTGTTAGTATTTAATAGAAGTGGGATTTCAATCCAGATCTTCCTGATTCTGAGGCTGATTCTCTATTAACTACATCAAGGAGCCTCTCATCTTACAGTTTTAGTCATTTATTTTAGATGAAAAGTTCTGAGTTCAGTCACAATCTTGCTGAGCCTCCAATTAGGAAATTAGGAAGATTTCCAAGTCCTAGGTAGAGGTTGGATTCTCTAACTTTTGCTGATCTTTGCCTAGATCTCTTATTTCTTGACCTCTTCATAGCTGAGACAAGATTCAGTTTACTAGAAAATTTGGGTAACAAAACAACAGCTCAAATGATAGATTGTCATTGGAGGAGAAACTTGGGGAAATAGCTTAGCTTTTTTCAGGACTTCAGTCTGGGTCTCCTGCTCTGAGAAGTTTGTAGAGCCAAAGGCTGTCAATCCTCCCTTTGATCCTCAAAAATAAAATGTTGTGCTTGCTGTAACCTTTGGAAACTAGATCCCAAACTCCCAAACGCATCCTCTTGCCTCTGAAATAACTCCTTCCTTTTATGGCTTTGATTAATTCAAGGAGGTGTACAGGCCCTGTTTGCTCTAGATTCTGATTGTCAATTTAAAAAAATGTTCTTATCTAAAAAAAGATAATTGCTTTTACCTAAGTAGGATAATCCTACCCTAAAATCAATATTTAATGGCATGATCATATAGTATTTATTTTTTCTGGATGATAAAATTTACAATACTGATTATCTTGGATTCAACTATCTTTGTATCCCCATTTGGAAATCCTACTGGTGAAAAATATTCAAAATTAATTAATTAAATAAAATGAGGGAAAAAAGGGGGAAAAAGAAATCCTACTTGATCATAATTGAATTTTTAAAAAATGCATGTACTTGGCACATTGCAAGTGCATAATAAATGTTTATTTATTGATTGTGATGTGCTTATATGTTTGACTTGCAAGTATTTTTGTGTGTTTTTTTACTTTGATATTTTTACATTTTTAATTTTTTATTTATTTAAATATTTTTATTGATTAATTAAGAACAATTTTCCATGGTTACATGATTCATGTTCTTTCCCTCCCTTTCTCCCACCCCCTCCCATAGCCAATGCCCAATTCCTGGGTTTTACACATGTCATTGTAAGAGGGAAAACTTAGATATTATATATATATTTTAAGATGTGGTCACCAGGAATCAATCAGATCTAGATTGATTCCACAATTAAAATAGATCCAAGTCAGGATGGGTTTTATTTACAATTAGGAAGGTTGAAGGTAGGGAAAGAGAGAGAGAAAAACTCTGGTCCGGACCAGCAGAGGTCTGGACCGGGAGAGTTAAAAGATTAATTAAATTAAGCTACTAGCCACAAGGCCTTAGCAATTAGAGAGGCAAAGAAGCCTCCTTGAGGTAGAGACTCTAGAAACACCAAGGTAGGCGAAAGGAAGTCAGCCTAACTTACCCATGTGACAATTTAGAGGGAAGCAGTCCGAGGTCTCAGCAGAGATCCTTCAGCACCAAGTTCAAAGCATGAACTGCCTCAACAGGAAGTTACCAACATACTTGAAGGATAGCATCTTTCGTCACTTCCTGGAGGTCCACCTCTAATTCAAGTGGACAAATGGCAGCCTCAACACTGTTTTGGACTGCCCAAAGGGCAGTCCCTTGTTCTTGATTTGTCACTTATTGTCACGCGTGGGTAACTCATCTCCCCTCCCCGCTAAGGGAAGTGGGGGTGACATTATCTCTGGTGGCTAGAGTTTAACTATGAATGGGAGTGAGCTAATTCTATTTACACATCACTGATCAAGACCTATTTCTATATTGTTGATATTTGCACTAGGGTGCTTGTTTAGAGTCAATATCCTCAATCATATCCCCATTGACCCATGTGATCAAGCAGTTATTTTTCTTCTGTGTTTCTGCTCCCACAGTTCTTTCTCTGGATGTGGATAGCTTTCTTTTTCATAGGTCCCTCAGAGTTGTCCTGGATCCTTGCATTGCTGCTAATAGAGAAGTCCATTACATTCGATTGTGCCACAGTGTATCAGTCTCTGTGTATAATGTTCTGGTTCTGCTCCTTTCACTCTGCATCAATTCCTGGAGATCTTTCCAGTTCACATGGAATTCCTCCAGTTCATTATTCCTTACAGCACAATAGTGTTCCATTACCAATAGATACCACAATTTGTTCAGCCATTTCCTAATTGAAGGGCATCCCCTCATTTTCCCATTTTTTGCCACCACAAAAAGCATGGCTATAAATATTTTTGTACAAGTCTTTTTCTTTATGATTTCTTTGAAGTACAAACCCAGCTGACATGCAAGTATTTTGGAAGAGTACAAGAAGAGCATTTCATTCCCCTAACCTGAATTAATGTAACTAACCTATTCCAACTCTAGTCCTTTTATCAGGTGAGAATGCCTCTTTGACTGAGTTATAGAACCAATCATTCAAAGGTATAAATTGGGTCCCAGGACTGAAGAACTTAGAGATCCTGGAAAAATCATGTGAGTTTAGGTATTGGACATCATTGAAAGAATTAGATACTCCCCTGGGCTTAGGTATATCAGAGAAGAGATTTGGGCAAGATTACAATGAAACTCTGGAAGTGCTTTGAGGAGCCAGACCCTATAACTTGAAAGCAGCAGTGTTTGGGGTTGGGGGAGAAGGCTATAGGGAGAAGGAGTATCAATCTCTTCTTCTCTCCTCCCCTCCTTCCACTGACAATGTTATAAGAGCTGAAACTATAACAGACAATGCAGAGAGCTAGGAACCAAAAGAGGAGAAATTAGACTGTGAAAAGGTGGCTTCAGGGAATGTGACCTCTTTGGGATGGAGAGGAACACAGTTTCAGGATTCTACAAGGGCGAAACCCTCAGAGACCAGCAGAGAGTAACATACACTAGAATGCAACTTCATGAAGATCCTAGGAAGGGATTAAAGGACTTCTTTCCAACCAGGAGATCACAGTTACCCCTTCTGCTGTCATGCATGCTTTATAAACTTGAGCCTCCTTTCCCCCAGTTCTGAATAGACTTGTAGGAGAGTGCTTATCCCTGGGGGGATGTTTTATACTAACTATTCTTACTATATTATCTCAGTAAACACTCCTTTCTGAAAGCAAATTAAATACAGCCAGCAAATTAATCATTAATGGGGAGGGGGCAGCTGGGTGGCTCAGGGATAGAGAGCCAGGTCTGGAGATGGGAGTTTCTGATTTCTAATTTGGCTTCAGATACTTCTTAGCTGTGTGATCCTGGACAAGTCATTTAATCCCAGTTGCCTAGCTCTTATCACTCTTCTGCTTTGGAACTGCTACCTATTACCTTTTACCTATTAACTATTACTGATTACCTTCTAAAACAGAAGGCAAAGAACAAAAAAAAAATCAGTGGGGAAGGGGCCAGCTAGGTAGTTTAGTGGATTGAGAGCCAAGCCTAGAGACAGGAGGTCCTGGGTTCAAATCTGGTCTCAGACACATTCTAGCTGTGTGTCCCTGGGCAACTCACTTAACTCCCACTGCCTAGTCCTTACCATTCTTCTGTCTTGGAACTGATACTTAGTATTGATTCTAAAATGGAAGGTAAGGGTTTAAAAAAATCAATGAGGAGCACACCAGATGGGGGCTTGTGAGCAGCAGTAATAGATAAACCACCTTCCAACTTTCAGATTTTACCTAGTGCTCTAAAAAAGTAGTAGAAACAGCCTTCTGGGGACCTGGCAAATTAATCCCTGGGAAGCCTGCTATAATAGTAAGTAAGATTCTTGAGGGCAGGGATTGATTAGTATATTTTCTTTGTATTCACAGAATTACCCTACATAGTGCCCTGCACAGTTTGGATGCTTAATAAATACTTATGATAGGGTTAATTCTTATTGAGACTGGTCCAAAGAATTGATTGTTGACTCAGTTGATTCCATTCCAAGGAAATAAGTTTTATTAGAAGAGAATATAGTAACAGAGTAGCTAGTATAGTAAGTGAGTAATTATGGTAAGGTAAGAAGGTGTAATGAATAAAGGTAGTGAGAAAATAAAGAGTGTAAAAGGGAAGAGAATATAAGGTAAAAAAAAATATGTGTGTGTGGGATTCTGGGGAATGCTTTTTATCTAGATTAGTTACTAAGGAGAAGGGGTCATTTGTTTGGGAACTGGTGCCACTTTGCCCATGGTCCACTTTGGTCTGCATGGCTTTACTCTTGGTTCCCTGTTTGCCCACGGTTGGGGGGGGGGGTAGCAAACAGCAATATAAATGGGATACTAATGACATGTTAAATATCTCAGAGCAAACTTAGGTCAAGTTTTGTCTTATTCTGGGCAGACCCCAAGAAAGACAGCGAGCGTGGAAATTGAGCATTATTTGAACCTAGTCCTGGGCGACTGGGTCACTGAACCACCTATGTTTGCTGTTCAGAGAGCCCCCAACCAAGGACCCAAGTTATGGCTAAAGATTGATGGAAAGAGTTTTCTCCTAACTGTGAATCCAAGTAACTCATATGTCTTATCTGAAGGGTAGCCCCATTCTAATCAACTAATTATTGTTTCTATGTTCTTTTGATTGTGTACTTGGCGGGGTTTGTGGGCCACGTTAGCCCACATCACTTGTTGAATTCATGAATTAATTTTATCTACCACTTTTTGCATTAATATCTATTTTAATACTATGGGTTGGCGATTTTCTCTCTGATTCTTCTTTCTCATTCTCAGCTTTGCCTTTGTTTGGTTTAGGGGTCAACGTCACATTTGCCAGGATTGGTACATCTCTAAGGGTGAGTGTTTGAAGTGTGGAAGATTAATCAACAGAATTCTTAATCCTTAATTAATAAAAATCCTTAAAATAGGGTCCTGTTTACATTTCTACTCACTGCTGTCATTCTGACATCAAATGTGTAAATTTTCTCTTGTAATAGATTATGGATTCCCTGAAGACAGAGACCAGTTGCCCATCTTCTTTGGTATCTCTTGCTGTGAGTGTCTGGCACATAGTAAGCAATCAATCAGTTGAGACTTTACAAAGACTCCTCTATGTGCCTGGCACGAGGCAATGAAGAGAGATGCAAATACAAAGGATGAAATAAAGATATTCAGTAGGTAAATATTTATTGATTGGTTTGTGGGTTAGCTGAAGACTTAGGAGTTGAGATCATCTGAGTAAGAAGGATTCATCATGGATTCATTATTATAGATTCTTTAGCAGGGGAGTGATGCAGTGAACATGGTGTTTTAGGAAGTTTATTTTGGCAACTTTGTGTAGGATGAGCTAGAGTGGAGAGAGACTGGAGGAAGGGGGAACGTTTATGAGGTTTTTGGAGATGCTCCAGGTAGAAAGTGATGACTTGAGTGGTGGCTGTTGAAGTCAAGGGGAAAGAAGGATAAAATCAGGGGCAAAAACTGCAAGGACTTTAGGATCAGAGACTCATGGAACATTGGACAGGAGAGCAATTGAGCGGTCAGTTATGTCTAGTCCTCTTATGTGACAGAAGAGGAAACTGACCTAACAAGGGAAGTGACTTGACTAAGGTATTATGCAATCTGGTGATAGACTTGGGAAGTGTCTAAATGAGAGGCAGATGACATACATATGAAACTAGAGAGTCTCTTTTTTTGTTTCGGTGTATATGGCATGAAACTGTCAGAGCTTATGGGCATCTTATAGGATAGTAACTAAACAGGATCTTTAAAACGCCTTGCATGTTGCCAAATGCTAAGAAGTACCTAATACCTAATGACTAATGCCTTCTGTTTCTCAGGTCCAGTTCAAAAGCTATCAAGAGGGAACCTTTTTGTAGGAATAGTTTCCCCCCCTCCACAAGACCCCCAAATGGCAACATAAGTCACTGATCTAATGCTAATAGCCAAGGGTTTCAAAATAGCTAGTTAAGAAGAAATATTTTTAAAAATATGGTTATTGCGGTTGTTGCTTCTGGTGGTTGGTAGTTGATCAAATGTGGTCTTTGCGTCTGATTCTTTGCGATCCCACTTGGGTAAAATAATTGTCCTAGGTTACACAGCTATGAGTGTCTGAGGTGTTATATTCAAATCCTGAGAAATGTTGGAGTCACCTTGATTAACAAGAGAGGCAGTTGGAGAGATTGGAATGTTCCCAGATGCCGTGAGCCAGGGGCAAAAGTCGGTTGGCCTGGGAGTATAAAATACCCCTAACAGCCAACTGGAGGGGAAGTCTCTGACTTTGGACTTTGGTCCCTAGATCTTTAGGTCTCTGAATCTTCCTAGGTCTTTAGGTCTCTGGGTCTCTGGGTGGTGAAGGGAGGAAGGGAGGTCTGAAGAAGAAGAGGGTGGTAGGATTTGAATACTTCCTGAAGGCTGTGAAGGCGAACACATCACCAAACATTGATAATAAGATGATTTCAGAGGAAATCATCAACATAGCTGTATCCACAGAGAAGAGTCACTTCTCTGGTTTGGCAGTGGCCAAACTGAGCCAGAGGGGTTGTGAAGAACAATAGCTCCAGCTTTACTGAGACAATAGCCTCCAGCCCTGAGTGATTATAGATTATAGATATTAGATTGACAGGGTCTCCAATCCTCTTTATCCTGATTATCCTTTCCCTTATTATAGATTAAAGACAAAAGTGTTCTATAAGAACCTTCCTGAGTGGTCTTTATATCATGACCCTTGGGGAGGGAGCAAACACAGTCAGATAAGTGTGATCCAAAGCTAATCAGAGCCCAATATTAATAATTGAACCAACCCCAGGTTGGACCTGAAAGGGTTACCCATCCACTTAACCTTTCAGGTCTTCCCTGGGCAACTGTTATTGAGAGGGAAGTAATAACAACTAGCAAGGGTGATTGGGTTGGTGTTCCCCCATCACCAGCACCTAAGAGAATACAGAGATACATCCACCTCACCAGTATTCATATCTCCCTTGGGATCCTTTACCCTCATTCTTTATAACAGAGGTCAGGTTTGAACTTATGAAGATGAGTCTTCCTGACTCCAGACCTGGTAGTCTATCTACCTTGCCACTTAGCTGCCTTTTAAAAATATAGTAAAGTGAGATAAAAGGGTGTGTGGGTATAAACAAGTGGGCCAAGAAAGAATGGCAGAAGGAAAAAGGTATAAGTTATATCATGATACCTTTTGAGGTACAGAATGTGATTTTATTAATAAGTAATGAGTTTTTATGATTCTCATGCCATATGGTACAATGTGAGAATCATAATTTTTCTCTCCATTACTTCTTCTCTCTCCAGACCATTTGCCCATCTGGGCTTTCTATAGTCGACAAAAGGTAGCAAGATCTGCTTTAAGGCTAAGGGTTTCCTTCCTCCACTAAGGGGCCCAGCTCTGGTCCTACACAGGCCAGAGGCAGTCCTGAGGGAATCCAGTCTCTAAAAAGGGAGGGAAGTCATGTTCCTTTTCATTGTCTCTGGCTATTTATGCAGCCTACTCCAGGGCACCTTGGTCATCACTTAAAGCTTAGGGCATCTGTAAGGCAGTCAACGTACAAGTTAGATCAGGTATAGGACAGTTACTTATTTCTTCCACATGAAATAAATGCTTAAAATACTAAAGATGCAAAGGCACATATTGACAAAGTCTTAAAATATGAAAGAATAATTTATAACTCCCATTTTACACTCTGGAGAGTTTAATACTTAGAACATCAAAACATGGAATACTTGGTGGGATTGTAAAATAGCCATTTCACCTTCACTGTGGCTCTTCGCTGTCTGGATATCTCTCTCTAGGGCCATGTCTTCTGGCAAGCCAGGTCAGGGCTTTCACTCATACCCCTGCTAGCAGACTTTTTCTTGGAAGAAGATACAGCTGCAGAAAACCCTTCCTGCTGCCAGTAAGCTCTAAGCTTCAAGGGACCTAGAAGTTCCAGACCTCTTGAACTCAAGAGGCTGCCCCCCAAGGCTTAAAATATCTATCTTAGGTTCTCTTTTTAGTCACCTAAGTTCAGGGAAAGGATCAAAAGCAGAAGAGGCAGTCAGGGACTCAAGGTCCAGGTCCAGGCTAAGACTCACTGAGAGAGGGATGGAGGTAGGGAAAAAAACTTTTATTAAGTGCCTACCATGCCCAGGAACTGTGATAAGCCCTTTACAAGTAATATCTAATTTATTCTCACAATAATCCTGGGAGATAGGTGCTATTATTCTCACTTTACAGTTAAGGAAACTGAGGCAGACAGAGGTTAAGTAACTTATCCAGGATCACACAGCTAAGAGAATATGTATCTGAGACTGGATTTGAACTCAGGTCTTCTTGACTCCAAGCCCAGTGCTCTATCTATGTGTAAACATTGCTATATGCCAGCAGTAGTCATAGCTGCTGGAGTAGAGGAGAAGAAATCTCCTCTTACAGTAAGAAGAAGTCCAAGAGAGAGACTTTTGAAGCAACCTATTTAGGAGAGAAGACAAGGAGAGTAGACAAGGAGAGTAAGAGCAGCAATTGTCTTTCCTCTTTTTATTTTAATTTTAATTTTTAATTTTAGTTTTTAATAATTCCATCTTAGAATCAAGACTGTGTACTGGTTCCAAGGAAGAAGGGCTGGGCAATGGGGGTTAAGTGACTTTCCCAAGGTCCCATACCTATGAGGTATCTGAGGCCCCAGGAACTCTTTTCTCTAGACCTGGCTCCCAATTCCTAGAAGCCACCTAGCTGCCCCTCTCTCCTCTTAAAAGTCTACTGAATAGGAAGCTTAGTGGTCAATCTTTGATGCCCTACTCTGTCTTAGCACACCACATACCAAGGGATTGCTGCATCATTTTAAAGCACTTCCACAATGAAAGTATGTCTCTGGAAGTGATGAGGAGGAACTCATTTTAGCTTTACCAGTAGGCCAGGTTCTATCATGATTACATGAAAATCTTCATCCATAGTATAGTCATTAAATACTACTCTGAATTGAAAACTTAGAGATTTAAAGCTAGAAGGAACCTTAGAGATCAACTAGTCCAATATCCTAATTTTATAGATAAGTAAACTGACCCAGAGTAGTTAAATGATCTTTCTTAGATCAAATCGAGAGTAGGGATGGGGCCAGGTTTCCAATCTGGATCCTCTGACTCCAAAACTCCAAATCTCTCTTCCCACAGTTCCATACTGCTGCCCAAATTCTTTAACCTAAAACTATTTGGGAATCAATCTTATTTTTTTAAACAGAAGACACTACAATCATTTTTTAAAAATAATTTTTATTTTTCTTTCTTTTTGCATTTTTTGTGTAATTAAGTTAGAATATTTTCCCATGGTTATGTGATTCATGTTATTTCCCTCCCCTCCTTCCACCCCTTTCCCATAGCCAATGCGCTATTCGATTGGGTTTTACAAGTATCACTGATCAAAATCTATTTCCATATTATTAATATTTGCACTAGGGTGGTCGTTTCGATTCTACATCCCCAATCACATCCCCATCGAACCATGTGAGCAAGGAAAAAGACACTACAATCTTCAGACACGTCTTCATTTTTTTTAATCCTTACCTTCCATCTTAGAATCATTACTATGTATTGGTTCCAAGGCAGAAGAACAGTAAGAGCTTGGCAATGGGGGTGACTTGTCCAGGGTCATACAACTATCTGAGATAAGATTTGAATCCAGAATCTCCCATCTTTAGGGCTGGCTCTCTATCCACTGAGCCCTGACACTTGTTCTCTTAAGGATGGAAGCTTGTGTGGTATATGCATGTATATATACATATTTTCCTGGACACTTGGGAAGATGGGAGGAAGGGACTGAAATTAAAGAGGTGAATCTAAACACTAAGGACTCTGACCTCTTGGGACATAATCTCAGTGAGAGGGTCATCCATTCACCAGACAACCAAGAGTTCTATTGTCTGGAGGAGCCACTGGGGTTCTGTCTTTCCCACTTGGCTAAATTGTTAGCAAATGGTTTCAGTGTCAACTTCCAATCCACCAGAGCAGCCACACTTTATCTATGCAGGGGCTTGATCAGATGAGACATGAAAGCATCTGATCCCCACACCATGCAGCAGTGGCTCAGTTCACTGAAAGCTGGCATGGGAATGTCTTTATTGCTATTCTGCCAGTACTAAATATATTTGTCTGCTGCTTCAAGGTTTGTGAAATACTTTCCTGGAAACAAACTATTAATGAAGATGATAGTGATGATGATGATGATGATGGTGATAATTTATATGATGCTTTAAAGTTTTTGAAGTGCTTTACAAATATTTTATTCTCATGAGAACCTTTGTCCTATTATTAATCCCATTTTATAGATAAGGAAACTGAGGCAGATGAATTAAGTGATTTTTCCCTGGGTTATATAACTAGGAAGTATCCGAGACCAGATTCAAATTCAGGTCCAAGAATTATTTATTCCCATTTTATAGATGAGGAATCTGAGGCTCAGATAGGATAAATGATTAGATGGTTCTAGTATCATCAACCCAGAATTGTGAGGAGCTCGGTAGGTAGCTAGATGGCACAGTAGATTGAGTGCCAGACTTGGAGTCAGAAAGATATGAGTTCAAATTTGGCCTCAGATACTTTTTAGTTGTGTGAACCTGGGAAAGTCATTTAACTAATCCTATTTGCCTCAGCTTCCTCATCTGTAAAACGAGCCAGAGAAGGAAATGGCAAACCACTCCAGTATCTTTGCAAAGAAAACCTCAAGTGGTGTCACAAAGAGACAGATGTAACTGAAACAATTGAACAGCAAAAACAAGGGACTCCGAACCCATCTTTCTAGATAGTCTCTTCATTTTACATTATAGAAATTGGAGGCTGGGAGATTTAAATGAAGTGTCCCAAAGAATGGTTATAAGGATCAGAGACAGGATATGAACCCAGGCCTGGGACTCCAAAGCCTGTGCTCTTTTTACCACCATATGCCGTCTCTAGTTCAGCTGAGAAGCCACTGCTTAGAAAAGTTCACCTGTCTTCCTCGCGGGATACAATTTGTCTAACCAATGGTGAGTGGCAGTTGCAGATGAATGGTAGAAATGAATGTGACTCTCACTCCTTGTGCCAAAAGGGAGCAATTTTTGTCTTTTAAGTGGATGTGTATTTCCCATATTTTGGCAGATTTCATAGGTTATTAAGCACCTTTTTCTTCACTTCCTCTCTATAAATATACTTACTCGAGCTCTGTGAAGCCTCAAGTAATACCTTAAGAATTGAGGAAAAGGTCATGAGAGAATTGAAGGCATCCATGTGAAGGACAGGAATCTGAGGAACTGTCTTCTCAGGTGTCAGCGTTCTTCCTCAGGACCATGGACAAAAGCCCAAAGAAAGGATAGATTCATAGGATCAAAGATTCAGAGCTGGAAGGGATGTTAGAAGTCATAGCCATAGAGACTCCTAAACCATAGGAACCCATGAGCCTTTCTGGAGAGATTATTATTGGAGAACAACACTCCTAATCAATTAACCAAATCACAAAGAATAATCTGGATGCACTTTTGGATATTCTTTCAGAGGTTAAATGACTTGCTCATGGACAGACAACACATAAATCCCACCTCCTTCAGGAAGCTTTCCCCAACCCCTCTTCATTCCAGTGATTTCTCTCTTCGTTATTTCCTATTTATCTTGTAAAGAGTTTCCTTGCCTATATTTGTTGGTATGCTAGCTTCGACTTTTGGAGTGTAAGCTCCTTGAGGGCAGACATTGCTTTTCATTTCTTTTTGCATTCCTGAAGCTTAGTACAGTGCTAGGCACATAGTAGGTACTTAATAAATGTTGATGGAATAGCTAAGTGACTCAGGTGGATTGAGAGCCAGGCTTAGAGGCCATTGTAGGATTATTTTAATTGGCTTAATTTCTTTCTCTCTTTTTTCCTTATTATATTTTATTATTTCCAATTGTATATAGGAACAATTTTTAACATTTGTTTTCTGACATTAAAAAAACCCTCTAGGATGTGGCAAAATTGGGACATTGATGCATTGCTGGTGGAGTTGTGAAATGATCCAGCCATTCTGGCTGGCAATTTGGAACTATGCTCAAAGGGCTATAAAAGATTGCCTGCCCTTTGATCCAGCCATACCATTGCTGGGTTTGTACCCCAAACAGATCATAGATAAACAGACTTGTACGAAAATATTTATAGCTGCGCTTTTTGTAGTGGCAAAAAACTGGAAAATGAGGGGATGTCCTTCAATTGGGGAATGGCTGAACAAATTGTGGTATATGTGGGTGATGGAATACTATTGTGCTAAAAGGAATAATAAACTGGAGGAATTCCATGCAAATTGGAGAGACCTCCAGGAAGTGATGCAGAGCGAAAGGAGCAGAGCCAGAAGAACATTGTACACAGAGACTGATATACTATGGTAAAATCAAATGTAATGGGCTCCTGTACCAGCGGCACTGCAATGACACAGGACAGCTCTGAGGGATTTATGGTAAAGACGCTACCCACATTCAGAGGAAGGACTGCAGGAGAGGAAACATATAAGATAAACAATTGCTTGAATGCATGGGCTGAGGCGGACATGAATGGGAAATAGACCCTGAACAAGGACACATGTTACAACCAGTGGAAATGTGCGTTGGCCATGGGTGGGGGGAGAGCGGGGGGGTGAAGGGGAAAGTAGGGGCATAAAGTATGTAAACAGATTAAAAACGAATATTAATAAATGTCTAATAAAAAAACCCTCTAATTTCTGTCTTAGAATCAATATCTGTATTGGTTCCAAGGCAGGAGAGTAGTAAGGGCTAGGCAATGGGGATTAAGTGACTTGTCCAGGGTCACAAAACTAGGGACTGAGGCCAGATTTAAACCCAGGACCTCCCATCTCTGGGCCTGGCTCTCAATCCATTGAACCACCTACCTGTCCCCTCTGACATTTTGCTATCCAAATTCTCTCCCTCCCTTTCTCCTCTCCCCAAAACACAGACAGTAATCTGATATAGATTATACATGTGCTATCATGCAATACATATTTTCATATGCATCATGTTGTGAAAGAACCCAAATATTTACAAACAAGAAGGAACTCGTGAAGGAAATAAAGTGAAAAAAAGATATGCTATTTTTGAACACCATCAGTTCCTTCTATGACAGAAGATATCATTTTTCATCATGGGTCCTTTGTCTTGGATCTTTGCATTGCTGATAATAGTTGTCATTCATAGTTGATGGTCATACAATATTGTTACTATGTACAATCTTCTCCTTATTCTGCTTTCTTCACTTTGCATCAGTTCATATAAGTCTTCCAGGTTTTACTGCAGCCATCCTGTTCATTATTTCTTAGGATTCCATTATAGTCATATACCACAACTTGTTCAGAATTGACCCAATTTCAATATTGTTCTGTCTCAGAGAATAAGGAAACTGGAAGAAAGGGAGAGAGACAGGGAACGGCTGGTCACTGGTGCATTAAGAACACACAACATTTATGGATTAAGTTCAAAGTCTTATATGGGCCGGGTTCATGGTGACCCAAAACAATCACAATAGAAACATCAAAGATCACTGATCACAGACCACCAAAGCAGATACCATAATAAGAAAAAAGGTAGAAATACTGTGAGAATTACCAAAATGTGACACAGAGACGCAATTTTCTTTTCTTAGTTGACTGTCTTTATTTCAAACATTTGAGAGGAAAAAACACAAAACATCTTTGTATAACTGAAGAGAAAAGCAAATGCTACTTGCTACATACTCTCTGTCTGGCATCTGTCCAACCTCCAAGAATTTGGAAGCTACGTACAAGATATAGAACAAAGGCAACATGCTTTTGTCAACCTGAAAAAAATACAGAACCTAACTATGGAAAAATACTTAAAATAAATTAATTAAAAATAACAACACAGAACCACCAAAGCAATTACAATAGAACCCATCTTTAATCAGGACAAGAGAGATATTACTCTTATGAACATCTCACATAGCCACTGCTCAGGGAGCTCTGGGAACACTATCTCCAGAAAAGACACCAATAACGGGAATTTCCCCAGACTTAAAGAATTTAGGATTATATTTATACTTAGGGAGTGTAACCAAAGAGGAACAACTGACTGATTAGGTAGGGACTTGGGAAAGAGGATGTAGCTGGAGGCTAGAATACCTGGAAGAGTCCTAGATATAATAAGAGAAACTAAGCCAAAAAGGGTACTTAGTCCTATCTAGGGTGTCCAGTGGTTGCTTAATGGTCGATTCAGTCTAGGACAAGGGCCAAGGTTGAGGGTGGTGTTTTTCAGGGCAAGTTCTCATGGGACAAGAATAAATTTGGGGTTTCATGAAACAAAGTTGTCACTTTACACCATGCCTAAGGAAAGACTGAAGCTCTGGCTGGCAATTATAGAGTGACTGACAGAGGAAGAATGGCACTTGCTCCATGCAGGGTTGCCACAGACCTTCAATTTTTGGAAAATGCAGTATTTGCAAGGTATGATAAAGCAAAGCCTAATCAAATGAGGTATGTTTATAAATACAAGATAACTGATCAATAAACAAGTATTTCTTAGGCACCTACTATGTGCTAAGTCCTTGGGGATAAGGGTGTACATTGAACCTGGGATTCCACGAGTACTAGGGAACTTTTCTGAAAGTATCATTTTTGCAGCTTCCAGAGTTCACTACCCAGAGGACTTGCACAGGGTCACATATTCAATAAGGTGTCAGACATAGAACTTGAGCTCAGTTTTTCCTGGCTCTCTACCCTGCCACACCTTGACAAAAATGAAAAAAATTTCCAGCTATAGAATGTATAGTTTGTATTCTATGGGAGGAGACATGTATATGCAAAATAAATACAAGGTACTTGATTAGGAGGCAAGTCAATGAACTTTCCTGGGCCTCAATTTACTCCTCTGTAAAATGGGATAGGGTGGTCTAAACTTAAATAGAAAGGGAAGCCATTAAAATATACATAAAGAGGAAGCAGCCTGAAGGCTCAGTGGTTTGAGAGCCAGGCCTAGAGATGGGAGGTCCTGGGTTCATTCTGGCCTCAGTCCCTGATTGTGTGACCCTGGGCAAGTCACTTAACTCCCATTGCCTAGCCCTCACCACTCTTCTGCTTTAGAATCAATATGTAGTATTGATTCTAAGAAGGAAGGTAAGAGTTAAAAAAAAAAACGTACATAAAGAGCCCTGAAGAGCTGAATATTGACTTAGAAAACCACATTCTAACATTAACTGTGATTTATTGTATTTGTACTTTTTTGTTAAATATTTCCCGATTACATTTTAATCTACTTCAAGTTGCCCTTGGCAGTATGTTGGACTAAATAAAGTCCAATGGCCACACATTTGGCAGCTTTATGATTTCTGTTTCCCCATAAGTGCCCAGTTATCAGGAAACCTCCAAGCCTTTACCTGGTAGAAGAAACAAGGAAAAGAATGTCTCTGTACATTCAAATTATTCTTGGTAACATGGCTAATTGATCATGAGCATGATTCCCTAACAATAATCTCCGTGTGAGAATGTTCACCAGAAAATCTCATGGGTTTCTATGGATTTAGAATCTCTGTAGACATCCAGTCCACAGAATGGATCATTAGCTTTTCCTGCTCTGTCCATTAGCTGCCCAATATATTCCAATTAACCTTATCCAGGTTTGCTGGGAATTGGTACCATTCCCACTTTATGATTTATGCCAGTAGCAATCATAGTCTTCAAACCATTTTTCTCACAACCATCCTGTCAGTCAAAGGGTGAATGTATTATTACCTGAATTTTACTGATGAGAAAACTGAGTCTTAGAGAGATAAATTACTTGCCCAAGGTCATGCAGCTGGTAAATATCAGGGGAAAGACTCTTCTTTCATACCTAAGATCACTCCATCCATGTTCCTTCTCTTCTTCAATGCTAATCTTTCCTTATTTACTAACTTCCCTTTCTGTTGCCAAAGTAGCCCAGGTTTGTGCCCCCCCCCAATAAAATATCTTGCTTAGAGAAGTGTATCTCAATTTACTTTTGTTGAATTTTATTTACAATGCTACAATCTGCTTCCCCACTGCTTACAAAGGTTCAAGTCTCTCCTATCTTTAAAACAAAAACAAAAACAAAATGTCCTTCACCTTGATGTCCCCTCAAGTCCTCCTTTCTCATAACTGTCTCATAACTGTCTCATAACTCATAATCACCCTCAATTTCATTCATCTCTTCAGTGTCTCAGGATGCCCCCCCAGCTTCTATACCCTTCTCCTCACTCCCTACCCCGTCAGTCAGAAGCTCTTGCTCAGTCTTCTTGAGGCTAGAGAAAGCCAGTTGTACTATTTTCTATTCAACCTTTCCAATTCCAATAATTTCTATTATCCTATTATCTATTATCCAATATATATCTGTAGCTTCACCTGACTAGGGTAAGGTCATTCAAAAATTGCCCTAAGCCTCACAGATGCATCAAAGAAGCACCACTGATATTGGGCAGATAGGGGAAAGGGCAAAGCTGGTGGCCATTGCCATCATCACCTCTGTGGTGGTAAAGGCTGAAAACCTATTATGTTTCTGTATGGATTCTTTCAAAAGTGATTTGCCTGGAGTAAGTGCTTAATAGATGGACTGTTGGACTGGATTGACTTCATTATAAGCAGCTGGACAGATCTGAGATTTCAAAGAGGAAGTGACTTTTGTTTAAGCTTCAAAGGATGGATAGGAATTGAATAGACATAGATGAGTTTCAGGGGAAGAGAGAGAACATTCTAGACATATGAAATGGTTTGAGCATGTTGAGGGAACAGCAAATAATCCAAACTGGCTACAGTATTGTGTGCCCTATAGTTTGTGTTGGCTTCCATAGAATAAATGTTTGTTGAACTGAATTAATTGAAATGGTCAAATATTCCCTGAACTCTTCAGGCTTAAAGAGACTCCCGGACGCAGACTAGAGTGCTAGGAAGGATACTAGATATGAAATTGGAAGCTCTGGTTGTTTGAGTTCTGGCTCAGCTACTTCTGAATAATGAAAGCTTTCCAAAAGGAAGCTAGCTGCCTTGGCAAATAGTGGATTCTCCATTCAGCCAAGGTTGGCCAACCACTCTTTCGGCGTGCTGTGGAAAAGATTCTTATTCACATATGGGATTGGCTAGCTCAACTCTAAAGCCTCTTTTAGCTGTAACATCACCCTCTCCTATGGATCAAATTATCTTGTCTATGCTGATGATTCTCAGATCTATTTATCCAGCTCTAACCTCCCTCCTGACCTCCAGCCTTGCATCTTCCCATTGGTTTCCTTAACTTTAGTCTTTCTACATTACCATCCATCCTCTGTTTAGCTCTTAAAGATTTTCTGAAGGAGGAAGCTGAGTGGCTCAGTGGATTGAAAACCAGGCCTAGAGATGAGAAGTCCTAGGTTCAGATCTTGCCTCAGACACTTCCTAGTTGTGTGACCTTGGGCAAGTCACTTACCCCCCATTGACTAGCCCTTACCACTCTTCTGCCTTGGAGCCAGTACATAGTATTGACTCCAAGACAGAAGGTAAGGGTTTAAAAAAATATATTCTGAAAACACAGATCTAACTTATTCAGTAAACTTCAACAGCTCCCCATTACCTCTGGGATTAAATACAGAATCTTCTGTTTGATTCAGAAGGTGTCCCCTTCTTCCCTTTCTGGGCTGTCACACTTGACTCCTCTTTTTGTACTTGATGATCCAGTGACTCCTTGGTGTTCCTCATCTAAGTTACTCTATCTCATGACTGCACATTTCTAATAGCCAACCCCCCTCTATATCTGGAATATTCTCTTTCCTTGTTTCTGCCTCCTGGCTTCCCTGACTTTCTTCTTGTTACCTCTAAACTCCCACCTTCAGCCGAAAGCCTTTCTCAATCCCTTCAACGCAAGTGCTTTCTCTGTGATATTTCCAATTTATTCCATATAAAACTTGTTCTTACATAGTTGTTTGGACGTTGTCTTTCCTATTAAAGTGGGAACTCCTTGAGGTAAAGGGCTATTTGTGCTTTTTGTTGTATCTCTAGCCCTTAGCACAGTGTCTGGCATGGAGTAGATGTTTAGTAAATGTTTACTGGCTTGCCTTGAATTGATGTTTTATGGTTCTATGATTCCGTAGTCCCTTGAGGCTTACCCAATTTAAAATGACACAATAAAATTTTCACCAGTGATCATTCAGACATTTCATATGAGGAATTCATGTTAGAAATGAGTATTGGCTTAGATAAGTATAATGCTTAGGACATAATATATAAGTATATATGTGCAACCCTCACCTTCCATCTTTGAATAAATACTGTGTTGCTGAGGCAGGTGAATGGTAAAGGCAAGGCTGGGAATCCTTAGTGCCTAGCACAGCCCCTGGAATAGGGTAGGTATTTAATAAATACTTGTTGATTTAATTTCCGAATAAGTAATACAGACAGGAAATCCTATGCCCTTTGCCACCACTCATCAGCTTAGACATGCACAAGGATCATGATTTTTTTTTACCTGTGCACGTCCCTGACCTCAAAGAACTTAAATCCTACTGGGGTATGTAACAGGTAAATAGTTACATACAAGACACAAACTACATGAAAGATACCCTCAAAAGGAAAGACTCCAACAACTGTTGGGGGGGCTTTGAGAAAAAAGGCTCCTGCCAAAGGTGTCATGGGAGCTGAATGTTGAAGGAGGGCTGGGAGACTCAGAGGCCCAGGTGAAGAGAGAGACAGACAGATAGAGACAGAGATGAGCACACACAAAGACAACATTTCAAGCATCAGGGACAGTCTAGACAAAGGCACAGAAAAGGGGAGGCTATTGTAGTTGGATCATAGATTACATGGAAGGGTATAAAATGTGATAGGAATTTGAGACTTGCCTGACATCCTGGTATATAGAGGTCAGAGGAATGAATATCTCCTCTCAGCCCTGGGGCCATCTGGGGACTTAATGGGATCTTTGAGCCTGAAGTTGGACTTGAGCAAGGTCTGAGAGTTCTTAAAAGGACAGAGAGTCTGTAAGAGGGAGGTTGAGGCAGTGGGCACTGCAATGGCCAAGCAGCATCAGTAGTGGGGAGAAGAGGTCCCAGTTCTTAAGGACAGAGAGTCTGTAAGAGGGAGGTTGAGGCAGTGGGCACTGCAATGGCTGAGCAGCACCAGTAGTGGGGAGAAAAGGTCCCAGTTCTTGAGGACAGAAGTCTGTAAGAGGGAGGCTGAGGCAGTGGGCACTGCAATGGCTGAGCAGCATCAGTAGTGGGGAGAAAAGGTCCCCAGTTCTGCCTGGGACTTAACTAGCTGAGCTGGGGAAAAAAAGTCTCTGTATGGTACAGGGTAAAAGAAGAAACTGAGATCTCAAAGAAGAAAATGAACCAGGGACTGAGCTGCATCAGAGAAAGGAGAGACTGAGGAGAGTCATCACTATCTCAAGAAGGAAGGCTCACTCTGAAGCTCCCTTTAGAATTTACCTCTTCAAATTCTCCCCAGAGTCTTTTTTCTTTCTCCTCCATGAATCTATGCCATTAAAAATAACTTCCGCTCCCTTCTTTTACCTAAACAATTCCCGTATCATTACTGATCCCTCAAACACCATTCCCCAGGCTTTGCTAAAGGGGTTGAGGGTGGTGAAGTTGGAGGGGATGCCAAGGAAAATATGAAGCATGTCCTGCCTTCAAGGAGTTGACATTCTTTCAGAGAGCATTGTGCTTATTTCGGTATATACAAAGTAGCTTCAAAATGAATCCAAGGTAATTGGGGGGTGGGGGGTGGAGGTGGGGGAGGGACCAGGCAGAAGGCATCCAGTGGAGATCCATGGGGGTGATGGGAGTGGGGGGAGGCAAGTTGCTCAAATGTCGCGAGTGGCAGCTGCAGAAATAGAATTTTCCAGCTCAGACGAGATTTCTGAGATCCAAGGTGTCATCTCTGGAGCTGTGCCTCAGTATAATCCTGGTGCGATTGACAGTCACACTAATGCTGGGGGTGAGATTAATTGGCCGCACTTCATTATCAGTCACGTCAGCGACTGCCGGGCTTAGGAGGAGAAACGCCACCTCGTCTTCGTGTCTCCTTTTATTCTCTTCCCCTATTCTAACAAGCCTTTATCTAAATGCAAATGGGATTCTGGCTTTCTGATGAGGACATTATACAGTCATCCATTCCAGAAAGCCACAATTAGCGGGTGATTTTATTTCTGACTCAACATTTCTTTGTTTAGAAAGTCCGTTTGTTGTGTGATGCTCCCAGTTCGACAGGCAGGAGCTGCTCTTTAGATGTGTGGGGACCACAGCCAATTTTTCTTAGACTGAAGGGTGTTGGTTTTCTACTACAGGGAGGGGTGAGGGTGTGATATTCTACCCTCAGATGTTTTTTTCTGAAATATGTTGTTAGGCTAAATATGGCAATGTTTGTGGGGTTGGATGGGGGAGACTTTTTTGTTTGTTGTTATTTTTTAGGGGTGGCAGTTTGAGTGACAAGGCATGGTGTGAATAATATTTTTATCATTTTTATTCTAAACTTAACAAATGCCAAATAGCATTTCCATAGACGAAGTTGAACAGAATAACATTTTTGTAGCGCTCGAAGCTTTGGAAAACATTTCATATGGACTGGCTCATTTGATCTTCCCAACAACTGTGCTAGGTAGCTGCTGTCGATGTCCTGATTTTCCAGATGACCAGGGTCCCCGGAGCTAAGGGAGGAGGCAGGATTTGCACTGGGATTTTCTTGACTCCAAGTTCAGTGCTTTCTCCATTATGCAACCTACCTGCTTAGCTTTGTACATAAAACCAGGTCTCTGTTATTTACATTTCGTAGCATAATCTATCGTCATCCTTTTGGTGCTTTAACTAGGAGCTCCAAAACGAAATTCAGGGAAGTTCAGCTCTGGCCAAAGAAGGGTTGGCTAGAATTGATCTGTTCCAATTAAAGTCATTGAATGAATTGGAGCTTCACATCAGGAAGAAGCATCTGACTGGGTTGGCCCTTTAAGAAGAGATGGGAATGAACAGCAAAAGCAAAGGAATAACAAAATTAGAAGGCTGGGAAATTATAATGACCAAACTGAGCTCCAAAGAAGAGAAATGAGAAGACGCATACAGAAGTGGACTATGCATGTGAACTATATAGCATATGATGTCAAACTTGGTTGATGTTTTGATTAGTTTTGCTGCATTGTTTCCCTTCTATCTGTTATTCCTTGTTTACAAAAGATATTAGAAGAGGGGAAAGCTGTATTAGAAGATGTATATTATATAAAAGCAAATATATAGATAAATTAAATAAAATAGAAAAGAATAGCTCATGGTGGCCTACTCTGAAAGAAGGATGGTCAACATCACAAATTAAAATTCTGAGATGGTCTGAAGCTCTCATTCCTGAATTTCTTTTCTTTTCTTTTCTTTTCTTTTCTTTTCTTTTCTTTTCTTTTCTTTTCTTTTTTCTCTTCTTTCCTTTCCTTTCCTTTTCTTTTCTCTTCTTTTCTTTTCCTTTCTCTTCTCTTTTTTCTTTTCTTTTCTTTTCTTTTCTGTTTTCTTTTCCTTTCCTTTCCTTTCCTTTCCTTTCCTTTCCTTTCCTTTCCTTTTCCCCCTTTCCCTTTCTTTCCTAATTTCCTTTTTCTTTTCTCCAAGTAGAGAATGGTTATTTGTTGCTCTCACATAAAAGAGATGCTTAAAACAAAAGACTCACGAGTGCACATTAACAAAGGCTTAAATATTCAGTAGTAATATATAAAGACTGCCATGCTCTACTGGGAGGTTGATACCTAAAACACTGAAGCATGAGGCATGTTCTGGGGTCTGCCAAATGGGCATTTCACCTTCACCTTGGCTTTGAAGTGTCCAAATAATGCCCTCGAGGTCCAAGTCTTTTGACAAGATAGGCTAGGGCTTGGGCTTATCCTCTCTCCAGTCATTATCTTCTCTAAAAAGAGCTGTAGAGTTGCTAGGTTACCTATCTTTTCTGCTCCTGGCTGGTCCTAAACAACTTGTGTTCTCTGTCCAATTCTGTCTACCAACTCAAGTATTCCCATTTACGTGACACAAAGATCCTGGCAGCCCTCACTCTCAGAGTGACACAGGTATGTCCAAGTAGGAATAGGGAAGGACTCTGAAGGGGTCACCAAGAAAGCCTCCATCAACGACTTCAGGACATGCTATCTATCATCAGAGCTGACATCCTTTGGTGGATTTTTTGCCTGAAGATTTCCAGCAACTTAAAGTATAGCCTCCTACATAAAAAAGTCTCTTCAGGAAGGCATATGATGCCAAGGAATGCTCAGATATACATGAAAAACCACCAAGTTGGGAAAACTTCCCAGAACGGCACTGATTTGCCAAAAAGAGTTCCCATTTGGCCCTCTTGCTTTTGCATCTTCACATGGAGGACACCAGGGAGAAGATAGCATCTCTCCACATGGAGGACTCTAGGGTACTGCTTCCAGGAGAGGCCTGATGATGTGTAAAGGATGTGTCTTGGATAGACAGACTGTGGAGCAACCATAGATATTCCATAACTGGTTCCATTGAGCTAACCATATGATGAAGACTCTTTGGTGGCTTCAGAGTCAGTCTCCTTCTCTTGGCCCCATTACAAATGGGAAATAGAGGTGATCAGTGTAGGGAATAGAGACTCTCTGACTTGGTGAATTCAACAGTCTCTGGGCTCCTCTGCATCCCCTTGTTCCAGTGTTTGGGTTGTAATCAGTGCTGTATTCATGCCCTGAGGTATGAAATGAGTGGAGTCTTCCTAGATGTCCTATTGTTTCAGAGACCAGGTTTTGCAGCTTGCTGGAGCAAGGAATGACTTTTGGGAGGGATTTTCAGGAATCTGGACCCACAGCAGCTGAGATGCAGGTTTATCCATCAGTCATGTCACCTCTGGACATGAGCTTCCTGGGTCAAATGCTACATATCTAAGTTTAAAGCTATTCCTGCCACCATCCCCAGACCAGGGTGACCTAGGGGATGGATAGTATGCTCCTGTTTTATAAATAATGTTTTAGAAATTGAATTAAATAAGGTTTTAGAAACTGAATTAAAATTAGAGCTTCCAAAAAGCCCCAAAGGATGGTGTACATTTGAGACTCAGAAGGGGAAGAGGAAGATACTTTAGAAATTGTCTAATCCAACTGCGTCAATTTACAGAGGAGCAAACTGGGAAGTGAGTGCAGCTCGGTGGTGCAGTGGATAAATCATGGGGCTTGGAATCAGGAAGACATCTTTCCTTAACTGATCTCAGACTATTACTGTTGCATGACCTTGGGCAAGTCACCTAGCTGGCCTCAGTTCCTCATTCATTAAATGAACTAGAGAAAGAAATAACAAACCACTCCAGTATCTTTACCAAAAACAAACCAAAAAAAAACCCAGATAGGATCATGTAGAGTTGGTAAGACTAAAAATAACTGAACAACTGGGGGCAGCTACGTGACTGTTCAAATCTGGCCTGAGACACTTCCTAGCTATGTGACCCTGGGCAAATCACTTAATCCCCATTGCTTAGCCCTTTCCACTCTTCTGCCTTGGAACCAATATTGGTTCAAATAGTATTGATTCTAAGATGGAAGGTAAGGGTTAAAAAAAGAATAACTGAACAAAAAAAATGGGAATGCCTAGAAAAGAGGAATGAACTACCCAGCTTGATAATGATTGCAGAATATAGACTTGATATATTTTTTCCCCTGAAACTTTGCAATGTTTCACTAGTTAAATTTCTGACTTGATGGACAAATCCAGGATGTTTGATTTCATTATAATAATAACTATCAATTGGGGCAGCTAGGTAGCACAGTGGATAGAGTGCCAGGTCTGGAGTCAAGAGGAACTGGGTTCAAATTTGACCTCAGCTATCTGGGCAAGTTCTATTGCCCAGCTTAGAAATGATACTTACTCAGTTCTAAGACAGAAGGTAAGAGTTTTAAAAAATATAATAGATATCGGTCAACTAACCACCGATTTCCATGAGATAAAAATCTAGCAGGGGAATCTTGGATGCTTAAGAATAGTACTGATGAACCAGAATGGATCAGGAGTATTTCATTTTCCCTGAGGGTACTGCTACCTTCTTAATGGAGCACACATTGGGAAGGAGGTTACATGTCACTCATCCCTAGATGGACTGCTTTCCAGAACACTTAACTTCATCCAACCACTGCTCCTTAGAAGCCATTGAGACTCATTTCATTTCAAAGAATGACTATTGTTCATGATGAGTTCCTGTTGGGGGCATTTCAATTAGATCATAACTCATGTCCAGGACAGTCCAAGTTAGAAACCTAAATTCTTCCCTTCTCAGTGGAAGAGTCACCAGCAGGGCAACTAGCAAGTCCATTTACCTGACGTCCTCGTGGCCTGGCCTTTCTCGTTGCTGACCACACATTTTCTTTACAAGATCTCCTCATGATGGGCTTTCCTGACTGCTCTCCAAGGTTCAACAACCAGTCAATATAGTTTCTCGAATGGTATCCCAAATTGCCCAGGCTGACCTCTCCTTCATCCTCAAACAAAAACCACCAGCCGCACTCAGCTCCATCTGAATGAGTTTGGCTTTTGGGTACACAGCCCTCTCTGGAAGCCTCCCAAGCTCCTTGGCTGGCACTCAGTGAGAATAAGCATAATGATCCATTTTAAAACTACCCAATCTTGATTCTCCAGGACAAATGATCCAGGCTCTAACATTTGGGTTTCTTAGTTAAGGATTAAAAAAAAATTCAATCAACCAAATCAAATGCAGATAATAATAATAACCTTCCTTCCTTTCCTTCCTTCCTTCCTTCCTTCCTTCTTTCATTTCCTTCATTTCCTTCTTTTCTTTCCTTTCCTTCCTTCCTTCCTTCCTTCCTTCCTTCCTTCCTTCCTTCCTTCCTTCCTTCCTTCCTTCCTTCCTTCCTTCCTTCCTTCCCATG
>NC_058133.1:485503318-485528047 GCF_016433145.1 Gracilinanus agilis | reverse complement strand
GACCATTTGACCAGTCAGGACAACTTGGACTCTGTGGCAGAAGGGCCCAGAGTTTCTTTCTAATAATAATGGACAAAGTGCTTTGCATTCTATAATTTGGTCTTTACCAGATTATTATCCCCATTTTACAGATGAGGACACCAATGCTGAGAGGATTTAGTGCCTTTAAATCTAGTGCTCTTTTTATCTCATCATAGTCACAAGAAGGTAGGATCCTGGATCTAGAGCTGGAAGGAATCTCAGACACCATCTAATCCAGCCCCCTCTTTTTACAGAGGTAGAAACTGAGGCCCAAGAAGTGGAGTTGACTTGCCTAAGGTCTCCAAGGTACTAAGTAGCAGAGTAAGGATTTGAATCTAGGCCCTTTGATTTCAACCCCAATATTCTACTATATATGCCTCTACTCCAACTCTCCTTTGCAGAACAAGAAGCTAAGAGCCCAACAATCTCAATATTTTTATTATTATAGAAGAGGAGACAAGTTGGAAAACGTGAAGTCATTTGGCCAAGGTCACAGAGAGCTAATGGAGGCCTGAGACTGGACCACGGCTCGCACTTTATGGCCTTTTCCTCTAAGCTGGGCCCTTATGAAATTCTACACCCAGATCCTTTCTATAGACCTTTTCAGCAAAATTACAGAAATTAGGAGCTGGAGCTGGAGGGGAGAGCAAAGCACCCCACCTAATCTTGGAATTTCTTTTTATCTAAGGGCTCTGGAAAGGCTTTCTCTGCCCAGATTGACCACCTGGCTTTGACTCACTGGAATATAGCACCATAAATCTTGCACTGAAAGGGACCTTTGAGGTAAACCAGTTCAAGCCTTGTTTGATAGAAAGGAAAACTGAGACCCGATGACTTTTCCAAGATCACACAGGAAGGATTTGGAGACAGGTCTTTTGACTCTAAATCTAGCCCACTTTCTACAGGGCTACTCAGCCTTAAAAAAGAGGGGGCAGCTGGGTGGCTCAGTGGTTAGAGAGCCAGGCCTAGAGATGGGAGGTTTGGGGTTCAAATCTGACCTCAGACACTTCCCAGCTGTATGACCCTGGGCAAGTCACTTGACCCCCATTGCCTAGCCCTTACCACTCTTCTGCCTTGGAACCCATGCCCAGTATTGATTCTAAGACAGAAGGTTTAAAAAAAATTAATTAAAATTTAAAAAAAAAGAGAGAGGGAGAGGTGAAGTGATTTGTCCTTAAGACACACAGATAATGATCAAGGAGGGGCTGGGGTCCCGCCTCTAGCCTTCTGATGCCAGAACCAGTGCCCTTTTGGCTCTATAATGAGTCCTGTAGACGGACATGACCCATATTCCTTGGCAGCCCGAGGTCCATGTTGAAAAGGCTTGGGTCAGCTGCTGCTGTGATTAGCTGCACGTCCTGGGACGAGTTCCCATGACAGGCTGGGTTGGGAGGGAGGCTGACCTCCCGTTGTTAGGTCTGGCTGCCTGGGGGTTGGGAGTCTCATCTCCCAGGGAATGGCCCCCCAAGAGAATGACCATTTGCCGGGCTCTCTGCCTTCTGCCCTGGCCTCCTTCCCTGGCTCGGCGACTTGCCTTTCTCCCTCTTTTCTTATTCATGTCCTCAGGCCTCCAGAGTTCTTTGCCCTCCTGGGGCTGAGCTGCTTTCAACTAGAGGCTGCCCTGCTCTGCTGCCAATGTGAGAGGGACCTTGGCCACCCCGTGACAGCCAATCCATCCATCGCAGCCCTACGTTTAATTAGAGCACAATGACAGATGATTAGTTTACACATCAAAGGTTGAAACAACTCAACCAGTTGGCCCCGGCCCAGAGCCCACTCCTGGGAGGGAGCCACTGGGCCAGGAGCTGCAGCTTCTGAAGGGAAGCTACCTATAAAAAGCCTAGAGAGCTCCCGCAGAGACGGACAGAAGGAGCTCTGTGTCTCACATGAAGAGTCGGGATCCCAGCTGTTTTCTAACCCAAATTGGGCAGCCCTCTCTCTGCTCCCCCTTCCCCCCTTCCTCCCTTTCCAGCTCCTAGCCCTCTCTCGGCAGGATCGCCACTTAAAGCTCAAACGGAGCCAACTCTCCGCGTTTGGAGAGCACTAAAGATTCCATTTTTGCGCAAACCAGAACCTGGGACTCTCCAAGACTCTGGGTTGCATCAATCAGTTTCCCAGTGTGATACAGCGGAAGGAGTGTGGCTCGGGAGTCGGAGAAGCCGGATTCAAAGCCTCCCGATTTGAATGTGGGCAAATGCTTCGGTTCCCTTGATCTCAGCTTCCTCCTCCGTGAAAGGGACGCACAGCAGACTCTTCTCCCCCGTTAATGTTGTAACAGGAGGCTTTATGCCCCGAGGCTTTCATCAGGTGAGAATACCTCTGAGTTAACAGAATTGGCCAATCAATCAAGAGGGTAGAAAACGAAGTGAGAGCCATTCCTAGACACCTTTATTGAATCAATCAGTCAAAGGTGTCAACTGGGGACAAACTGAATGAAGCCAATGACTCCACCCGGTGAATGTCTTTCCATTGGTTGAAGAGAATCATGTATGCCTTTTGGAGCTGCATAAAACAGCAAAACAGTTTGGGATTCAGAATATCAATAGCAGGCTAGCCTAACGAGGGAATGGCTCCATCTAAACACCTGAGAGGGAATTGCATTAGACAGAGGTGGGGGGAGAGAGAGTCTGTTTTCTCTTTGTCTCCCTCGGCCAGGTAATAATCTCTTGAACTCCAAAAGGTCAAAAATTCAGACTTCTCATCATTATACTGGGAGCAATATCTCTAGAACAGGAAGCACGAGCCAAGAATAATGTGTACAAACTATTCTTACTATCCCACATCAGTAAATGTCCCTCATTCCAAACTAATTAATGCTTTTCATTTCATTTATTCATTTCAATTGATTTCAACTGGTTAATCTATATTATATATGTATGGTTATATATATATATATATATATATATATATAATCTATATTGGGGAGATCACCTGATGGGGGCTCATGAATGATTGCTATAAAACTACACCAATCCCCTCTATCAGCCCTAGAATCCAAATATGGAGAGTAATTTACCACTTTCTGGGAACCTGACCTGCCAAGGCAAGTGAGAATTAGGGAATAGAGCTTCAGGAAGAGTACTACATCTGTAAGATGCAGGAGCTGGACTAACCGACCCCTGAGATCCCTTTTAGGTCCAGAAATACCATTCACTTCACAGAAAATTTGAAAAAATGCAAAGAACTCCCAGTAGTAGATGGACAGATACAGAAACACATAAAGCAGCTCATGTACTTAATCAGCTCCCCCAGCCTCCAAGAGAACAGAACTTGGGGTTGCTATTAGTCCAACTTTTCAACATTTTGGTGAGTCTTTCCTTTCCTAGAGAATCTTCCACCATTCCCCTTGGACTCATAGTGCCACTCTGTGGTTTACTCTTCCAGAAAATAAGTGTACTTTAAGGGGTTACTGAATTAGCAAACCCTCCTTATCAGACCAGTTCTATCTCACTGTGTGACCCTGGATGAGTCACTTAACCTTTGCTTCAGTTTCCTCAGCTGTAAAATGGGGATCATAATAGCACCTATTTCCTAGGGTGGTTGTGAGGAGCTAATGAGATTTGTAAAGCACTTAGCATAGTGACTTATACATTAAAAATACTTGTTCCCTTTTGCAATCTTTCCTTACATCGGTGTGTACTACCATGGCTGACATAACTCCAAAGAAGGCAGTAATTTAGAAATACTTGGGTTTCTGTGTTTCCCTGGGGATATCATGCATTCTTTTCAAAAATAATGCCTAAAGATACATTTCCTTTGACCAAAATAAAAAAGGAGATTAAGCAGTAATTTGGCCCCTGCTAACTCTTGGGCTGAGAAAGTCTTCTTTCAGATCTTCTTTTCTTAAGACACATGCAAGCACGTGTCTACCTTGACCACAAGCTTCTGCAAGAAATCTATCAATGTTCTGGGGGCAGCTGGGTAGTTCAGTGGATTGAGAGCCAGGTCTAGCGATTGGGAGGTCCTAGGTTCAAATCTGACCTCAGATACTTCCTAGATGTGTGACCCTGGGCAAGTCACTTGACCCCCATTGCCTAGTCCTTACCACTCTTCTGCCTTGGAGCCAATACACAGTATTGACTCCAAGACAGAAGGTAAGGGTTTGAAAAAAAAAAAAAAAGAAATCTATCAATGTTCTGCCTTCTCTCATCTCTTGGACTGGGAAAATCCATTCTCAGGACTTCTAGATGCTGACACTTGCTTAAAAGTGGGTGTGCACATGTGACTCCCATGGGGAGAGGAAGGAAAGGGAAGAGACCGAACCCAGACGTAGCCCTGCAAAAACACAGACCTGCTGTGCTACTCTTTGGTCTGTCTTCTGTGCAGGGGAAAATGAAGAGAAAGTGCTGTGTTCTGTCATTCCATTTTGGGGCAGTCCTCCTAACAAAAGTCTTGTATTATTATCTTGTAATATTCATATTATTATCAAGAGAGATCTCACTCAATAGATCGTGAATTCTCCAAATCAACACCTTCTTACAAATATTTTATCCCAGGTCCCTGGAGCCTCATCCCCTTCCTTCCTCTTTTTCTCTCCCATTGAAAACTGCTGTTCACCGGAAAACCTAGTGGAGAAGGATGATCAGGAAAAGGGCCAGAAGGCAGATTTCAAATAAGATCACGTGTGCTTAGCAAAAGAAGGCTGATGCTATGGGCTGAGATGAGCCTGAGATTATTTCTTGGTTTCTTTCAATTCAACAAGTATTTATTAGGCATCTACTATGTTCCAAGTATTGTTTGAGATTCCAGGAGATGGTGGAAAAGAACACTGGGTTTGGGGCAAGAAGAGCTGGGTTCAGGACTCTCTCCACCAAATACACACCTTTTTACTCTTTGTATAACTTTAGCAAAGTCAACGTTCTGAACCTCAGTTTTCTCATCTGTAAAATGAGAGGATGAGAATATATGACTTATCAGGTCCCCTCCTACTCTAAATTTATGAAAACTGGAAGCAAAAATTAAACAGTCCCTACTCCTAAAGAGTTTATATCCTACTAGAGGGAAATAACACACATACAGAAAACTCATTACAAAGTCCAAGGTGTCCTCAAAGTCTTAGTGTGTATAATAATTAAATAACTATATTGATAATAACAAGTAGCATACATAATGCTATATAGACAATGCCATATATATATATACATTAATAGGTATATAATTTATATAGTTCTTTGATGTTTGCAAAGCATTTTATCAATATTTCATTTAATCCTTATAACCACCCTGCAAAGTAGGTGTTATTATCTCCATTTACAGTTGAAGAAACTGAGTCAAACAGAAGTTAAGTGACTTGTCCAAGGTCATACAAAGAGTGTCCTAGGCCAAATTTGAACTCAAGTCTTCTTGACTCCAAGTCTAGCAGTCAATTCACCATATCACCTACAAAGTAATTCTTTTTTTTTTTTAAAGTACTGGTTCCAAGGCAGAAGGATGGTAAAGGCTGGGCAATTGGGGTCACGATTTGCCCATGCTAGGAAGTATCTGAGGTCAGATTTGAACACAGGACCTCCCATCTCTAGGCTTGGTGCTCAATCCACTGAGCCACCTAGGTGCCCCTTAAAGTAATTCTTGAAGTGGGATAGGGGGATACTGTGACCATGGGGGATCGATCAGAAAAGGACAATGGCTCATGTATGAGGAGGCACCTGGGCTTCACTTTGAAGGATCGGGGAGGGACTGTCATTCATCCACGTTCTCCTCCATTCTCTGTGGATGGGTCTATGCTTAAATTCAGATCACCCACTTCTGCTGTTTGTCACTCTATCACACCTGAGGTGGAGATAAACCGAGGGTGCCAGGGTACAGCAGCTGTTTGACTGTTTGCTCTGAATTGATTGGCCAGCCCAGTTAAACAGTTGGATAATTCAGTTAGAAGAAAAATCGGTTGGACTGAATTGATGAATTGTTTGGCTATATTGCCCATTTGACTTTGTCTGTGCTCCCAACAGTGGAACCAGTTGTGTTAGTGAGATCGTAGGGTTATAGAATGTTCGAGCTGGAAGGGACCTTTGGGTTCATCCAGTCCAACGGGGAGCTCCTAACCCTATTTCCCTATTTTTAATTTAAGACCCAACCTAGAGGAGGAGCAAGGGACCGAAGAAAGGCAAGAGGGAGCCCGGATTCCTTTCTGTCTCTAATTCCAGCTTGTGGCCAAAAGCTAGGCATCCAAGGACTGACGTATGAACTCTGGATCCTCTCTACAGATCTTTTGTTCAAATTGTCCTGCTTCACTTGTTTCCATGAAGGGCTCTTCAAATTCCAATCTCGGCAGGGCTTTGCTATGCCCTTCCTCCCCTCATCCTTTCCACTTAGAGCTTCCTAAATTCTACCCTTTTGTCTGTCAGTCTACCTCCTCTACAAAACTGCCCCAACTGCCTCAGCCACCCGCTCTCTCCCATTTAAGAAAATCTCCTGCAAGAAATATCACGTGGAGAGGCAAGTAGGTGGCTCAGTGGATAGAGAGCCAGGCCCCAAAATGAGAGATCCTAGATTTAAATAGAGCCTCAGACACTTTCTGGCTGTATGACTCTGGGCAAGTCACTTAACCTCAAATGCCTAGCCCTGGCAGCTCTTCTTTATTAGAGTGAATGCCAAGACAGAAGGTAAGGGAGAGAGAGAGACAGAGACAGGGAGAGAGAGACAGAGAGACAAAGAAACTGAGACAGGGAGAGTGAGAGAGATCACACAAAGAAAGCAAATTAAATTAAAAATTAAGCAAAGAAATAGAAATCATCAAATGTCAAAGATAGAGGAGACCAGTCACCTCTTTTTTTTCTTTTTGCTTAAAACATTTTCCTTCTGTCTTGGAATCTATATTAATGGTATAATAATGGTTTCAAGGCAGAAGAGCAGTCAGAACTAGGCAAAGTTAAGTGACTTGTCCAGTGTCATATAGCTAGGAATTGTCTATGGTAAGATTTGAACCCGGGACCTCCCATTTCTAGGTGATTCTCTATCTGCTGAGCCACCTAGCTTCCCCACCAACTACCTCCTTTCACAAATGAGGAAACTACAGTCTGGAGAAACTGACTCACTGAAGATCACATAGTTTATAAGTGGTGGAGTTGGAATTCAAATCCAGATCCTTGGACATAAGATCTAGTAACTTGTCCAAGGTTAGCGGCAGAACTGGGACTAAAATTGAAGTTCCTCCTTAAAATTCTTCCAGGGCCATTATTTGTCAGAGGAAAAATTGACTTGGAAATCTATATAAGAGCATCATGATATATATTGAATTTGGAGCCAGGGGTAGGTCCTTGGTTCCAATCCTGGAGCGATTGCTTGTTTGTCTAATGCTAGATGAATCACTTTGGCTTCCTTTTCTGTAAGATCAGGGGGCTGGACTCTAAAGTTCTTTCTAGCTCTATAAAGTGATGATACCTACCATGGAGAGATCACTTTAAGGTTTGTAAGATGGTTGATATAGATCATCACCCTGGTGAAGTGGATAGGATAATGGGCTGGGGGGTGGGGGGAGCCATGAAAAACTGTGTTCAAATCCTACCTCAGACACTAGCTGTGTGACCCTGAGCAAGTCATCTGTAAAACAGGAATCACAAGAGTGCCTCCTAGAGTTTCTGGGAGGGTGAAATGAGACAAATCTGAAAAGGACTTAGTGCAGTGCCTGGCATGTATTAGGCACTGAAAGATGCCCATTCTCTTCCCTTCCTGTTTCCACCTAAGCTTCTACCTTGGAGCCAGGACCACAAGGACCTGCCATGATTTCTTTCCCAATTGTGTCTAATCTCTCCTGCTTTAGGTAAAAAAGTGCTGAAAATAGAAGAGTAAGAGAGTACAAACTTTTTTTTTTTTGCATTTTAAATGTTTAAATTTTAAAATTATTTTTCCATGTTTCCATGATTCATTTTCTTTCCTCCCCCCCTCTCAGAGCTGACAAGCCATTCCACTGGGTTGTACAAATGTTATCACTTGATTCCTATTTCTATATTATTCATTTTTGCTATAGAGGGATTTTATAAAGCCCAAACCCCAAATCACACACCCATATAAACAAGTGACCAATCATGTTTTTCTTCTGCGTTTCCGCTCCCACAGTTCTTTCTCTGGATGTGGATAACGTTCTTTCTCGTAAGTCCCTCAGAATTGTCCTGGGTCATTGCATTGCTGCTAGTGACAAAGTCCATTACATTGGACCGATCCACAATGTTTCACTTTCTGTGTACAATGTTCTCTTGGTTCTGTAGAGTGCAAACTTGTATGCTTGGAAAAGTTGGTAGAAGACCAAGAACGAGAGCCCATCCCAGAGTTCTTGGGTAGCCAAGGCCAGTTTGGGAGGATATGTTCACACTTCTACTGCCCTTATACCTTTTCAGCAAATACCTCTTTTGTAAAAGCTATTTAATAGCTAAATGATGGCTGAACAGGACATTAGAATCCTAATAAGTGGTACTGATGATAATGAGAAGATATTTACTATAGCTAGTGACTGCTATTAGGGAGAACACACTGGAGGAGAGCCTTGAGAGAATCACATTAGAGAAGAATCCCGAGTCCCCCAAAGGTAACCCTAGAACCTAGAGGGGGCCATGCATGTGGTCTTACTCTGGTGACCCCATTTGCCATTGCAAGCAGGAGACAAGCCAGCCCCCCCCCACTCCCCACCACCGTCTTATTCAGGCTCCTTGTATAATGGGAAAATTTTGTTTAGTTTGGGAAACTATATTTACCACATTATATAAGGTAATTAAATGAAGTATCTATTTTAAATTTATTTATAACTTAGAATTAATTCTATATTTCTATATTATATATAATTTGCATGATATTTATATAATAATATTCTTTATAAATTACACTTTATCTCCAATTACATCCAAAATTTGCTTCATGCTCAGTGTGCAGTCCTATAAGACCTAGATTTGAATCCCAGTCCTGTAGTAGACTCCTTGTATAAGTCACTTAAACTTTCTCCATAACTGTTTCCCCCTGCTGGGAAATGAAGAGGTTGCTAAGGCCCCTTGGAAAGGTCAAACCCCAAGTCAGAGGCAGAATTCAAATGCAGGTCTTCCTGAATCCAAGTCTACCGTACTCTACCGTTTCTTTGGATCCCCCCAAGAAGCCACACGTAGCCCCAACATCCAGCCCGCCGGAGCGCCGGGAGGGTTTAGCTCTTGCTGTTTTGTCTTTAAGCAAATCACAGAAAAGGTTCTGGAGAGGCTTTGATTGTTCATGCTGTAAGGCGGGATGGCGTGTTGGGGGGAGGCCCCAGCAGAGTGTCCCCAGCTGCGGGGAGCCCAGCGATCCCCCCCCAGCCTGGATGATTATCATAAAAGGAGCCCATTGATCTGGCGAATTAGGAAGCCTTCTCAGACACTGGGGTGATTAGCACAATTTACAGCTAAGCAGTTATCAGCTTCATTGCTTAATTAACAATGTAAATATCTTTCTAAATGACATTTTATAATCACGAACAGACCCTCTAGTATTTGCCCCGTTCCGTGCTCATTTCTGCCCAGATGTGTCGACGGGCGATAATCTCTTCTCTGTGCTGACCATCACGCCTTGGGTCCTATAGGATAAGGCCATTGTCGGGGCCCCACAGTCTCCTCTTTCTTGGATCCCCAAAGGTCTCCTCTGTCCTCCTCTCCCCAGCCCAGAAGCTACAGTCTGACGATTGAATTGCCAATTAAAAGCACTTAATTAGTCGTGAAAGGGGTGTTCTGTCATGTACTGGATTCCCAACTCTCTTTTTTTTTTTATTATTATTATTTATGTGCTGAGCAGGATAAGTAAGTCATCTTAAATTAGCGTCACATTTTCTCTCTGAGAGCGTGTGAGAAGCGAGCTATTAAGAGGAGAGTTTAACACAATATTTGTGTGCACCAGCCCGGCCTCGCCGAGAATCATCGCAGACGCATATGCCACCTTGGCAAATGGGATTACTTTTCAAATTTATTTTCGGCCCGTTTCACTTCTCGTCGAATTGATGTTTGCGATGGAATTAGCTGAGGGTCCTCTTTGGCTCCGTCGTAGAAAGATGGAAGGTGTTTGCTGCTAGTTTCGTTCTTTTCCTCTTTTTTAACTTCCATCTCCATCTGTTACTTTGAGCAAACCACCGTACGATGCTCTTCATCTGAGATCCAGAGTCGACGTGCTACAAAGTCTTCTGCAGGGGGGCAGCTGGGTAGCTCAGTGGATGGAGAGTCAGGCCTAGAGACGGGAGGTCCTGGGTTCAAATCTGGCCTTAGACACTTCCCAGCTGTGTGACCCTGGGCAAGTCACTTGACCCCCATTGCCCACCCTTACCACTCTTCCACCTAGGAGCCAAGTTTAAAAAAAAAAAAAAGTCTTTTGCAGATTCCTGGATGCTGAAAGGTCAAAGAAATGTACCTTTATAGGAAAAGATGTTTAATCAACTTGACATTGTTCAGAGGCTGATTGTTTCGGCTCACATCGTTATCCCCGTTGTTCTTCGTCCTTCTTGTTCTAAATGCTCACCTCTATGAATGGTGGCAAGTTCTACAGGCATCTTCGATTCCTAACCCCAAGGAAGACGCGATCCTCAGGTGGAGAAATATCAAAGACCTTAATCATCACTGTATTCAATCTCATTTGGCATTAACAGATGATGAAGTTGTAGCTCAATCTATTCTTTTAATTGATTAATTAAGAAAATTCTTCCATGGTTACATGATTCATGTTCTTTCCCTCCCCTCCTCCCACCCCTTCCTGTAGCCAACGAGCAATTCCACTGGGTTAAACCCTCACCTTCTGTCTTAGAATGAATACTGTATATTGGTTCCAAGGCAGAAGAGTGGTAAGGAGTAGGCAATAGGAGTCAAGTGACTTGCTCAGGGTCACACAGCTAGGAAATCAGGAAGAAGGCCAAATTTGAACCCAGGACCTCCCATCTCTAGACCTGACTCTTTATCTACTGAGCCACCCAGCTACCTCCTTACATAACAGCTTTTTAAAATTTTATTTTAAACCCTTACCTTCTGTCTTGGAGTCAATACTGTATATTAGCTCCAAGGCAGAAGAGTGGTAAGGGTGGGCAATGGGGGTCAAGTGACTTGCCCAGGGTCACACAGCTGAGAAGTGTCTGAGGCCGGGTTTGAACCCAGGACCTTCCGTCTCTAGGCCTGGCTCTCAATCCACTGAGCTACCCAGCTGCCCCCTATAACAGCTTTTTGAATTGCTTGTCAACTCTGAGAGTAGGGAGAGAAGAGAGGAGGGAGACAACACGAATCATGTAACTTTGGAAAACTCGTGTGTAAATTTGTTACTGTAATAAAATGAAGACAAAACTAAAAAAATAAAACATATATATTTTAATTTTAATATTGTAGTTCCAACACTGCCTTGCTCATCTGGGTCCTATTCTGCATTTTCTTTTGCTTTTTTATTTGTATATTAAATGATTTGTTTTTAAATCAAAGTTCTTTTTTTTCTTTTTTGATATGATCATTACTAACTTTATTTCTTTTAAAAAACTCTCCCATTCAACAAGAAATGAATAAACTTTTAAAAATTAATTTTAAAATTTCACCCTCTTTCCCACACTTCCCCTTTCCCCAAGAAGTCAGGCACTATGATATAGGTTGCACAAATGTCTTCATACACTTTATATCTTCCCCTTTGACATGTTATAAAACAAGACACCTATTGCTTTACACTAGAGAAAAATTCATGGAGGAAAAGTGAAGAATGGCATGTCTTGATCTGCACTCACATTCCATCTGCTCCTTCTAGGGTGGCCTTTTTCATCATTAGTCCCTTGGAGTTGTCTTGGATCCTTGCCTTGTTGATAATTGTTAAGTCATTCACAATTGACCATCATATATAATTTTTATTTAAACCCTCACCTTCTGTCTTAGAATCAATACTGTGCATGGTTCCAAGACAGAAGAGCAATAAGGGCTAGGCAATGGGGGTCAAGTGACTTGTCCAGGATCACACAGTGAGGAAATGTCTAAGACCAGATTTAAACCCAAGGCCTCCTGTCTCTAGACCTGGCTCTCTGTCTACTAAGCCACCTACCAACCCCGGATCATCAAATATTCTTGTTGTCGCTGTGTCCATCCTCGTCCGGATTCTGCTCGCTTTCCTCGACATCGCTTCGTCTATTCACTTGTCACAAGCTGGGATGTGGAGCTCTGAGCCATGCACTTCTCTGAGAGTTTCCTCGGCCAAAGAATGCTTCCCTCGGAGGTAATGGGCCTCTCCACACTTAGGAAGGCCGGTCCTTGCACGGCAGACCCACTCTGTCGCTAGAACTGTATTCCAAGCCCCCTGGTCTTGGCGGGACCTGTCCAATGCCTGGGTTCCACCGATCTAGCCATTGAGGACCTGCAGTTGACTCCGTGCCATGGGGGGCCATTCTAGCGGGCCTTCTGTGGAGGCATCCTTACCAACTGTCTTCATCACTCTTGTGGAGGACGCCCGTGACAGAGTCCAAAGGGTGGTGACCCCGTGGTGGTGCCCGAGGGGACAGGGATGAGAAATGTAAGGAAGAAAAGGGTGAAACTGATAGGTGTAGCCAACAGACCGGATATTTGTGAGTCTGGGGGCTGGAAGGATGAAATTTGGAACAGGCCAATGCGTTTCCTGGTCCTCTCTCTTGTTAGATGGATCCCATAGCAGCTAGGTGGCAGATGGAGTGCTGAGCCTGGAATTAGGAAGAAGTGGGTTCAAATCCAACCCCAACACCCAGTGTGACACTGAGTAAGTTGTTTATCCTCAGTAAATGGGGATAATAATAACACCTGCCTCCCAGGGTTATTGTGAGGATCAATGAGATAATAATTATAGTAAGTGCTCCACAAAGGTCAATTATTATTAATTTATTATTATTACTTTATCAACTAATAACACATCAATAAATATGGATATGATAATATAATATGAAATAAAATAATAATGAATTATAATAATGAGTAAATTACTTAAATTAATGGTTAATGAATCATTATTCCCTTTGAGATTGCCTTCATTTACATGTAGCAGGAATGTACCCCCTCACCACCATTTTGTTTCCGCCACTACAATGTGAGTAGGTATCTTTGAGGTTGGGGTATCTTTGCATCCCCAGGGCCCATCCGAGTGCCCAACTCATAGTAATTGCTTAATGAATGCTTGTTGGCTAATTAGGGATTCTGGTCTCGATCCTAGAGTCCAGCTCAGTTTCACGGCTCCCCTTGCCCTCTACCTTGAGCACAGGGTGTTGGGTCTTGGATTGAGGGAGTGTTGGGCATTGGTCAATTGCCCAACTGAATCTGTCAAGGGTGTGGTCCCTGCGCGGCCATGACAAGCCAGGCTCGAGCTCCCTCTACTGGGCTCTGCAAGGACTGCAGGCTGGGTGATCACCTCTCTTCCTGGCTTCCTGCAGCTCTGAAAACCAGTTTAAAAAACATCAAAGGAACTTGCCAAACCCTCTGATTGAATTTGACCAGAAAGGCTGAAATAAAGCTTGGGGAACATCATCAGCTCATGACCACGAATGATCAGGAGTAATTATACAAGCAGTTTCATCCATAAGATAGCATGGTACTAAATAGCAGACAAAGCAGGGGATACTGAGGCCTGGATCCTGAATTCAAATCCTGCTCTTTTGAAGTAGATGACTTTGGCTAAGTAGCCCTACCTCTCTGGGATTCAATTTCCTGATTTGTAGAATGAAGGGCAGGCCCAGATGTCTTCTGAGGTCTCTTTCAGTTCTAGATCCAACTTTGCCACCTTTGCCACAGATAAAAGACTTCTTTATGGGTGTGAGGGACAAATATTAATTTTAGGAAGTCGAGTGGACCGGTGAAGAGATGATGATCAGAATACGGATGAGTCAGATGTGGCTAAGAGTGCTTTTAAAAATTATTTATTCCTTACATTAGAATCTTTCTAATTCTAATTCTTACAATCTTATCTTAGAATCAATCTTGTGTATTGGTTCCAAGGCAGAAGAGGGGTAAAGGATAGGCAATAGGGATTGAGTGCCCAGCATCACAGAGCTAGGCCAAATTTGAACCCAGGACTTCCATTTCTTGGCCTGGTTCTCAATCTACTGAGTCACCCAGCACCCCCCCCCCCACAAAGATGCTTTGTAAAAGACAAGGGGGACTGGAAAATGGAATAAAATAAATGGAAGCAAAATGGGATGAATGAAAAGCAGAAGAAATTTGGCCTGAATCAAAAGCAGGCAGTGGGGACAAATGAAATGGAGAAGAGAAACTGGCGGTGAGGGATACTAAGTGATGGAGAGGCCACCCAATCTACTGGTTGGGTTCTAGAGTCAGAATGAGCCCTTTTGGCTGTTTTCTCACTCTGTCCTCTAGAAAGGTCTAGCCACTTAATGGTTCTATGGGTTTGGGGACATCTACGCCCTACATTTGACTCGTACCCTTATTATTGTTGTTTGGCTGTGTCTAAGTCTTTGTGATGCCATAGACTGTACTGTCCATGGAGTTTTCTTGGCAATGATACTGGAGTGGTTTCCCATTTCCTTCTCTATTGGATTAAGGCAAATAGAGGTTAAGTGACTTGCCCAGAGTCACACAGCTAGTAAGTGTCTGAGGCCAGATTTAAACTCAGATCTTCCTGACTCGAGAGCCAGAGCTTTATCCACTGAGCTACCTCACTGCCTCCTCCTGTCCTTATGGGAAGTACATAAAAACCTTCCTGGATACAGCAGAACTTGGTCTCGGGTACCAAGTGTTAGGATATCCCGTCTGGTGCCCAAGCACCTTGCTCGGGCTCCCGCCCTACCCTTGCCATCTAATGTTATGCCGTAATCTCCCCCTGCTAATGCCTGTATTTTGCCATGCCTCTTGGTACTTGCCGATGTCCTGGTTTCTGACTCCTTGCCTTTGTCTTGGCTTACCTGTAAGTATCTGTGACTTGCTGGTTCCCACCATCAGGAGCTTGGGACTATGGGACTGAAAGGAAAAGGCAGACAGGGTCGCTATGTCCCGGAGCAGATCCCTTTCCCATCACTTGTTGCTGCGCCTGTTGGCAAGGTGAGTGACTGACTGCCATCTCACAGGAGTGTCGGGAAGCAGCCAGGCTACCTGGCGAATGTGGCATGGGGTGGTTGGAAGCCAGCCTGGCTGCTCTGAGGATGACAGCATGGAAGGAGAGCCAGTGGCTGTCCTGAGGGAAAAAAAAGCTGAGCTGGGAGAGGACTTCAGCTGGGGATTAGGCGCATCGGGGCTTTCTCTGCATCTCCTTTCCTTGTAGTCAACTCAGTAATCATTGATTAAGTACCTTCTCTGTGCCAGGCACTATATAAGGTGCCATTAGGAGTGGAAATGAGGGAGCACAATGTCAGCCTCCACAATCAGCCTCATCACACTTAAAGTAAGGGAGAAGATGCTACACACGCTTAACCAGAGGGGAGCACATTTCATCTGGTTACTGGGAGTGACCAAGATCTGGATACCTCCACTGAATTGTATAAATGGAGATTTTGAACTTTGGACTTCATCCCCCAGAAGTCCCTTAGTATTCCTTTAATCTCTCCTGTGCCTCCATGTTTGCGTGATCACGTTATTGTTTTATGAGTTCTGTAGCTCCTCCCTCTCTCTCTCTTCTTCACAAGCGCAGCTAAAGTTAGTTACCTTTTCACTCTAGTTTTTTATGTTAGTTTATTATTCTTTTTTTTTTTTTAAACCCTTGTACTTCGGTGTATTGTCTCATAGGTGGAAGATTGGTAAGGGTGGGCAATGGGGGTCAAGTGACTTGCCCAGGGTCACACAGCTGGGAAGTGGCTGAGGCTGGGTTTGAACCTAGGACCTCCCGTCTCTAGGCCTGACTCTCACTCCACTGAGCTACCCAGCTGCCCCCTAGTTTATTATTAATAAAACTTTATTAAATAGAATACCTTAGTTATCGATCATTAATTTTCATCACTACAGAATCAATCAACTATGGTTTTTGAACTCGGGGCTTCTTTCCCTTTCTGTGTGTCCTGGAACTCTTGGGCAGTGTCTGGTGAAAGCTTTGGACTCTTTCTCAGAATCATGTTTTTAAATTTATAAAACACATAAAATTACAGGGAGAATAAATTATGCTGAAATAGTTATTAACAAAAATACACACATGTTTAATATATTATTATATTATGATATAATATAATATTATACATTTCTATATACTTAGACCTCTAGGGGCAGCTAGTTAGCACAGTGGATAGAGAACCAGACCTGGAGTTGGGAAGACCTGGGTTCAAATCTGGCCTCAGACACTTCCTAACTGGGTGACCCTGGACAAGTCACTTTGTCCCATTGTCCAGCCCTTACCAGTCTTCTGCCTTAGAATTGATACTTAGTATAGACCAGTGATTCCCAAAGTGGGCGCTACTGCCCCCTGGTGGGTGCTGCAGCGATCCAGGGGGGTGGGGATGGCCACAGGTGGATTTATCTTTCCTATTAGTTGTTATTAAAATTTTTTTAAATTTAATTTCCAGGGGGCTAAGTAATATTTTTTCTGGAAAGGGGGCGGTAGGCCAAAAAAGTTTGGGAACTGCTGGTATAAACTCTAAGATAGAAGGTCAGAGTTAAAAAAAAATAGATTCCTAAGTTAAGAATCCCTGCCTTTGGGGCAGCTGGGTAGCTCAGTGAATTGAGAGCCAGGCCCAGAGATGGGAGGTCTTGGGTTCAAATCCGGTCTTAGACATTCCTAGCTGTGTGACCCTGGGCAAATCACTTAATCCCCATTGCCTAGCCCTTACTGCTCTTCTGCCTTAGAACCAATGCACCGTATTGATGCTAAGATGGAAGGTAAGAGTTAAAAAAAAAAAAAAGAATCCCTGCCTTAAATTCCTTGTACAAATCCTTGATCAATTTATGTGCCTGTGAAATCTATTAGAGCAACTGGAGTGATGTTTCTCAGGAAATCAGTTCCAATTGAGAGATTTGATCACACCCTGTGGAGCTTGTGTAAAACCAGTGAGCTGGTTGGAATCAAGAAATTAAGCATCCCATCACTTAGAAGCCTTCAGCCAAGCCCCTGAGAAAAAATTGCTTAGGTGGGGAAGAGAGTGCTATAGTCTTAGCCTCAGTTTCTCCCTTGACCAGAGGAGGACCTTATTAACTTCAGAGAGTCAGAAGATTTGGATTTTTTTCATTTCTTTGGTGCCTCTGCAGTGTCTGAGGGACAGTCGTGGCTGGTGGCAGCGTCTGTGTTGGAAGGTGAGGACAGATTTGACTCAAGACTCTACAAGGATTCCAGCCGAGGAGCTAGACCCTACCTAAGGGAAACATCTTAAAGACCCCAGCAAAAGGACTTCTGGGAACCACGCGTTACCCTTTGCTACTCCTAAGCTAGATTCTCCTTTCCCTTGGACTCTGTACTAGTGAGAGTATCCCACACACCTTGTGGGTGAAGGAATTGTTATGCTAATTCTGCAGTAAATACTTGTTTTTATAAACTGTGTAAATCTGGCTGTCTAATTGATATTATCTGATAATTTTGAGGGGAGAATACTGGTGGGGGCTTATTAGCTGTTGGTGGAGAGAGAACTTCCAACGCATAACATAGACAATAATGAGATCGTCCTGCCCTCAATGAGCCAATGTTCTAATGGGGATGGTGGTGGTGGGATAAGTCAGGTTCTTTGACTTAAAATCTAGCACGTAATGCCTGGAACTTGGCCAGTGAAACTTTAGAAACGTATATTTTTCTTCATTGTGGGCAAGCCAGAGCGAAAAATAGAAATCTGTTAATATGAGAAAGGAGTAACTGATCCGGCAATGTCAGAGAGACAGATTCCGTTTGAGAGGACAGTGACAGCCTCCCAGCTACAGGCCAATAGACATGAATGAATAAATTCATTTCAGATGGCATCTGTTCTGTTTGATCGTCTACCGTCCTATTTTCTACTGAATATCGCTCTGTAAGAAGAGCTAGGAAGCAAGGGCTGACCCTTGACAACACTGGGGAGCAGATAAAGATTTCCCCTCAGTGCCACCAGTCTCCTAGTTGGGTACCTTTTGTCCCCCGCTATCACTTTCTTCTCGTCCTTCTCAGGTGTCTGGCATCCATTGCTCTAAAGTCCAACTCTTTGACTGAGTGGAACTGGGCAAGTCAGTTTAGAAGAGCAAATCAGATCAGAAATCTAGCTAAGGAGAAAAGAGACCAGATTTAGGGAGACAGGAAAGGATAGAGGGCAGCTACTGAAGGTGACAATCATAGGCTTTGGAGCTGGCAGGAACCACAGAAAGAGTCTACTTCAACTGCTTCCATTAATAAAGGAGAAAATAGGGGGCAGCCAGGTGGTTCAGTGGATTGAGAGCCAAGTCTAGAGATAGGAGGTCCTGGGTTCAAATCTCACCTCAGACATGTCCTCGCTGTGTGACCCTGAGCAAGTCACTTAACCCTCATTGCCTAGCCCTTACTGCTCTTCTGCCTTGGAACCAATACACAGTATTAATTATAAAACAGAAGGTAAGATTTTTTTTTTTAAATAAAGGAGAAAAACATTCCCCAGGGAAGCTAAGGGACATAAACTGTTTGCCTCGATTTTCTTGTCTTAAAATGGGGATAATAATAACAGCTACCTTATAGGGTTTGTTGTTTTTTTGGTTTTTTTTTTGGAAGATAAAATGAGATAATATGAGGATAAAGTTTTTAGTGTGGTGGATAGGGAATTAGACTTGGATCAAATTTCAGTTACTTCTTAAGTTGCGTGATCTTGGGTAAGTCATTTACCTTCTCTGGGGCTCATTTTCATCGCCTCTAAAATGAGAGGGTGAGGTTTTAGGGTCTCTAAGTTCCTTCTTAGCTCCATCTATGATGCTAGGAAATGATCTTTTGAAATTCTTAGAAGTCTGATAGCAGTATGGGGAGATGGCAATCGACCTTCTGGATCGGAAATGATAGAAAACATTTCAAATAGAGGTAGCTGGATGAAGAGTTGGAAGAGCCTTTGGGACCTTCTAGACCAATACCCTCATTTTATAGGTGAAGAAACTAAGAATTTCAGAGGAAAAAGTGACAGCAGGGTGGGGATTCTTTTTAGATTTCTTCTCTTGTGGGTTCAGGCTCATTTTCTCAGGTTAGCACTGATTGTTCTCTTCTGGGTCAGATTAATTGTATTTCCTTTTAAAAACCCTATATTTTAAACCAATATAGTATATATTGATTCCTTGACAAAAGAGTGGGAAAGGCTAGGCAATGGGGGTTAAGTGACTTGCCCAGGGTCACACAGCTAGGAAGTATCTGAGACCAGATCTGAACCCAAGACTTAATGGTAATCTCCAGGCCTGGCTCTCAACCCACTGAGCTACCTAGCTGCTGCTGGATTCATTGTATTTTCTACCACATCACACTGTGTCTACTGAGAAAGGAAAGGGTTAAAGAGGGTGACAGGCTCAGCACAGTAGAAAGAGAGTGTTATTATGTGCCTCAAAAGGACATTTAAGATATAATTGCTCAATGACCAATCTTCGCCTTGGGTTCAAATTTGTCACACAGCCTGCAGGACTGACATATGAGCTGAGGTCATTCCGGAAGGGGGTTCAGGCAATCTCCCCCCAATTGATCAAAACCATAGCTTAAATGAGCCACTCTTTCTTGGGAAGACAGATGCTGGAGAAAAAGCAACATTAATTAGGGGAGACCTCATTTTCATGAATGAGGTTATCTCCCGGAAAGAAATGTGGATTCAGGGGGTAGATAATAGACCATTTAAGCTCCCTGTGGCTCAACTTGAAATTAATGGAGAGAGAAGAAGAAATGGTAGGATGTGGCCATAAATAAAATCCAGAAAGTACCAGTCTTGTTGGAGGGGGAGGGAAAGAGAAGTATATGAGGGCCTGATAGGCTTCAGATCCAGAGTTTGCTATTTTGATCAAAAAGTCAAAAGCTTCGAAAAGCATAAAAGGAAAAGATGTGACTGCCCACTTGTAAACTATAAGTTAACCATTGCCTTCTGCCATCAGGGAGAGCTGAGCCTAGAAGGGCCACTTCTAGCCTTCTCATCATCACTGACGTTATTCCTTGGTCTAGTCCACACTTGGGATCCAGATGGGAAGGTCTGTCTTATTTCTCCTAGTCTTGTCCAAGGGAGAAGGTCCATGATGGACCTGGAGGTTCTACCATGGCATGGGTTATAATTATTGGAATCATTGTTCTTTTAAGAAGGATCCTGGGAACAACCAGGTGGCTCAGTGAATAGAGATGAGAGGTCCCAGATTTGAATCTGATGTGACCCTGGGCAAGTCACTTAACCCTCAATGCCTAGCCCAATACACAGTATTAATTCTAAGACAAAAGGTAAAAACAAAACAAAACAAAAAAAAAGGATATTGATAACCTATTGAGTATCCAGAGGTGAGTGAACAGGATAGCAAAAAAAGCCTGGAGACCCTGATATGAGGACCATCTGGAGGTGCTGGGAGTCTTTAGCCTGGAGAAGAGAAGGCTTGGTAGGGATGGGGGAAACGGGATGACTATCTTCAGAAATGTGGAAAACTGTCATGTGGGTGAGACATGAGACTAGTTCTTCTTGGCAGAGCTCTTTGGATGTGAAATGGGCTGCTCTTGGAGGATGTCACCGCCCCTTACTTGAAACAAAGGCTGGATGCCTCAGGATGCCACAGATGACATTTCATATTCAGGTCTAGGTTGGACAAGATGGCCTTGGAAGTCCCTTTCCATGTCTGATATTCCATGATTAGGTAGCCTGGGCTTGAATCTCTTTCTCTGTTACTTCCTAGATGCATGCCCTAGCTACAAATCACTTGGCTTCTCTCAACATATGAAATGAGAATCAATCAATTATTCAACCTACTATGTGTCAGACATTGGGTTAAACGCTGAGGGGTACAAAAATGGGCAGCTCCCCAACCCCCCAAAAAACCAGTCCTTGCCCTCAAGAAGCTTACAGCCTAACGGAAAAAAGCTTGAAGTAGATGACCTCAAAGGTGCCTTCCAGCTCTGGATTCAGTGCACTTGGCAGCCCTAGGCTTCCCGTAGATATCCCATCTTTCCTCTCTCCTCAAGAATAGAAGTGCTTACGGTGTGAGGCTTTCCCTAAATTATCTGGACAGGCCCATCTCCACGAGGAAACAGCTGCCTCTCCACTGCTTTTGGATAGTCAATAAAATCCACCATGATTTTATGGTGTCCTGCCCAAGGGCGATGGATTGTAGTTTTATCATTTTTCCATTTGGATCGTGCTTTCGCCCTGAGCAACGCAACAGAGTGGGGGCCTTCAATGTTAAATAAAAGATGGCCAGGAAGAGCTGTTTAATATTCTGGACTTTGGAAAGCCAGGCATGGGAGAGTGGGAAGCTGTCACTCGGATATAGTTTATTAACCAGAACCCCCTCTTTACTATAGGACTGAGTAAGAGCACGTATGACCTTGAGCATCTGGGATTTCATTGGCTGGGACTCCCTCCACCAGTCCTGATCTGTAATCTTGTTAAAAAAAAAAAAAAAGAACTTGAAGTTCATTGAGATGAGAAGTCTTGCTCAGGGCCACACAACTGGGAATCATCAGAACTCGGTTTGAACCCAGCTCTTTCCCTCATTTAATAGAATTAAAAAACTCCTTTTTTTAAAGGGATAGACATGGAAAGGGGAGTGCAGAGCTGCGTGTATTGCTAGCTGGCAGGCAGGAGTGGGGACTTGGTTTATGTTTTATTTTTGGTTTCTACCATAGGACAGAGTGCACAGAGACACGGATGAGCTCAGAAGCAGGAAGACTCAGACACAAGCCTGTTTTCTGGCACATAAGGGCAAGGTGATCATTGGGCAAGTCATTGAACTCAGAGATTTTGGATGCTTAAGAAAAAATAAACTGGAAAGAATATGGCAAGGTGGAGACAGAGTTGACTTGGAACCAAGAAGACCTGAGTTCAAATTCATCTCTTTCACATATTTTGTCTTGACTGTGTGTCTCATGGTCAAATCACCTAAACTCTCAGCACATTACTTGGTGCAATCAAACTCAAATAGAAACGGAAGCCACTAAACCATTCTTGCTGGCCACCTATTGACTTAGAAAACCATATATTGGGGACAGCTCAGTGGATTGAGAGCCAGGCCCAGAGACGGAAAGTCCTGGGTTCAAATCTGATCTCAGATTCTGCCTATCTGTGTGATTCTGGGCAAGTCATTTGACCCTCATTGCCTAGCCCTTACCACTCTTCTGCCTTGGAACCAATATACAGTATCCATTCTAAGATGAAAGGTAAGGATTTAAAAAAAAAAAGAAAGAAAAATATATATTAACATTGTTTATATTCTATTGTATTTTATTTGTCTTGTTAAATATTTTCCAATTACATTTTGATCTGGTTCAGGTCCCACCCCAAGAGGCAACAATTCAGCATGCAAGCTTGCCCTAGGATAGTAAGATTCTTAACCCGGGGTCCTGGATTGGTTTGTTTCTTTTTTCTTCCAAAAATATTTCAATAACTATGTTTGAATATTATTGGTTTCATTTATAAACATGAATCTGGAAAGGGTCCAAAGGCTTTTCCAGACTGTCAAAGGAGTCCAGGACACACACACACACAAAAGAATAAGAACTGCTGCTTAGAACAAGATTGCAGCTAGGTAGCCTGGTGGATAGAGTGCCAGACCTGGGGTCAGGAGGACCTGGGTTCAAATTTGATGTCAGATGCTTCTCAGCTATGTGACCCTAGGCAAGTCACTTAACCTCAAATGCCTAGCCCTTGCAGATCTTTTGCTTTAACATTGATTCTAAGACAGAAGATAAGGGTGTTTTTTTTTTTTAAAAAACCTTTATCTTCTGTCTTAAAATCAATACTGGGTATTGGTTCTAAGGCAGAAGAGTGGTAAGAGATAGGCAATGAGGGTTAAGTGACTTCCACAGGGTCACAGATTTCAACAGATTTGAACCCGGGACCTCCCATCTCTGGGCCTGATTTTCAATGCACTGAGCCATCCAGCTGCCCCCAAGATAAGGGTTTTTAAAAGAAAAAAAAAAAAAACCTAAACTAATTGGCAGAAGAAATTTCTTTATTTGGGATTTCTCTTGAAATCTCTAATCCAAAATCTATCCCTTAAAAAAAATATATATATTTTAAAATTCTTGCTCATTTCATCCATTAAATCAGCAAATATTTATGAAGTATCAAACACTGTCCTAGGCTCTGAGGAGAAAAAGACCAGAAAGAAACATTCTTTGCCTTCAGGGAGCTTTCATTCTAAGATGCCAATAGGAAAGATACTAGATTAGAATAGAGATTTCAACTGATTGAAAAGCCAAGGTGACAGTCACAGATTCTTTAAGGATTGTAAAGTACTTTCATTTGAGCCTTGTAACCATCCTGTCAGGGTGCATTATTGTCACCTCCCTTTTCCAGATGAGATTGAGGCTTCAGAGGGATTAGGAGATTTGCCCAGAGTCTCCCAGCTAGAAAGAGCTGAAGGCAGGAGTGGAGAGAGTACATCATGGGGACAGAGCTAGACTGGAACCTGGCATCTTCCTCATCTTTCCTGGAGCCATTTTCTCTCCTACCTTTAAGGTTACAGCAGTTGGACCTTCCAAACTTGGACCAGTGAAGTCACTCAGATCTGTACTCCCTGGGACTTAGCATTAGCCTCACAGAAGCCAGTTTCTATAGGAGAAAGGAGAGAATAGATCGTCTTAAAGCTCTTACCAGCAGCTACGTGATGCCATGGTGCAAAGGGCATCGAGTCAGGAAGACTCATCTTCTGGAGTTCAAATTAAATTACTAGCTGTGTGACCTTGGGCAAGTCACATAAGCCTGTTTGCCTCAGTTTCTTCATCTGTAAAATGAGCTGGAGAAGGAAATGGCAAACCACTCCAGTATCTTTGCCAAGAAAACCCCCATTGGGATCATGAAGAGTCGGACACAACTGAAATGACTAAATAACAAAAAGCTTTTAGGACAATGCCTGGCACATAGGAGTTCCTTAATAAAAGTTGTTCCTTTTCATTCCTTTTTTCATCCTTTTTCCCATTTTCCTAGCTCTGAGGACTGAAAGCCCTAATTGAATCAATATTTCCAGTGTCTCTTGAAAGAATATGCCAATGGATTGCCTTTTTGTTGTTCCTCTCAGCATCTTGGGAAGAGTTAAACACAGATTCCCTATTCCTGGCACCCATTCTTCTAGTTGTTTTTTTCCTGTTGGAATATTAGCCCCTTCAGAACAAAAACAGTCTCACTTTTTTATCTGCATCCCTACTGCTTAAGAGTGAGCATTAAATAAATATTTTGTCTTTCCTTTATTCCCTCACTGCCCCTTTTTATCCTCCCCTTCCCCATTTTACAGATGAGAAAACTGAGACCTAGGGAAGTTAAGTAATTCATCGTAAGTAAATCATATCAAATAGAGGCAGTTGGATGAAGAGTTGGAACAGCCTTTGGGACCCTCTAGACCAACACTCTCATTTTATAGGTGAAGAAACTAAGAATTTCAGAGGAAAAAGTGACAGCAGGGTGGGGATTCTTTTTAGATTTCTTCTCTTGTGGGTTCAGGCTCATTTTCTCAGGTTAGCACTGATTGTTCTCTTCTGGGTCAGATTAATTGTGTATCCTTTTTTTTAACCCTATATTTTAAACCAATATAGTATATATTGATTCCTTGACAAAAGAGTGGGAAAGGCTAGGCAATGGGGGTTAAGTGACTTGCCCAGGGTCACCAGGTGATTCCAGAGATAGCTCTCCTACCACTGGACACACTGCCTCTCTGACCTGATAGCCAACATTTCTGTGAACTACACCAGGTTGCCTTCTCTTTAAAAAAAAAAAAAAAA
>NC_058133.1:485496141-485498550 GCF_016433145.1 Gracilinanus agilis | reverse complement strand
TCCTTCCTTCCTTCCTTCCTTCCTTCCTTCCTTCCTTCCTTTCTTCCTTCCTCTTTCTTTCTTTCTTTCTTTCTTTCTTTCTTTCTTTCTTTCTTTCTTTCTTTCTTTCTTTCTCCCTTTCCTCATCCATCCATCCTTCCTTCCTTCCTTCTTGTTTGCTACATTAAAGTTCTCAGCTAAAGAAGGTATCATTTGATTATATCTATATCTGTACATGCATGTATATAACTCTATGTCTTGCATGTTTTTATCAGCTTTCTCTGAAGATAGATACAGTTATTCTTCAGGAAGAGAAATTTTCTAGGAAGCAAAGATGAGGAGGAGTGACTTGCTTAAGATTATTGAGGTGAAGAAGACAAAAAGGGAAGAAGAGAAAGGCAGCCAAAGACTCAAAAGTCAGTTAGGAAAAAAATCTCCTTTCTGAAACTCCATCTCTGTCTTCGAAAGGATACAACATGCTCATTGAATCCAAATGCCACTAGGAAAAGGGGATGAAGGTTTAGTGATACTTTTCTCTTTTTAAGAAAAGGATACTAAAAGTATACTCAAGTGCACAAGAAGAGGAAATTATTTTCTGGGGAATATATGGCTCTTCATTGTTGAGTAAGTTGAAATAACTTTAGAGAAGAGAGAACTCAAGAGAAGCAGCAGTGAACAACCCTGCTCTTTTCCATCTATCTCACCAAGATCTGTGGCATCATTGAGCACTGAATTTGTCTTAGGATAAAGCCTCATCTTTATTTCTTTCAGGATATAAAACTTGCATTTAAATCAATTCAGAGAAGCACTTTAGCTTTGAACATTAGTGAGCCAGGGAGGGCATCTTTAATAAGACAGCATTATTCCATTTCCAGAGAGTGGTGGTGGAGGCAGTTCTGCCTCTGATGAAATCCAGCATTTCTTTCTCTCAATTATAATTATAGATGGATCTGAAAGGAAACATGCCTTCATTACTGTCATAGCTATTCTTTTGACAGGTGCTATGGGACTGCAATTTGATGTAATGACTCAAAACCAAGGAGAGGCACAGAATTCTTTCTTGGCAGATTCCCATCCAGAGGAATAGGATTCACTCTTGATACAAGAGGCTTGGGAGACATGGAGCTCTTCAGGAGTTTGGGGCTTATAAACCCCTGCTTTTAACACCTTTGAAATTTTGGTGTTAAGGTCCAAAATATGAGGTGGAATTTGAATGGAGAAATTTAATGGGAAGAATTTTATTGAAGAGGGGGGAGGATTAGGGAAGCAGATGGGGAGACAATTAGGGAATCCGGTAGGGGAAAAGTTGGTATGAAGGAAAGTAGGGAAATAGGAGCAAGAAGGTAGCCTGGAGTATGGGAATAGGGAATATGAGGGGACAGAAGGAAAAGAATTTGATGGGGGGGGAGAGAAAGTTGATAGGGCAGGAACTAAGGAATTTGTTGGCAAAGAGAAGTTGTGGGATGGAGAAATGGGTGGGGAGAGGTTAGTGGGATGGGAACTAGGGAATATAGTAGGAAAGGGGAATTGATGGACAAGTAGGAAGAGGAGATTTGGGGGAACAGAAAAATTAATGGGGAGATGTAACTTAAGGCATGCTTTGTCTAGAAAATGCCCTTGTCATTTGGGAATCTGGAGCGAAGAAGTGGATGGAGAGAAAACGAAGGTATTGGGTGAGAACTAAATGGAACCAGGGGGAATTGGTGGGAATGGAAAATGGGTGTAGTGGAAGATTTTGGAGGGGAAGTTGGTGCGAGGAAAACTCGGGAATATGTTGGCAAGGAAATTGGTGGGAGAAGTTAGAGGGGCGGTATAATTAGGGCATGCTTTATGGGGTGCGTTTATAAGAAAGGGATCTAGGGAATATGGGGGAGAAGTCGGTGGGAAGGAATGGGAGGATTTGGGGGGGAGAAGTTGGTAAAGGGAAGACTTGGGGATGTGATGGGGAGGTGAAGTTGGTGGGTTGGACAGGCTGGTGCCTGGGACGTGTCCCCCAAAACAGACCTAGCCCCAGATCTGATTGACAAGTCCCCAGATGGCCCCCTCCCCCCGGTAGCTGACCATACAGCTGACCGGCAGCCCGCGAGCGGGGTGAGAGGCTCCACGGTTCCAGCACGCGGGCGGCAGAGGGCGCTCGCGGCAGCGCACGTGCCTCCACCTCCTCTCTTCCCCGAGCAGGAGCGAGTCCGGGCTCCCGCGCGCGCGCCTGCACGCGCCACAAGACGCGTGCGCAGGCGCGATCTCTCGCGGCCGCTGTCGCTGGCGCTGACCCTGTCGCTGCCACTATCCCAGCAGCTGTTGTTGCTGCCGTCGCCACTGCAGCGACCGAGCCGACGTTCCAAAGTAGAACGCGGTACCTTCTGGCCCCATTGCAGAGCGAGGTCAGAGCTGGGACCCGGGCGGGCGCAGACCGCGGTGGAGGGGGTGGGG
>NC_058133.1:485480587-485496060 GCF_016433145.1 Gracilinanus agilis | reverse complement strand
GGGATGGGGGGGGGGTGTCCCAAGGTTTTGTCGCGCGCACGCGCAGTGCTCTCTGCATGGCGCTTCCCAGGATGAAATTGACCAGGCCCTTTAAAGTTCCCGGGCCTAGGCCGGGCGGAGCCGCTAACCTTTGCTGCTGCAGTCCCCATCCCCCGCCCCAGTGCGCACCGCGTAGGGTCCTAGAACTGAGGACCCTTTTAGAGGCCGGCCTTTCATTCCGTTGATGGAGAAACTGAGGCCCAAGGAAGGGACATGACTCCCCAGATCGCAGAGCTGCTTTCAAAGGCAAGATCTGAACCCAGGCCCGGCCTCCGGGATCTCTGCGCTTTGCGCTATACCGTTGCCGTAGGCGCTCTATCCTTGCCCTTGCTGGGACATGTCACCTTGGCCCTGGTGCAGGGTTTCCGGCGTGCCTGGGAGAATGTCAGACATGGAGAAGGCGCTTCATTAAAATAAAAATCTAATGAAACTGCCTTCACCTTCACTCTGTACTCCAGCTGCATGAAAACCCAGACAGAGCCAGCCATCTAGGCTTGGTGGAAGTCCGTGTTCTCCCAACAGGGATGTGAGTGTTGCTGTTTTCTTTAAACCCTTCCTTTTAGACAAGAGACCTTGGACTGGGAGCCAGGAAGACCTGGGTTCAGATTCTGCCTCTGACTCCACTCCAAGTCAGGAAGGAGAAGGGGTGGGATTAAAGTTAATACCTGTTAGGTAGCCACCAGGAGCCACAGAACTGCCTCTGTCTTGAGGGCTGGGACCGCCTTTTGCCTTTACTTTGTGTCCTGAGCACTTAGCACAGGGCCTGGCAAAGAGGAGGTGATGAATAACTGTTTATGGACTGATGGTTACATTGATAGAGGCAAGTCCCTTATGGGGAGCTCCCAGACCCTAATGAAATCATGAGCCTAGTCTAAAAAAAGGTGTTGGGGCCCTTAGTTGAACAGTGGATAGAGTGCCAGGCCTGGAGATGGGAGTTCAAATCTAGCCTCAGACACTTTCTGGGCAAGTCTCTTAACCTCCATTGCCTAGCCCTTGCTACTCTTCTGTCTTAGAATTGATACTAGGACAGAAGATAAGGAGGTGTTGTTTTTTTAATAACCCTTCCTTTCCATCTTAGAATTAATATTATGTATTGGTTCCAAAGCAGAAGAGGGGTAAGGCTAGGCAATGGGAGTTAAGTGACTTGCCCAGAATCCCACACCTAGGAAGGGCAGATTTGAACCCTGGATCCCCATTCTCAAATTTACTGAGCCATCTAGCTGCCCCCAAAGGGTTTTAAAAAACAAAATAGTAACAACCACAACAAAAAAGTGCTAAGTTCTGCGCTTGGTTCTGGGGATACAAAGACAAACTAAAACAATCCCTATTGGGGCAGCTGGTTGGCTCAGTGGATTGAGAGGTCCTGGGTTCAAATCTGTCCTCAGGCACTTCCTAGCTGTTACTCTGGGCAAGTCACTTAACCCCCATTGCCTAGCCCTTACCACTCTTCTGCCTTGGAGTCATTATACAGTATTGACTCCAAGATGGAAGGTAAGAGCTTTAAAAAAAAACAATAAGTAAATAAATAAAACAATCCCTGCCCTTAAGGAGCTTACATGGGGTGTTGCTATAACTTGTGTTTTTCCTCTTGCCCAGGTTATCTTTCCAGAGCCCTTCACTACAAAGGTAAAAACTAAGAGAATTGTGGAGGAGATGAACTGGGAACAAATTCTGGGCAGAGTTTGTGAAGCCATTAGGCCCCAAGGTCTTACCCCAAAGCAAGGCTTCCCCAAGGGGGTCTGCAGTACCAGCTCATCTGGAGTCAGAGGACCTGGGTTAAAATTCCACCTCTGGCATTATCTGGGTGACTGTGGGCAAGTTGTACTATCTCTCTGAGGGTAGATTTCCTTATTTGTGAAGTACGTTTGAACGAGATGACTTCTTAGGCCCTTTCCGGCTCTAGCTCTATGATCCTGTGGATCAGCTTCCTCACGCTACTGTAAAAATTGAAGAAGAGCTCACTTGGGGTTCAGCCGCTTACTCACCAGGGAATGAATCTGGGCTGCTGGATAGATTGACCTTTTACTTATTGGTACTTTGGTGTTAAAACTCAGCTGCTTCTGTGCCTCTGGAGTGTCAGCACCCTCTAAATTTCAATGCCCTAGGACAAGGTACTAGTTGCCCTGCCCTAGTTATGAGACCTTGCATCCTCTAAATAAGTTTGAGTGGTTGTTCTCCTATCTCAGAAGAGTAGGAAGATTACTGTAATTTTAGGTTATGATTTTGGGAATGACGCTATAGCATCCAGGGCTACCTAGCTCACCACATACCCACATGTTAAATTAGATGAGCATTTTTTTTTCTTTCTGGTTTAGATCTCTAAGTGAACCCACATGGATCAGCTACTGGGTATGATTGACTGTGACTAAGTATTATAATTGAGACTAAAATAACCTCCCACCCATACTTGCTGAGTTGGTTACTAAGGTTTGCTTGCATCTTTGAGTAATATTGCAAAGTTACACTCTCTCCAAATGTTCATTTGGAGAGCTACAGATGGTAGCCATCTGTTACATGACTAGCAATTTACAATATTTGATTAGCACTTTATATGTCTAGTGTAGACCTGCCAGGATTATCTTGCAGGCCACTTGATGAAAAAGTTGGCATTGGTCTTTGAGTAGGGCACAGGATACCTCTGGGAAGTCTCTGCCTTTGTCAGGCCGAAAGCTGGGATGGCATCCTAGTAACTAGTAGCTGATATGATTAATAGCTATGAGAACTCAGTTAATTCCTGTCCTTTTTCCAGCATTTTCCTTTTAGCTGTCACTGTTCATACCCCTTAGGGAGCTGGATTTATACGATTAATGTCAAAGCTAGGTCCTAGAGGGGGAGAAAGGCTGTGGCTTTCCATATAATAAAGGTGCTTAACCTTTCTTGTGTCTTGGAACTTTTTGGCAGTCTGGAGAAGGCTTTGATCTCCTTCTTGGGATGATGTTTTTAAATGCAGAACTTAAAATGCAGAAGATTGCAAAGGAAATTAATTATATTGAAATACTGTAATAAAATTATTTTGTTAGTAAAATTAATCTTATTAATAAATTATTTTATCAAATATTTTTAAAGAATTTGTAGACTCCAGGTTAAATAAAAGCCCTTGCCTGAGTGAACATGTTAATAACAAACAAAAAAATTTATAAAATTGTGTTGTACAAAAGCAAACTGTGCCTGTCCTCAAGGAAATTATAGTCTCCTGGGGGAGATGGCACACTAGTGGCCAGGGAGGGGCACTGGGATCAGGAAAGATATAGGCATTGGGAGGAGTGTTTTGGGGAAGTGGATTGACACATCTTAACCAGGAATAATGATGGGAGTTGGGGTTAGAATGGCCCAGGAGAGGCTGTCACCATTCAGGGCACTGACAGCCCCAGAACAGAAGGCTCTTCTGGGCAGCAGGAGGTCGGTGAGGCTTTGAAATAGATGACCCAAGAGGACCAGTGAAATAGCAGCCTTCATAATGCTGGCTGAATTGAATATGACTATTTGAGTATGGAGAGAGGTTTCTGTATAATGTAAACTCTTGGAAGACAGGTTTTGTTTTTGTCTTCCTTCCTTCACTATCCCTGGGACTTCTCAAAACAAATACCCTTTTCATTTCAGGGTGTCTTTTTTTAGAACAGCAGCTTCTCAAGGGCAAGGACTCTCCTGGATTTGTATTTGTATCCCTAGTTCCTAGCATAGTGCTTGGTCCTTAGTAAGGGCTTAATAAAAATGCCTTCCCTTGCTTTTCCCCCCTTCCTCCTGTCTTCCTCCCTCCCTCTTCCTTCCATTTCTCTCTTCCTTCTCTTTCTCCCTCCTTCCCTCTGTTCATTTATTTACTACAACCTAGAACAGAACCTGGCACATAGATGGCTCATAAATGTTTTTGGAATTGAATGAAATTGAATTCTGGGAGAAGAAAAAATTACTTTTGAGGTAGATGGTTTTAAGGGGCCCCAAATGTTATATAAAATTGGAAAAACAACCACTAGACCTTATTTCTTAATTTAAAGCTGACCATTGGACTGTGATCTTATCTCTCTTTGGCTACCATCTATACAGTCACTTACTATCTGGCTCAATTTCTTTTTCTTTAAAATGGGAAAAATTATACTCATGGGATGGGAAGATAGAATAGCAATTAAATAGGAACAATTTTTTTTTGGTGGGGTTCCCAAATGCTTCTACATAGAATCATGTTATTGACATTCTGTTATTGTTTATATCCCCTACTAGAATTTTCTCTTAAGAATCCTAAGGAGGGCTAAAAATAAGTCTTTTTGCCAAAAGTTGTGGGTTTAACTATCTCATGGCGTGTTATGAGGAAATAAATTCTATTATTATTTGTTTTTATTAATAACAACAATAACCAGATTCAGCTGTTCTTAGAGAGTTTAGTTTCCCTGCTCACAAATTACTCCCTGAGTAGTATGATCTAATGACTAGACTTGGGTTCCAATTTTGTCTCTGACACTTAGCAGCTGGGTACCTTACTTGTCCTCTCTGGACCTTAGTTTCTTTGTGTGTAAAGTAAAGGGGTTTGGAGGCAGCTAAATGGCCCAGAAGACAGAGGGCCAGGCCCAGAGTCGAAAGGATTTGGGTTCACATTTGACCTCAGACACTTCCTAGCTGTGTGACGTTGGGCAAGTCACTTAACCCCATTTGCCTAGCCTTTTCCACTCTTCTGTCTTAGAGTTGATAACTAAGACAGAAAGTAAGGGTTTAAAAAGAAAACAATGAAGGCATTTGACTCCATGAGCTTTGAGTTACCTTCCAGCTTTTAATTTTGAAAGCCAGCCTCTTGGAGTCTCAGGTTTTCCGTCTCTAAACAGCAGCTGGACTTTCCGGTCTGTATATTTCCTTTTGGGTCTGAAATCCATGCTCAGGCCATTGCTGTTCTCCGGGACGAGCCATCATTTAAAGGTAGAGACACTAAAGCCTGGAGCACGGAGCTCCCATGGCAGGTGTGAGGCCTTGTCAGATACTACAGAATCTCAGTCTCTCCCCTCGGTTCAGAAAGATCTCACAAATGGCACCTGCCTGCTGCAGGGCATCCAGTGGGAGCTCCCCTCAGTGGGTTTGGTTTCTGACAGTTGGGGTGGATTGTGCTGAGTCATCCACATTCTCCTCCTGCCTCCATGGTGGCCGCCCCAGACCAGGACAGTGGTGATACCCTTGTCTTCTTTCTCCTGCTTCCCTTCTTCTCAGCTCATTAGTTTTCCTCAAAGGAAGAAGTGGTTTTTTGAGGAAGAAATAGAAAGGTGAGAGAGGAGATGGCTTTTCTTTCTTTTCCTTGTATTTTTGCTGGCTGTGATTCATTGGTAAACATCCACATAGATCCTGTGATGTGTCAGGTACTATGTGAAGTGCTTTACAGTTGTATTGCATCTTTACATCAATCCTGCAGGCTAGGGCCTATATCTCCATTTTACAGATGAGGACACTGAGTCCCAGAGACTTAAAAAAAAAAAACAACCAACACTGTGTATTGGTTCCAAGACAGAAGGGCAGTAAGGGAGGCAGTGGGGTTAAGTGACTTGCCCAGGGTCACTCAGCTAGGTAGGAGGTGTCTGAGGCCAGATTTGAACCAGGACCTTCAGTCTCTAGGCTGGGCTCTCTTGTCCACTGAGCCATCTCACTGTCCTGGTATTCTTCTAATCCAATCCCATTAATTCACAGAGAAGAGGGAAGCAAAAGATGGGGGGAGGGGGCAAGGGAAGTGACTCATGCAAGGTCACTTTGCTGGTAGTGGCACAGCTGAATCTGGAATCCACCTAAGGGCCCTGAGAGGCCCAAGGGATGGAACATAGAGTTCCTATTGGCTTCAGACGGACTCTGTGACCCTGGGCAAGTCACTTGACCCATCTGTCTCGGTTTCCTCAATTGTAAAATGGGTACCGGACCAGCACTTTTTGTGGTAGTCCTGAGGATCAAATCGGAGAATCTTTGGAGAGTGCCTCACCCAGGATCCCCTCTCCCGCCCTCTAGGAGGAGGTGACACCGATGCCGATGCCGATGGGCCCGTTACCGGGCGCTGAGTTAGTTCAGACACCTCTTCAGCTGTACCGGTACCTGCTGCGCTGCTGTCGCCGGCTGCCGGCCAAGAACATCCAGGAGCACTACAAGCACGCCATCAAGCAGGTGGGAGAACCCCCCCCCCCTTGCCCCCAACCTCTCCTAACCCGCCCCCGTAGGGGCGTCTCCTGCCAGCTCCGCCTCCCCTCAGCCTGGAAGACAGAAATGCAGAACCTGCCTCACACACTTACAGCTTTGTGACCCTGGGCAAGTCCCGCTTGCCTCCGTTTCCCCAGCTGTAAAATGGGGATATTGTTGTGAGGACCAGGTGTGGCCGTAATTGTAAGTGCTTAAGCGCAGTGCCTGGCATTAGTACCGCACTTGTTACTCTAGGCCGGGTTCCTCATTCCAGGGACCGAGTGAGGTCTCGTGATCTCGGGGGCGATCTCCGGGGCGATCTCCGGGGCGGGGCTCTTCTCTCGCAGCTTCCTGTGGTCCCTTACCCAGGGAGCCCTCTGCTGGGGAGGCGGGGGCGGGGCCTGTTGGGGCGGGGCGGGGCGTGGTCCTCCGGCCAGTCTCCTGTGGAGGCTGAGCTTCCGGCCTCCTGATCTTGGCTGTTAGTGGGCAGGCGACCCCCAGAGAGGCTCCCAGCTCGGCTGGCTCTTCTATTCCGCACAGCCTTCTTTGGGTTTCTCACCTCTCACTTCCTAAGTTCCCGTGGGTGGGGCTCCTCTCCTGCCCCCCCCCCCAACTCACTGAAATAATCGGTGATTTGGCGACAGCCCTGTGAGACAGTGAAGGATCCGAGGCTCCCAGGAGGGAGGTGACTTTCCCCAGGGTTGGCCGACTGAGAAGAGTTAGAGGCAGGCCTTGGTCCCTTCCCAGAGCGGGGCTCATTCCAGGACGCTGCTTTGCCTCTCGCAGGTTAGGCCACCCATTCATCTGGACACTCCGCCATGGGAGGAAGGAAGGGGAGATCCTGTGTTCTTCTCATGGTGGGGGTCAGATCCACATGGAGTGATCATGAGACAGGCCAAGGAACACGGATTCTTGCAGCTTCCTTGTGGCCTGGTTTCTTCCCCCTCCCCCTTCCCGACCCCCCCCCCCCCAATGGTTACTTTTACCCCCTGCCCCTTTCAGTCTGGCCTGATTATTTGGCACCTGGGCCAACCCTGAGCCTGCTGTCCTAGAGGAGGAACAGAGGGAGGTTCCACACTGGAAGTTCCCCTCTCTTATAAGTGACCCATCAGGATTGAGCTCGCCCTCTTCCCCCAGGCCCCCAGAAACCCCATCTTCTGTGTTCCATGAGCTGGTATTCTGAGGCTTCTCAGTGATTTTTTTTTTTTACCCTTACCTTCTGTCTTGGAATCAATACTGTGTATTGGTTCTAAGGCAGAAGAACATTAAGGGCTAGGCAATGACCTGCCCAGGGTCAAGCTAGGAAGTGCCTGAGGCCAGATTTGAACCCAGGACCTCCTGTCTTTGGGCCTGGCTCTCCATCCACTGCCCCACCCCACTGCCCCTCAGTGATTTCTTATACTCACACTCTCCAGAGTTTCTACGTCCATGCAGATGAAGACAGCCCAGAGAGGATCCGGCAGATCATCCAGAGGGCCATTGAAGATGCCGACTGGGTCATGAAGAAGGTGAGTTCTGGGCCTTGGCTAAGGATGGGAAAGCTGGGGGATCACCCCTGACTCGGAGGCTTCCTGGGCTCCGAGCTTGCCTCTGCTGCAGGCCCCTCGCTGGGCAGAGGAGGAAGCTCTAGAGCCCCACAGGTGACCGGGCCCAGCTCGCCTCCCTCGAGGACCGCCCATGTCCGGCAGAAGCTCTTCCCCTAGTGGGCAAGTTGCACCCCGCTGCCCTTTCTAATCCGGCGTGATGATGGCCACCTCACACGCAGCCCTGACTTTCTAAAAACCACAGTTGCTGCCATTTACCTAAAGGACGCGGGTTTCGATCGATAACCTAAAAGCAACCCAAAGCCATTTCCCTTTTATTCCTCCGGCGTGCGGTCCTCACTTGCTCCTCTTCTCTCTCCCTTTTGCAGTACGAGAAGCCGAAGTAAGAGCCCGCCGAGCTCTCTGGAGCCCCTCGGCCGACGGCCCCCCAGTGGAGCAGAGCGCGGGGCGGAGGGGACACGTGCGAGCCTTCAGCGGCCCCTGCTGGGCCCCGTCTACCCCCGCCGGGCCGGCTGGCAGCAAGAGTTCTGTTTTGTCCACATTTGGGCGTCATTCGTTTACTCTGTGAACATTCATCCACACTCATCAACGTCTAAACAGAAACACGTGTTTCTCGAACCTCTCTTGTGGGCCCAGCGCTGCGCCGAGGAGAGAAGAGAATCCGAAGTGTTGGGCCTTTCGGTAAAGCCCCGGGGTTTAGTCCAGTGCCTGGCATAAAGCACACCCTTAAGTGCTCATTGACTGATTGTGTGTGTGTGTGTGTGTGTCTGTCTGTCTGTCTGTCTGTCTGTCTGTCTGTCTCTTCTCCCCAAAGAATGCAGCCTTGCTACCTTGTGCCTCCCGCCTGCAAAGAGGGAAACAAAGGAGAGAAAGAGAGACGTTGCCAAGGCAGCAGGAGCTGAGGGGAAAGAAGGAAGGAAGGAAGTCTGTCTGTCTGTCTGTCTGTCTGTAGAAGCAGCCCCAGGCAGGGCACAGTCCCTTCCATTCGCGCCTCACTTCCAGACAGAATTTGCCTTTCAGAGCTCCCCGCCCCTGTGAGGGAGGTCGGGCGGGCATCCTCGTTTCACAGAGGACAAACACGGGCCTTTGGCTGAGCAAGGTGTGGGAGCGTTTTTTGGAATGATTTTTCTCCAAGTGTGTTTTTTTTTAATTCAGTCCTACAGGGTGGCTTGATTAAATAGTACAAGTGAAGGTGCGTGTGAATGCTCTTGGATGTTAAGCTTGCTTCAGGGCCTCTGTTCCTCCAGGAAGATACTTATTCCTGATTAGAGAATATGGCGTGAGCACTTAGCCAAGGCTCCTTCATCTTTGGATCCTGGACCCCTTTTTCAGCAGGCTGGTGAAGCCAAATGTTCTTAAACGCATTAAACAAAGGACATGGGATTATAAAGGAAGCCAAATATACTGGAATAGAGTGATCAGAATAGGCAACAATCAAGTCATTTGCCTATTTTCTCTCTTTTAACATGGGAGCTCCTTTTTCATATCCCTTGCACGTAGTACAGTGCTTGGCTTATAAGAAGGGCTCCATAAATGCCTATTGATGGATTTACTGTTGAGATTCAGAGCTAGAAGGAACCCGAGTAAATCCCTAAGCTGAGCCCCTCGTTTTACACCTGGCAGAAATGAAGGCCGAGCCTCAAGAAGACAGTCGTGCTCAGTCCAGAAGCAGTGCCGCTCGTCCCCCAGCACGGCCCCGGGCTCTTCTCCGTGGCAGCTACGTGATAGCACCCTCATGTCAAACTCGGTGCAAAAGCTGATGCCACCTTAAAAGGTCTGCTGTTTTTGAAGAGCAGATAGTACCGTAATCTATACCCAGGAAGATCATGGTTAGAGGCACAGCAATGGAGGGAAAGAAGAAATCAATAATCTACCCACAAAGCATGAGAGGGAAAGAAAGAACTCTCATGGCTGTATTGAAAGATTAAAACAATTACTGGTGGGGGCAGCTGAGTAGCTCAGTGGATGGAGAGCCAGGCCTAGAGATGGGAGGTCCTAGGTTCAAATCCAGCCTCAGACACTTCCTAGCTGTGTGACCCTGGGCAAGTCACTTGACCCCCATTGCCTACCCTTACCACTCTTCTGCCTTGAAACCAATACACAGTATTTACTCCAAGACAGAAGGTGAGGGTTTTAAAAAAATGATTAAAGACCATCATTTGAGGAGGAGCCATTAATTGGACCACAGATCATGAAGACTATCTTCTATTACTGAGGTGGATAATGCCAGAGAAGAGAGAATGTTTGATTATGTGAGGAACAGTCTGACAGCTTTTCCCATCTCTCCAGAAGAAGACGCTATATGGGAATTTCTTAAACTGATTCTTGATCTTTTGGTAAAAAGATTTAACAGAATACTTTAGACAGGACAGCTGTATCCATGCGAAACCTCGATTCTGTGAAAAATGGCTTAGCTTACTTGATTATTCTTTGAAATTCTCAAAGGAAAGTATTTCTTCCTTCACATTTAGCATTGTGGGTATTTTACATTGTTTGAGAGAAAACTGACTTGAAGATTACTGTTTGCATCTTTCCATCTTGAATCTAATAAATTATAATTAAAATTATTCAAATTAAATTAAGAGCAACCCTCCCCTCTCCCAAGGATTTATGAATAGATTTTGAGGAGTTTTTAAAAATTTGAATCAGGAAAACTGGTATCTTTGTTTTCACTAACTGTCGGTTTCCTTTATGATCCTATATATGTTATTTTACAAATGAAAAACATTCAGAAAAACAGAGACTTGCTGAAGGGTCTAGGGTACAAAAAGGGGTTGAGTCCCTGTTCTAGAATGATCTTGAAAGCAGTCATGCTATTGCTTGTGAATTCCTCAAAAGTTTTAAAAAATATTATTTTAATCTAAGTGAAAAATGTATATATTTTGATGGTCAATTTAAATTTGAATTGACTGCTATGTTGAAGTTTAACGTACTTAACCTCTTAGAATGTGAGTCTTCTCTTTTTCTGTTATAGGTTTTCATTGTAGAATATAATTGGTTTATCTATGAGAGTGTATGAGGAGTTGTGTTGGGGGGGAATTGGGAGGAAGAGAAGACATCTTAGTTTGTTTCTTGTTAACTTTTTAAAAAATTTCATTCTTAAAGTATATCCAGAAATAGATTTTCTTTTCCAAAAATTGTGCTATTTTAGAAATTGGGTTAAAGGAGGGGCAGCTGGGTAGCTCAGTGGATTGAGAGCCAGGCCTAGAGACAGGAGGTCCTAGGTTCAAATCCGGCCTCAGACACTTTCCAGCTCTGTGACCCTGGGCTAGTCACTTGACCCCCATTGCCTACCCTTACTACTCTTCCACCTATAAGTCAATACACAGAAGTTAAGGGTTTAAAAAAAAAAAGAAAAGAAAAGAAATTGGGTTAAAGGAGAACTTTAGGTCAACAACAGTGGTTCCATTATAAAAAGATAAAATAACTTTTAAGAAATATATATTCTCTATATGTCAGTTCTGTAAAAATGAGTTCATAGGGAAGGGAGGTGGCTCAATGGATGAAGAGTGAGACCTGTAGTTCCAATCTTGTCTCAGTCACTTCCTAGCAGTATGACCTCATGCAAGTCACTTAACGTCAGCCCAGCCCATGCCTTTTTTCTGTCTTAGAATGGATACTAAGATGGGATTTAAAAAATAAAACAATAAAAAAAAAGAAAATCAAGTTTATACCTCAAGGGTAATTGTTCTGTTTATGGTTTAGTTTCATTAACCACCTTGTACGAGTCTTTCCCTGCCCTCCACATCCATCCCTTCCATGTGCTTTAAAATTTTTCTTGTAAACTTGGAGGTTAGACAGTGGCTTGTCCTTTGGCAGCATCAAATCGAAAATGTGTTCCATTTTCCCTGTTAGTGTGAGATGCTGAAACGAAGCCCTCTGCTCTCTGTTGCCTCCTCCAGAAGGTTACAGGAGAATATGGGTTTCAGAGAATAGTAACTTATGTAGTAACTCAGGCTGATGGAGATGAAACAGCAGAAGCCAGCTCTCACTTGGATTTTTTAGGGGTGCTAAATCTTCAGAAACAAGGGTTTCCAGGTTTGGCAATTCAGAAGTCACAGTACAGAGTTAGGTTCTATTCATTGGGATTCCAAAGTTCAGGTTTTTTCCCTTGGTCATATTGATATATATTTTTGTAAAAAATTGATCCTTTTGCTGATAGGACCAGTTCATTTATGGTAACTTTGCTGTAAACCAGGGGTGCTTAACTTGGGGTCTACAGACTTCCAAGTAGGCAATGGATAGATTTCAGGGGGGTCTATAAACTTGGAAAGGGAAAAAAAATATTAAATCACTATTTTCACCAGCTGCTAAGTGAAATTTGGCATTTCTTTCATTTAAACTTTAAAAAACCTTCTGCCAAAGGCATCTACAACACACCTTGCTACAAGCTAACCATTGAAGATGAGGTATTCTGTGTCATCTCTGGATGGGTAGGGGGTGGAACTACTTTTTATGATGCTGGAGGGAAACGTTTTTAAAAAGTAACACTCTTCAAGGTTCCTTTTGCATTCCAGGACATTAGAAAAAACCCAACAACCCTTGCCTTCTGTCTTAGAATTGATACTAAGTACCATTTCTAAGGCAGAATTACAGTAAGGGCTAGGCATTGAGTTTAAGAGACTTGCCCAGAGTCACACAGCGAGGAAGTGTCTGAAGTCAGATTTGAACTAAGAACTCCTGACTCCAGATTTGGTGCTCCATCCACTGAACCACCTAGCTCCTCCTCAGGACATTTTCTTTGAAAAGCATGTGTTTAATTTCTAGGTATATTGGGGTGAGAGAGAGAATATGTTCATTGTTCCCATGGATAAATATATAGGGTAAAAGGTGATATTGTAACTAGAACTGTCATTAACTTAGAAATATTTTTTGTCATTTGTATAGTTAAATGGTTTTTGGACAGCCTTTGTAAATGAATAAGCATGTCTTCGGGAATGCTTGCAGACAGAGGCTGGGTATAATGTTCACCTACACATTGATATGTGGACATTATCAATATACACACATACAATTATACACACATAATATATAATGATGGCGCTAATGCCAAAATGCTATTTGAACTGGAGTGGAATGGGGGCATTCAACACTGGCGAACTGACTGCCACAATCCCAAGAAAGCAAATTTAAATTTTTTCTTCGTTTATCTGGTGCTGAAGATGAGGTGTGTCCCACATTTAGGCTTGATTTTGGAGATCTGATCAGCTTTTTGACTAAAGGGAGAAATCCTGTGATCAGTCCAGAGCAGACATCTTACTGCAAGGCCAAACAAGTTAAAAATGTGGTGGGTTTGAACACGTGGATCCCTGGAGATTCTGTTCTGTTCCTAGGTGGAAAGGATGGTTGGGGGTTTGGAGGGGACAGGAAAAGGGAAATTGTGTTGTGTGGAGTTAATAAATGTTCTTGTTGTCTATCACTTTCTACTGTCATTATTTTGAGTGGAGAAAGAATGACGTTTGGGCTTTTGAAAATATTTGGTTTCTTTAAAAAGAGGCCTGTGAATGCTGACTATTCGTAATGGTTTTTGTTGTTGTTATTGCTGAAGATATTCTGAAGACGTATTTAAACATTGAAACGCTCATTTAGGATTTACTTTTACTGCTATTGTGTGAGATGCATAATCCCATTCCTTCTGCGGAATGTTTTTTAGTTGTTTTTTTTGCTACCCCTTTGTTGAGCTCACATGCAGAACTACTTACCTTTGTCTTTGCTTTTTTTCCTCTGTCAAGAATAACCTTTGCACTGATGGTAACAACAAAAGTGTTCATGGATTTGTTACCAGCAGTAAGTAGAGCGCTGGGTCTAGTTGTCCTGGATGAGTCCAAGTCACTTGGCCCCTTATGAACAAGGTCGCCGAAGACCGAAAGAACGGACACAGATGCTGGCTGAGCCTCTGCCAATGGTAGCAGCAAGGCCATGGCAAAGGGAAAGGTGCCGTGAGGCGGGAGAAAGGCAGATGGCCCAACTCTCAAAAAAAGGAAGAGAACAGTCTGTGTGTCACTGGATCACGAGCTTGGTGGACTCCAGAATGTTTATGTCGTCCTGGGCAGCATTCAGGAGGATGTCGAGTCCTGCAAAGGGAAATCCTTCCTGCTCCCCTTCCCACCTCATTTGGAGCATCACTAAGGGCTGGGCACGTGGTTTAGGAGGACTTGGACATCTCCACGATGAGTCGGCCTCCGGCCATGGCAGCCAGAGAAGCCGATGGTCTCTCGGATTACTAGAAAGGCACAGGGTCCGGGAGGGGTCGCCAGATAGCATCCAGAGTCCTGGCTTCAGTTCTGCGGGCTGTGCTGGAGGAAGACCAGCGGTGCCCTGAGAAGCCATCCAGTCTGGAGGGAACTCTGGGGATGTTTAGCTTAGGAAGTTCTGCATGAGTCAAGCAAATGCAAAACTAAACACACACGGACTGCACTCAGTTCTTAAATGTTTATTAAGTGCCTACTACGTGCCAGAGTGACCAAAAAAAAAGTCAAAGAATCTGCCTTTGAGGAGGTCACAGTCTAACGGGCGAGATGGCAAAGAAGCAACTTTGTAGGAACAAATTGTAGGTAGGATAAACAAGATCCTAAATAGTGGGAGGGCACCAGAACTAGGGGATGGAGAAAGGTTTCTGGTAGAAGGTGAGGCTTTTGCTGAGACTTGAAGGAAGCCCGGGAAACCTAGAGGCGGAATTGGAGGGGAGCATCCCATGTGGGAGTTGGGGGCTGGGGCAGCCATTGTAAATGCCAGGAGTCGGGAGATGGAGGATTTTGTCCTCTGATCGGCATGGAGGCCTCTGTCCCTGGATGGAAGAGTACGGTAAAGTCTAAGAAGACTGAAAAGGTGGGTGGAGGGGGAAGTCAAGTTATGAAAGGCTTTTAAATGACGGGATTTTATATTTGATCCTAGTTACTGTGGGCATCTAGAGTGTGCCAGACCTGGAGTGAGGAAAACTCGAGTTCAAATTTAAACTCGAACCCTTACTAGTTGTGTGACCCTGGGCAATTCACTTAACCCTCTTTGCCTCAGTTTCCTCATCTGTAAAATGAGCTGGAAAAGGAATTTGCAAACCATTTCAGTATCTCTTCCAAGAAAACCCCAAGTGAGGTTACAAAGAGTTGAACACAACTGAAAACACTGAACCAACGATTAGTTCCCATAGGTATAAATATGCATATTAACCCGAGATCTGTGAATTCATCCTTGTGGGGAACTTGTTCCCCCTGGCATAGCACAATGCATTTCTGGCTTTGTAGCTGTCTTAGAGAGTTACTTGAGGTGAATATAGTGGTTAAGCCCAGCACCATTGACTGATCTGCTGAGTGCCAGAACCCAGGATGTCCTAACTTCAAGCCTAGCAATCTAGCGACGATCGTATAGGCATCTATCTGCTACCTTGATGTAAATGTTACAAGTCCCAGAAAAACAAAAAGAAAAAAGCAATTGAGGGGGTTGAGGGGACAACAAACAGATGGTTCTCTTACCAGCTTGTTACTGTTCCTGGTCCCCCTGAAGAAATGGTAACTTCAGTTTATGGTTTATGTATAATTGTTGTTTTTTAATTGTCTTTGTATGAAGTCTCATTTGTTATATTTGGATGTCTGTGTTTGTTGATGGTTGCCAAATAAATAAAAAGAAAACATATTTCAAGCACAGTGCATGGCACATAATAAAATGTTTATCCTCCCTCCCTCCCTCCCTCCCTCCCTCCTTCCCTTCCTTCCTTCCTTCCTTCCTTCTTTCCTTCCTTCCTTCTTTCCTTCCTTCCTTCCT
>NC_058133.1:485419858-485480298 GCF_016433145.1 Gracilinanus agilis | reverse complement strand
CCTTCCTTCCTTCCTTCTTTCCTTCCCTCCCTCCTTCCCTCCCTAGTGACTGCTGGTACCTAGACCTCCACTTCCTATCTGCTGTCAGAATCCCAAGGCCATACTCTCCACCTGCCGGTGTGTCTGTGCCTGGTGCTATGATGCTAACTGCCTGCATCTTTTTTACCCATCTTCCCATACTTGTAGGATTATAGGCTTTAGAGCTGAAAGAGACCTGGAAATCACCTAGTCTGTCTGATCCTTTTCACAGAGGTAGATACTGATGGCCTGAGAGGGGATGCAACTTATCCAAAGCTACGGTAGACCCTCAGAGTTGGATGAGACCTTAGAAGCCATCAAGTTTAACCTAAATCTCAAAAGAAACTCCTCAATTGAGAAATGAAACGATTCTCTCCTGTTAAAAGAACTTCAGGGATCAGTGAGGAAGGGGGTCCCTTCTTGGATGCCTCTGAAATATGCTGTCCCTTAGTAGGAGCACAGTGCCTGGCACGTAGTGGGCATCTAATAAATGCTTACTGATGCCAGCAATAAACGAATGCTCTTGTTTTTATACAACTCCACTAGCACAGAGTTTGGATGCTTCTCATTGTTGATGATTCTCAATTTGATGGCTGAGTGCCTTTTCCTTAAAGTGGTTTTCATTGGCATCTTTGATTATTAGCATGGCTGAGCACTTTTCCGCTAATGATGTGTGTTTCCTCTTTTGAAGATTGCCTTTTTTTTAATCCTTCATTTTGCAAAACATTCTTATTAATAATAGCACTGATGATAATAGTCATGATTATACCCAACAGACTCACTGTAGCACTAGTTTTAGTTCCCAGGTGTAAACAGCTTAAAAGAGGAAGAGTAGAGAAGTGGTACTAGAGAAGTGACTTAGAGTCAGAAAGACCTGTCTGCCTCAGTTTCCTTATCCCCTGGGCATTATGAGGATAAAATAAAGTCATCGTAAAGTGCTTAGCACAGTGCCTGGTACACAGTGAGTGCTTAATATATGCTTTATTTCTTTTTAAAATTTTATTTCTTATTATCCTACAAAACATGCTTCCATACTAGTCATTGTTGTAAGAGCCATACCTCATACAAAACCAAAACCCCCAAATAAAACTGTACATACACTGATGTGAAAGATAATTTGCTTTAATCCACATCCGTCCAACTCCAATAGTTCTTTGTTTGGAGGTGGATCTGCTTTCTCTTCCTTCCTTCCTTCCTTCCTTCCTTTCTTTCCTTCTTTCTTTCTTTCTTTCTTCTTTCTAAAAAAGAGCCTTTTGGATATTTCATTAAGTCAGAGGATTCAAGATGAACACATACTTTCTAAGGTAATAATATGGATGGGTGGAGCCCTTGGAGTGTGGTAATTATTGTTACAACCTGATTAATTGAAGGTCACGTCAGGTAACCTTTGCCATCTGAAATACATCTGGTGGCTACAAAATAATCTTTAAAAGCCTTTGGAACAGATCAAAGCAGACAATCTTTCACATGAGTTTGTTTATGGTTTTATTTGGGGGGGGTCTGCTTTCATATGAATATTCTCTTTTTTTTAAACCCTTAACTTCTTTGTATTGGCTCCTAGGTGGAAGAGTGGTAAGGGTGGGCAATGGGGGTCAAGTGACTTGCCCAGGGTCACATAGCTGGGAAGTGTCTGAGGTCACATTTGAACCCAGGACCTCCTATCTCTAGGCCTGACTCAATCCACTGAGCTACCCAGCTGCCCCCTGAATATTCTCTTTCAACAATGACCAATAAATACGGAAGTGTGTTATGCATGATAATACACGTAGAGCCCAAATCAGATTGTTCTCTATGTCCAAGAAGGGGGAGTGAAGGGAGGGAGACAATTTGGATCTTATAATTTTAGAAAATATGTTGAAAATTGTTATTACGCGTACTTGGGGAAAATGAAATCTTTGAATAAAAATTTTTTTTGAAAGCCTTCTGAACAGTCAAAATCATTGTTCCTAAGTTGGTTCTCTTTATTCGTAGGCCCTCCTTCAGAATTTATTTACTTTAAAAAAAGAAAAAAAAATAGAAAAGTACAATTATTACCAATGGTGATAATGACGTTTATATAGCAGTTTACAATTTTAAAAATGCTTTGCAGAGTTTATCCTATTGATTCTTCTTCCAATTTTGTACTGATCCCCCCATTTTATGGGTGAGGAAACTGAGGTTTAGGGCTTAAGTGACTTGGTTAAGGTCATACATGGAGTAGGTGGGAGAGCCAGAATTTGAACCCAGGTCTTTTGACTGTAGTTTTTTCAATTACACTACTGAGGTACTCATCCCCAACCTGATCATAGCCCTAGGTGCTAGTAGGCTCTTCCTCCCCTCCCCTTTGTATCATAGGATCATAGATCTGGAGTTGGATTTTAGTGACCATCTAATCCAACAGCCTTTTTTTTACAGAGGAGGGAACCAAGGCACTGTGGGGTGAAATGATTTGCCCAAGGTCACACAGATGGTTAAGTGGCAGAGATGATAACTGATTCAAGGCCTCTGATTCCAAATTCATCATTCTTTGTAATGTTCTTGACTGACTTATTGACTCTCTACCTTCTACCATGTAGGACTTTGTTATTCAACAGGGTCACAATAGGGGTGTGTGTGTGTGTGTGTGTGTGTGTGTGTGTGTGTGTGTGTGTGTGTGTGTGTGTGTGTGGAATCAGTGCCTAAAGTAACCTAAAGTAACTCTAGACTCCTCTTAGAACCTTGGCATGCTAACCTCCCCCAAACTTGCATTTTTAAGCTTTGGCCTTTAGGTGGCAATACAAAGCAGGTTGCCCGACCTTTTCTTATGCTACAGCATCTAGCATTTCTCATGTGCCTTAAGAGAATTTAGAGGCTCCAAATGGGAGTAACTCTCTTAGGCACTTTTGAAAGTTGCTCCTTGCTCACATGGATAAACATGTTTTGGGTTAATAGAAAAGATTGCAGCTGCATGGTAGAGTACAAAGAGGCTGGATTTCGAAATCAGAAGACCCGAGTTCCAAACCCAGATCTGCTCCTGGGCAAGTAACTTTCCTTTTCTTTGATCTCAGTTTCCCTCTCTGTAGAATGAGGTGGCTGGACTAGATAGTCTCTAAGGTCACTTCTAACTCCAGAACTATGCTCTTAAGAAGTTTCTGGGTGTCATGGAATCTCAGAACCTCAGAGTTGGAAGCAGGGATATGACAGAACCAGCTTGACCCTGCTTGCAAGAGCCAATTGTTAAATTTTCAGGATGAGCATTTATACCCTGGGAATCAGCAGCTGGCACAAAGCAGGGCTTGATTTATTGCTTCATCGATTGTCTAGACTTAAGGAAGTGATGGAGAAGATGTTAGTAGAACAGATTCTATTTCAGACACTTCCCACCCCTGGAAAACCAGTTGTTAGACATTTGACAGTACAACCTTGGCTTGGAGGGACTTGGGAGTCTAGTCCAACCAGGACACAAACAAGAATCTTTGCTCCACTTGTCCCAGGTAGCTGTCCAGCTTTTACTTGAAGATCTCCAGTGAGGAGATGGATCACTGCTTCCCTTACTAAGTCCACTGGACATTTTGACAGCTCCCATCATCAGGGAGATTTTCTTCATATTGTGTCTTTTGGCCATCTGGGGCCAAACAATGCAAGTCTCATCCTTCCTTCACATAACAGACCTTCAAATAAGGAAGGCAGATATCATGACCTCCCCAAGTCTTTCTGTTTCCAGGCTAAACATCTCTATCCCTTCAACCTAGTTTCATATGGCACCTTAGATGAAGGGGAAACACTTGTGGCTTGTCCCAGTTTGTGGAGTTATTTATAATTTTTGTTGTTATTTGTTTCAGTTGAGTTGAACTCTGTGTAATCCCATTTGGAGTTTTCTTGGCAAAAATATTGGGATGGTTTACCATTTCCTTCTCCAGCTCATTTTATAGATGACGAAATGGAAGCCAACAGTCTGTGGCTGGATTTGAACTCAGGTTTTCCTGACTCTAGGCCCAGCACTCTATCCATTGCACCACCTAGCTGACCATTTACAATTTGGGGTGATGATAATCACTTTGATTAAGTATCTGTGATTTAACTGATATAAAAATTCTAACCCACCAAGATCAAAACCTGTCTGTAACTTAGTGTATTAATTTACACTTACTAGAGCCTTAGAGTGGTTAGGTTATTTGGCCATGGTCATAAAGCTAGTGAGTTCCTGAAGCTGGATTCGAACCCAGGTCTATCTTGACTCTAAGCCTAGTGCTCTCTCCATTCCACTACATTGCTTAATAATAGCTAAAAATAATCAATGACACATGTAAAACCCAGTGGCTATGGGAGGGGGTGGGAGGAGGGGAGGGATAGAACATGAATCCTATAACCATGGAAAAATGTTCTAAATTAATTAAATAAAAATAAAAAATAAAAACAGCAACCAAAAAATAATAGCTAATAATAGTAGCTAGGACTTATACAGCATTTTTAGGTTTGGGACACCCCATAGAAACATATGTTTAAGCTTCACAACAACTCTGTGAAGTTGGTGTAAATTCTCATTTGACAGATGAGGAGTCTGAGGCTGAGAGATGTTAAATCTCTTGCTCAGGGTAACACAGCTATTAAGTGTCGGGGGCCAGATTTCAACCTTGGTCTCTCTGACCCCCAGTCCAGTGCCTCCTAGCTGCTTCTGATTATTTATTATTGCTTCTTCAATAATACAGAGCCTTCTCATCTACCTACACAATGGAATAGGCATTGAATTATTCAGATATCTTCCCTCACTATGTCTTCCTGCCCTCTGGACTCAGATAATGAGGTGGCCTTCCTCCTTGCCAATGCACCCTTAATCTCACCCCTCTCTACAAATTGTCCCTGTTCCTCTCCTTACTTTCATGTTTAGTCTCTTCTGACTTATTGACTCCTTTGATGCTGGCAAATATGCCAATGTCTCCTCCATCTTTTAAAGACACTCAGTTGATCCTATTGTCCCCAGTAGTTAAGATCCTTTATCTTTCTTCCCCTTCATGGACTCCTGGAGAGAGCTGCCTTTGCTCAGTGTCTCCATTTTCTCTATTCACGCTCTCTTTTTACCTCTATGTTGGCTTCCAATCTCATCATTCCCCTGAAATTCATGCCAATGATCTCTTACCTTCCAATTTGAATGGCCTCACCTCAGTCCTCAACTCTGAAACTTTTGACACTCAGTCACCTTTCTTCTTTTGGAAACTCTCTCCTTCCTGAGTTTTCTTAATGCTCCTGTCTCCTGATTCTCCTTTCTCACTCTCTGTTGTTAGTTCTTTATCCATGCCACACCAGTTAACTATGGGAATCCCTCATGGTTCTGTCCTGGGTCTTTTCTTTTCTCTGTATATTATCTCACCCTGCAATGTAATAAGCTTTCATGGATTCAGTTATCATCTCTGGGCAAATGATGCCCAAATCTACGCATCAAGCCCTAGCCTCTCTCTTGTATTTTTTGACTCCTAATCTTTTAGGTAAGGGTCTCTTTGCTTTTCTGCATCTCTCCTTCCATTCTTCTCTCTCCTCCAAGTCTTAAAGGGGTAAAAGGATAAAAAGGCATGATTAGGGTTGGGGAGAAACTAATGTTCTAGCTTCTTGCCACTCCAACCTCCATTGATACATGCATCACCATCTATCTCTTGTGCTGTCTAGGAAAGTAGGTGGCACAGTGGATGATAGAACATGGGATTTGGAATTATGAAGACTCATCTTCATGAGTTCAAATCTGGCCTCATTGATGCGTGAACCTGGGTAATTTGCTTAACCCCGTTTTCCTCAGTTTCCTCATCTATAAAATTAACTGAAGAAGAAAATGGCAAACCTCTCCAGTATCTTTGCAAGAGACCAAAATGGGGTCACAAAGAGTTGGAAACAGCCCAAATGACTGAAAAACAACAGATACTCTGGAGATTTATTGATACATCTATCAAAATGTCTCTTGTGCTATCTACAGGCTGCTATTCTTCTCTATTACCATGTGACCAATCAATCTTTCTGAACTCAAATTTCCACAATAACATCTCTGACTCTTATTTCTTAACTCAGATCACATGAAATAATATTTAGTCCCCTTCTCCACTCCCCCCCCCATCAGGTTTTTTTAAAATTCCTAGCTAGTTCTATGTGGAAACCTGCTCACTCCTATTAAATACTTTTTTTACTCTTTGATGAGTGACATTTATTTTCAATTCTTTGGAAACTGAAGTATTCCATGCCTTGGAAGTCACACAATATTTATCTTTGTTAAATAAGTTTTTGTTCATTTCATAGCATCAGAGAAGGGACCCTTGTGGCCATTTAGTTTAGTCTCCTTGTTTTACAGATGAGGAAACTGAGCCCCAAGGAGGATAAAGTAACTAGAAAACCTGTTTCCTTATTTGTAAAGTGAAGGAGCTGGAATTGATGCCCTTAAGGTCTTGTATGTATAGAATTTGCTCCCCAGGACTCTCTTACCCAGCATCCCATTTGCGTACTCATGCTGAGTTCAAACACTGCATGCATATGTGCATACATACAGAAGATAAAGTTTTGGTGTGATCCTGCCTTTCTCTCTTTCCTTGAATGCTGCTACTGAAGCTGGCTTTCAGCCAGGCAAGAGAATTTACACATGTGGCCTTACTTTAGTTAGAAATTTAGGCTTCGAACATCTATTTCTTTTTTACATTTCTTCTACTTCAAGTGATTATTAATAAACTTTATAAAATTAATACTTGGAGTTATTGATATTAATTTAAATCTTACAGAGGTGTGAGCTTTCCCCAGTAAGTGGCTCATGAACTCTCTTAGTGGTTAGCTAGGTAGTAAGTAGGGGTACTTTAAGTTCTTGATTTTGATTAACTAAAAATAGACAAAGGGAGAGTTAATTCTATCTTCACAAGTGGTATTACAGAGGCATGCCTAGTTTTATAGCCCTTTGGGCATAGTTCCAAACTGGAGAGTTTATACAATTCTTATAGCATTTTCCACTATATATTTGTGTGAGCTAGTAGGCTAGACCAGGCTTTGTCTCCTTCCTATATTTCCCACTTTCACTATCACTACTTTGTTGTAAATAAAAGCTGCTAACAGTCATTTTGACTTAGGAGCTAATATTTTATAAATGGCAACCACAATCTCATTTTTATAACTCTCATATTGAGTCAAAACCTAATTTTAATGGTTACACACTACTAGGTCTGTATCTGAAACCTAAAAACAAAAAACAAAAAAACAAAAAAGCATAAAAGGACCTATATGCATAAAAATATTTATAGCAGCACTTTTTTGATGGCTAAGTACTGGAAATTGAGGGGATACTCATCAATTGGGGAATAACTGAACAAGTTATGGTAGATGATTGAAATAGAATACTATTGTGCTATAAGAAATTATCAACATGATGTTATCAGAAAAACCTGGAAAGACTTGCATGAACTGATGCAAAGTGAAATAAGCATAACTAGGAGAACAGTACATGCAGTAACAGCACCTCTATACATTGAGCAACTATGAATGCCTTAGTCATTCTCAGCAATACAATCATTCATGATAATTCCAAAGGATTTATGATGAAAAATACTCTACACCTTCACAGAAAGAACTGATGGAGTTAGAATGTAAATAGAAGAATGCTTTTATTTTTTTAACATTTATTAATATTTATTTTTTAGAAAAGTTAACATGGTTACATGATTTATGCTCTTACTTTCCCCTTCACCCCCCGGCCTCCCCCCCACCTCATGGCTGATATGAGAAGAATGCTTTTAAAAACAGTTTTTACTTACCTCTCTCCCTCTCTCCTTCTCTCCCTCCCTCCCTTTCTTTCTTCCTTCTATCCTTCCTTCCTTCCTTTTGTTTTCTTTCACAACATGACTAATATACAAATATGTTTTACATGACTGAACAAGTATGATATATATCGGATTGCTTGCCTTTTCAATGAGAGAGGAAGGGAGGAATAGAGGGAATTTGGAACTCAAAATTTTTTGTTTTGTTTTGTTTTGTTTTTAAACCCTTACCTTCCATCTTGGAGTCAATACTGTGTATTGGTTCCAAGGCAGAAGAGTGGTAAGGGCTAGGCAATGGGGGCTAAGTGACTTGCCCAGGGTCACATAGCTGGGAAGTGTCTGAGGCCAGATTTGAACCTAGGACCTACCATCTCTAGGTCTGGCTCCCAAGGAACTCAAAATTTTTAAAAATGAATGTTAAAAATTGTTTTTGCATGTAATTGGGAAAAAAATAAAAACTTTTGCATGTGGTCTTGCTAAAATACAGGAATTAGGTTTTTAAAAAAAATTAGCCACCTAATTAATCAATGATTAATTAGTTATAATATAAAACATTTATTTTTCTACTGACTAATGATACTGTATTAAATGATAAATGTACTTAAAATTCATTGCATATATTGCTTTATTTTTCACAATGTTTGTAAGAAAATAAGTTGTAACATTTTCAGCTTCTACACTGACACACCAGTTATACTCTACTGAATGACTGACCAGTGTCACCAAACAGTTAATTCAAAAATCTATCTGATAAAATCATTTACTATGGAAAGGAAATGTTTAAATGAAAAAGCAACTTTAATCCTGCAATGAGAAACAATATAAGATTTGTTTGTATAAAATATTTGTGGTGGTCTGTGATAGTTTCAAGACACGTATACCTAACCATTTATGGTTTTCAAATAGCTAAATATTTGTGCTGCGAATGTTTATAAGATGTTCATGACACCCTAGTCATATGATTCTATAGCTGATAAGATATGGTAACATGGTAAGAGAAGAATGAGGGAGCTGCTTTGGTGCAATGTACAGAATGCTAAAATGAAGTTATGCACATGTGCCTGACCCATCTATTGACAATTGTTGCCCTTGAGTATTGAATCCTTATGTTGGTTGGAAAACAATTTGATGATAGGTTGATAAACTATTAGATGGGGGCAATAAAGTGGCACAGTGAATAGAGCACCGGGCCTAGCGGCAGGAGGGTCTGGCTTCCTATCTGGCCTTGGACATTTCCTAGCTGTGTGACCCTGGACAAGGCACTTAACTTTATTCTCCTAGTCCTTACTATTAACACAGAAAGGAAGGTTTTGAAAAAACTGAATTAATATATTCTAACAATAGTCAGAAGCGGTTAGAGTTTTATGTAATTACAGCACAGACAACAAAGTCATCCTGTGCACAATTAACACAGTTTCAAATGGCTAAAGAAACAAATCTATAATGCTTCAAATATGTACGTTCTTATTGTCACAGAGGGAAAATATATTCCTAGCATAACTGGGCAATTATTTGCAGTTAAAGGCACCATTAAAGACTTTTTTAGCATGAACTCCTTGAACTCTTATCTCAAGCATCTAAGAGGTTGGAGGACCACCAAATGAACCACTGTAGTAGAGTGTTATTATTAAAAATGAGGAAGGCAGATATTAAAAGGGAGAATAGTATTTTAATAAAAGCCATGCTGATAGAGATAAAATCATTAGACCATTCGCCTGTAAGTATTCAAACTCCTGCCTCAGCCACTTTATCTTTTCATATCTTCCCGTGCCCGGTAGCTAAAGAGGAAGTTCAAAGTCACTTCCCCCCTATTTAAAGCCGTCCCTCACCTTGAATACGTAATCCAAAACAGGAAACCCAGCAAACCCGTTGGACCACAGGAAATATAGTTCCAAATATCCCAAGTGATTTTAAATAACACATTACCCCCCTGAGATCCATTGAAAAAGACTGGTCTTTTTCAGTGGATCTTAAACCAAAAGAAAAGAGGACAAAAGCTAGCTGAGTTGACAAAAGCCAATTTGGGGCAGTCTCCCACTGGCATAAGAGTGTCCATTCAAAATAAATGCATTCAATTCGTTCAACCCCCATAGTTCAAATCAACTGCACCCCAAAGTTCAAATTTTGATCTTCATGATCCAGTGAAGGCTCTTCAGGCATCTTTTGGTGCCTCCACCAAACAGGTTTGGTCGTCTGGATTCTGGGGAGATGGTACAATCCTTATCCTGAAATTACTCTCAAAGAATTTAAACTTTACATTACAGATTACAAAACATACATTTTCTTCTGAGAATTATACATTACCCCCCTGAGATTACTCCTAAAGGAGTAAAAATTAACTTGCATTATAGATAATAATTCAGACATTATGATTATAAAAACTTAACACACACACCCCTGAGGAAAATTTTAAATAACACATTACTCCCCTGAAAAGGTCAGCCTAGGATGCATGGCTGAGTGAGTCACAGGGGTGCATGAAATCAATTGGCAAAAGAAATAAAAAAAAAGAATAAAATTCAAAAAAAAAGAGGAAAAATTAACTTGTGAATGAAATGTAAAATGTGCAAAAAAAGTAAGGAAAATAAACTTATAACAGGCCTTTGAATCAAGGCCTAATTAAAGTGATTTGAGCAGTTTGCAAGTACCCATTCAGGGCCAGGACTACAGAAAAATCACCATTTTCTCTCTATATAGAGAGAAATAAGGGAAATGCCTTTCTTTGATCTGATTGCCTTAAGTTTCTCAGTGAAATGAGCCAATAAACAACCAATTTTAGGTGCTTCAATAGGAATTTAAGTTGAGGGGACCCACGTCCTCTAAAGTTTTAGAAAAGACTGGGTCTCCAGGACTCAAACCCCAATTTTCAAGCCCTTCAAGTATTGGCATAGAACTCCTGCAATTCATGCAGATACTTAGTCAAATCTCTGTGACCATGTGCCTCGGCACTTCTGGAATCAGACAGAGAGGCATTAAATCACAATCCCATAGTCTCAGGGTCTTCAGGTATTTGCATTAAGCTTATATCACTGTAAAATTTTTAAAAAGGGTAAATAATGATTATATATGTACTTCTAGTACAAGATGAGAAAAAGGAAAAATCAATTGCTCTAATTAAAAAAGAATGTTTTAAAAATCAAATATATCTATCTATCTATCTTAGAACTAGTGAAAGGTTTTGTTACTCAAAAATGCGAGTGAAAATGGGCTTTACAAAATAGCAGATTCACAATGCACATTAAAATAGAGTACCATAATTTCTAACAACATTTTAAAACAATAAACAATGATGTTCAAAAATAATATACTTGTTACAACTTGTAAACCTTGGCTAAGAGTTTCTCAACAAATTCTGTTACTGCTTCCATATAAAAATCTGATATTAAAAACAAACTTCTGGTCTAAATTATCCTCAAGAATTCTAGATCCTCTGATAAAAGAGGCTAAAACATAGACTAATATAAAAAATATATATAAGACAACAATTCTTCACAATAAAATGTATAAAGCTTATCCTTTAAGACAACAATTCTTTAAAATAAATACATAAAAACCTTATCATTTATACAGAAGGGTACTAGGCATCCAAAGTAAATTTTTTAAAGACCTCTCATAAAATTACAATTTAAATCTCAAGGCAGGCATCAAACTCTCCAAGGTTGTACACAATTAAGGCAATTTATAATTTTAAAATGTGTAAGATGTTCAAATGGTACGAGAACACATTATTGTTTTTGATTATAGTAAAAATGAAACCTGAAATAAATTAGGAAATATAGTGAGTAATAGATATCAAGCTATACTATCAAAAAACTTCTTCTACTGATTCTAAGAGATTTTTCTCATTATTTGGGAGTTACAATAAAATCATAAACAGAATTAATCTAGCAGCCACAAACTTCCTTAGCTTAAAATGATTCAGTGCAACAGGAAAATCAACAAAATAAACAAAATTAATTCATGAAACTAATCTGCAAAATGCAGTAAGATACAGTCTTTTTAAAACCCTGAGTTCTGAGGTTTTAAACTCCCCCTCTGGTCCATTTTAAAATTCAAATTCAGGGTCTTTATAATCAGTCTCTGCTCTTAGTTCAAAGTTCTGAGCAGGTATGGGGTGAATTTCTTTTCCCCTGAGTTTGAGTTTAATAATTGCAAAAAGTTTGAATAGGCCATGCGCCTGATGAAGAGTAATCACTAGTTCAAGGTTCATATACTAGCGTCCAAGTGGGGTCGTGGGCTCAGGGCTAGAGAAAAGCTTAGGTCAGTTTTGTAGAAAAATACCCACGTGGAGAGCTTGTGGGGGGTGGAGGGGTGCCTAAATTAGGCCTTTAGAGAAATCACATGGAGGCTAGAATGCAGGCCATTACCAAGAGAGTGGTGGGGGGGTGGGGGGTGCAATACCAAATCTTAAGCAGCAGCTGCAGCAGTCTCCAAAGATCGAGATCTTGGTAAGTCAGAGGCAGGCGGTAGTGAAAGCGGCAGCACCATTGGGGCTCAGAACAGGACGAGCAGCACTAGGGAGGCAGGATCAGAGGCCAGCAGAAGAGGTCTGCTCTGGTGGGCTGGCAATTCAGCAGAGATCAGGGCAGGCAGGAACGTGAGGCAGCGGTCTGTACTGTCAGGCTCGAGATTCAGGATTAGGCAGAGAACAGAAGCGGAGGAAGGGAATCCAGGTCAGAACCCAGGACAATCAGCGTCAGAGGACAGCAGGAAACCCAGCAGTCCATCAGTGTCCATAAGGGCCACCAGGCCCGGGGCATTGAGCAAAATAATTCTCAGCCCAGCAGCAATTAAAACCATTGTCCCTCTTCCCTAAGAGGCAGCCTAGAGGCTGGGGAAAATAGGGAGAGGTCTGGGCGAGGAAAAAGATTGTTTCTGAGACTCTGGGTCCCAGAGCCGCATGGCTTCTTCTTAGGCTATCTAGAAAATTTAGGGTTCGAATTTCGACCTTCAGGTTTGCCAAACTGTTATTATTGAGAGAAATATAGAGGTTGTAAATGAGAGTAATATGAAATAAGACTGAAAGGATTAATTGGAGTCACAGAGTCAAATTAATTGTTGCATTTTACAGAGGAAGAAACTGAGGTCTGAGATCATGTAAATAGCAGTGTCAGCATTTAAATTCAAGCCAGGACTTGATTCTGTCCATGTCAAGGCTCTGTCTGCCACATGAAGTTTACTCTATAGATAAGGAAATCTCAATGATGATGATGACTGGATATTTGAAGGCTGCTGGGAAAAGGAGTCTATGTTTCCTTTCACAGAAAAACTGAACAATGAGAGGAAGGAAACTGATTTTAGACTGAAAACTGATAATACACAAGAAAGAGAAATTATAATACAATTATAAAATAATAATTGAAAGTCATTCAAGCTTACAAACTACATATACCAGTGATTCCCAAAGTGGGTGCCACCGCCCCCTAGTGGGTGCTGCAGCGATCCAGGAGAGCAGTGATGGCCACAGATGCATTTATCTTTCCTATTAATTGCTATTAAAATAAAAAAAAATTAATTTCCAGGGGGCTAAGTAATATTTTTTTCTGGAAAGGGGGCGGTAGGCCAAAAACATTTGGGAACCACTGACATATATTCTCAACTCTTACTTTCTCTCACTCCTCATTTCCAATCTGTAGCCAAGTCCTATATATTTTACTTTTATAATATCTCTCGTATATGCCTCCTTCTCTCCTCTGGCACTGTCACTGTCCTGAGGCAGACCCTCATCATCTCATGTCTGGGCTGTTACAATAGCCTGCTAGTTGGTCTCTTGGCATCAAATCTTTCTCCACTCCAATCCATCTGTCACTCACCTATCAAACTGATATTCCTAAAACCCAGATCTGATCAGGTTCCTGACCAATGACACCATGGCATCTCTTGGATCAAATATCAAATCCTGTGTTTGGCTTTCAGAATCCGTTAAAATCTGGTTCTCCCCTCCCTTTCCAGCCTTCTCATACCTCCCTTCCACATATCCTGTGATTCAATGACACTGAAGACTCCTTTGCATAAGGCACATCATCTTTCTATTCTTTCTCATGGACTGTCCCCCATTCCAGAAATATCCTCCTTCCTCATCTCCTCCTCCTACCTTCCTTGGCTTCTTTCAAGTCTCAGCTAAATCTCACCACCTACAAGAAATCTTTTCCACTTCTCCTTAGTCTTAGTGCTTTCCCTGTTAGAGTATCTCCAATTTATCCTGTGTATCTAGAGTGTCCCCAAAGTCTCAGTGCTGTGTTAAGGTCTGCTAGGTTAACACTGTACTGAGACTTTTGGGACATCCTGTATATTTTATTTGCACTTTGCATGTCTCCCCCACTAGACTATGTGCTCCTTGAGAGCAGAGATAACTGTTTGCATTTCTTTGTAACACCAGATGTTAGCACAGTACCTGGCACATAGAAGGTACTTAATAAATTGTAGTTATCTGAAAGGGTAAATTAGAGATGATCACCAAAAGAAGGAAGGAAAGAAGAGAAAACAAGCATTTGTTAAGTGCTTATGGTATACCAGGCTCTGGGTTAGGTGCTGGGGATACAAATAAAATAAAAAAGAGTTCCTGCCCTCAAGGAGCTTATTTTCTATTGGGATGGGAGAAGACAGAAGAAAATAATAAAAAGAAACAGAAAGTGGGGCACAAGCAATCTAAAAGCCTAGAATGCCAGAGATAAAAGGTACTCTTTTTGCCAGAGATACCTAGTCCAAACAGTAACTTTCTTTTTAAAAAATAATAACTATTATTTGTGCCTTTAAAAACATCCAAATAATTTCTTAATAGATACCCTGACCTGCTCCAATAAAAAAGACCCTGAATAAAACCCAATCATCAAGGACCTTGCCTGAGAGCACATGCACATTTTGGACAGAATCCTGACCTGAGTCTAGACAAAAGGAGCCATAAGCTCTCCTTTTTTTGCTAGGGCCAGGATTGAGCAGTTTGGCAGCATCATATTGCTTTTGTTTCTATCATTGTAATTATGCATATTTTTATTCTTCTCTCTTTCATGGCAAAATACAAATCTTCCCAGATTTCTCTGAATGTTTTGTATTTGTCATTTCTTAAGGCAAAACAGTATTTTGTTATGGGGCAGGCAGGTAGCACAATGGATAGAGTGCCAGGCTTGTAATCTAGTTGGACCTGGGTTCAAATTTGGCCTTAAACACTTCCCAGTTGTGTGATCCTGGGTGAGTCAATTAACTCTGATTGCCTATCCCTTGCTGCTCTTCTGTCTTAGAATGTGTACCAAGACAGAAGGTAAGGGTTATAAAAAATAAAAATAATTCTTCATTACATCATCTACCATGATTTGTATAGTTGTTTCTCCCAACTGATGGACAACCATCTTGTTTCTTATTTTTGGATATCACAAAAAGTGCTATGATGAATATCTTATTATATTTGGGATCTTTCTTTATGTTGTTGACCTTGTTTGGGTCTAATAGGCTTAGATCTGGAAGGGACCCTAGAAGTTATCTAATCCAGTCCATCTAACTTCCTGTGATTTTGTTGAGAGAGGAAAATCCAGGATGAGATAACTCCTCATACCAATGTGAGGATTGTTTTAGAGTCACCAAGATGATTAGGAGGTTAAACAATTCACTCAGAGATATACTGTCAGTATGTATGAGAGAGTTGAGACTTGAACTCAGGTCTTCTTGACTCTGAGAATAACTCTCTATAACAGGTAAGAAAACAAGGTAATTTAATTCATTCCAATCATCTAGCAAGAAACATTTATTAATAAATATATAAATATACACACAGAACACACACAAATATATAAATACAAATGTTAGGAAGTATATTTTTGGATACCATTAATTTCATTTCTATTTATTTTTAAACCAATACCGAATAATAACTCCTCTCCCCAAAAAACTAATTTTCATGAATAATTTCCTGTAGGATGGTGTCCAGGCTTTTCCTTTTGTCATGATAATCTGGTAGTCCAATAATTCTTAAATTATCTCTCCTCATTCTGTTTTCAAGATCTGAGGTTTTATTAATAAAGTGTTTCATATTTTCTTCAATTTTTTCATTCTTTTGATTTTGTTTTATAGATTCTTGCTGCCTTGTGAAGTTATTTGCTTCTAGTTGTTTGATTCTAATTTTTAAAGACTAAATTTCTTCCCTGACTTTTTGGTCATCCTTCTCCTTCTAGTCTGATTTTCTTTGTAGGTCATCTTTCACCTTCTTTGCCTCATTTTCAGGCTGATCAATTTTGGCTTTCAAGACAGTATTTTGTTGTTTTAGTTCATTTATTTCCTTTTTCCAATTGTCTTCAGCCTCTCTTAATTGTTTTTTGAATTGTATTTTGAGTTCTTCCAAAGCCTGTGTCCAATTCGCTGGAGTTTCTGTGTTTTTTCTTGGTGTTTCATTTGCTCTTTGTTTCATTTCCTCTGTTTCATTTGCTCTTTGTTCATTACCTGGATAGAAGCTGTCGATTGTAATTTCTTTTTTATTTTTCTGTTGTTTATTCATATTTTTCCTTCTTTCTCCCCTCTAATTGGCTGTAATCTTGCTCCTCTGATTATTTGCTAGATATGTGGGTTTGGGCTATTCTGCTCTGAAGGGGCTTTTCCTCTGCTCTGCTGATTGATTAGATTAAGCTGATGGTTTTAATGAGCTTTGAGGTAAGATTTTCCCCAATTGGCAACAGAAGTTTATTGCTACTTTCACTGCAGTCTATGGGGGAGGGGTGCTGGAGCTTCCCTGCCCTCTGAAGACTTCTTATCTGCCCTATTGATAAGATTAAGCCAGGGTGGAGTTGATCTGTGGAGCTGGCTGTGCTTTGAGGTCAAAATCTCAAAAAGGGGTGGGGAGGGGGACAAGATGGAGTGTTTTGACTGAGACTAGGCTGCCCTCTCTGTGTTTCTCCTCCAGCCACCTCCCTGCCATCTGTGTTCAATGCCCTGAGCCTGGCACAGCTGTGCCAGCAAGGCACTCCCTCTGGACTAGCGCCCTTGTCCACCCAGAGATTCCAGGAACCACTGGAGACTTTGCATAGCATGTGTGGGAGGGGTCCTATGATCTTCCTTCTTCCTTTCTGCCAAAACCAACAGTTTAATAGTTCAGGCTTTTTTTTTTTTTTTGGAATACCTCTTGAGCTGAGTCCAGCAGGAAGATCCCCCAGCTCTGTTCTGTTGTTAAATTTGGTTTTCTGTCCCCTCAAAGCACTTTGCTTTTTATCAGTGTGGAAGGATTTCAGAGGTCTGGAGTTTTGCTGCATCTAAGCCGTCATCTTCCCAGAATCCCCTGTCTTGAGATTCTAAACTTTTTGTTTCTCAAAATAAATTTCATTGTTGTTTTGTTTAATTTCATCAAGTTTCTGTATAGCACTAAATCTATAAATTAAGTTAAATAGTATTCATTTTTTTTATTGTATTGGTATGACCTAACCACAAACAATGAATCTTTCACTGTTCTTTATGCAAAAGTTTTTTGTACTTTTATTTGTATGACCTGAATGGGCTTTGGTTTGTTAATGCAGGTGTCTTATGCATTTCACAAATATTTTGAATGAGATTTCTCTTTCTATTTTGTTCTCTTTTGTCTTTTGTTCAGTTTGATGGAAAGAACAAAAGTCAAGAGAGGGTCTCTTAGAAAGTCACACAGCAAATTATGACAGATCTGACCTCTTGACTCCTTGAAGAGTATTCTTTCCAATACATCATGATTCATTCACTCTGAGGCTGCTTCCATGTAAACACTGGAAACCCTCTCATAGGATTTAGACCTCTAAGCTCTAAGCAGAGGCAAAAAATTATCTGCCCCCAAAAATTGGAAAATGAGGGGATGGATGTCCTTCGATTGGGGAATGACTGAACAAATTGTGGTATCTGTTGGTGATGGAATACTATTGTGCTGAAAGGAATAAAGAACTGGAAGAATTCCATGTGAACTGGAATAAACTCCAGAAATTAGTGCAGTGTGAAAGGAGCAGAACCAGGAGAACATTATACACAGAGACAGATACACTATGGTAAAATCAAAAGTAATGAACTTCTGTACTAGCAGCAATGCAATGATCCAGGACAATCCTGAGGGACTTAATGAGAAAAAAACGCTATCCACATCCAGAGAAAGAACTGTGGGAGTAGAAACATGGAAGAAAAACAACTGCTTGATCACATGGTTCTATGGGGATATGATTGGGGACGTGGACTCTAAACGATCACCCTAATGCAAATATGAACAATATGGAAATAGGTCTTGATTAATGATACATGTAAAACCCAGTGGAATTGTGCACTAGCTATGGGAGGAAGGTGGGAGGAGGGGAAGGAAAGAACATGAATCATGTAACCATGGGGAAAAAAAAAATCCAAAATTAATTAATTAAATAAAATTTAAAAAAAAGAAAAATAATATTATCTGTCCAATCAAGCAGGAAAAATACAGCACTACCAGGTGGCATCATTACTTAAGGACTCAAGGCCATTGTTCAGTAGAAACTATTTCAGGAATAAGAAACTTCCTAGAGATTAGCCACCACTGGGGTGGGGTAGTGAAAAGAGCATTGAATTTGGAGTCAGGAAGCTCAGTATTAGATAACAACAACTAGCATTTATACATTGCTTTAAGGTTTGCTTATATTATAAGGAGCTTATATTTTCCTAGAATGGGAGTGGCCTTCAACCAATCAGCAAGCATTTATTAAGTACCTACTGTATTCCGGTTCAAAATGAAACAATCCCTGATGTTATGGAGTTTACATTCTTTTAGAATGAAAATGGCCTCCAATTAAGTTGCAACTATTTATTATGCACCAACATTGTGCTAAGTACTGAGGATATAAAGACAAAATGAAACTGCCTCTGAGTCTTATGTTCTATAGGGAAGAGGTAAGAACAGAACCATTTGTGTTCCCTTTTTATCCCTATCATCTTTGAGCTGAGATTCTGACCCAGGGCAGAAGCAGAGTCTTAAGTACTGGGCTCATAGGAAAAGTGTCAAGTGAATATAACTGAACTGTCCAGTTCAAGATTCCCAGTCAGGTATTTTCCAGGCATGGGAACTAGAAAGTCCATGCAAAGGTATACAGATAGGAGATAAAGTAGTAGATGCAAGGACCAAAATGAAGACCAGGAATAGCCATAAGATCAGTTTGATTGGTTCATAGTGTGTGGGAAGGGGATTCATTTAATCACCCTCCTCCCCATAGTTTCTGGGCTCTTTAAAGAGGATTACCTCACACCACACTGATTCCAATTCCCAACCCCTACCATGGACCTCCTTATTCTGAGGGCATTGGATTGCTTATCTGCACCCTAATCTATTGGTGGCAGATCCATCCAATTATCAAAGCTTATTGATACATGGTGTTTTGACCCAAGAGATCCTTCCTAATCAATTCCTATTTCCTCCCCTGGCAGCAAAATCCATTTCTCATAAAGAAAAGAACAATTCACCTTAATAGAGTGATTCTAACTGACATTACTAACAGATATCGATACACTAGACAATCTTATTTGTTCCTCATGGCAACCACCCTATGAGATAAATGCTATAGGTATTATTATCATCTCTATTTCACACAAATGGAGAAATGAGGCTTTGCAAGGATACATGATTTTCCCAGAGTTGCACAGAGGTTCGGAGCAAGATTTGAATCCAGCCCTTTCCCAATTCCGAATCCAGTACCTTACCCACTTCACAATGCTTTCCATTTTTGTACCAATTTTGCCAATTGTTAGTCAATGCCTTTTAGTCCTAGTAGTTTGGAGGAAACATTTCTTGTTATAGATTAACCAAATGTCATTGCGTCTTATAATGTCATCTTCATTTCCACTGCTGGAATCATTGTGTACACTGTTGCTTTAGCTCTGAATCACTTCATCTAAATCTCATGTTTTCTGAACTGTCTGTATCTGCTATTCCTTAGAGTAAAGCTATATTCCATTGCATTCAAGTACCATAGTCTGGCAAGCCATTTTCCATCTGGACACATGCTTTGTTTCCAGCTTCCTGTTATTACAAGTCATGATGCTATAAAACTTTGGAGTATATATTGGTTCATTGGTACATTTTGGTTCTTTTTTTGATGTCAAAATCAACATTTTTTTGGTATGAATTAATCTACTCTGTATATCTTTTTTTCTTTTTATAATTTTTCTTTTTTAGAAAAATTTCCATGGTTACATGATTCATGTTCTTACTCTTCCCTCCACCCCCCAACATCCCCCCATAGCTGATGTGCATTTCCACTGGTTTTAACATATGTCATCGATCAAGACCTATTTCCATATTATTGATAATTGCACTAGGGTGGTAGTTTAGAGGCTACATCCCAAATCATGTCTGCATCAACTCATGTGTTCAAGCAGTTGTTTTTCTTCTCTTTTTCCACTCCTGTAGTTCTTACTCTGAATGTGAGTAGTGTTCTTTTCCATAAGTCTCTCAGAATTGTCCTGGATCATTGCAGTGCTGCTAGTAGAAAAGTCAGTTACATTCGATTTTACCACAGTGTATCAGTCTCTGTGTACAATGTTCTTTTGGCTCTGCTCCTTTCACTCTGCATCAATTCCTGGAGGTCTCTCCAGTTCGCCTGGAACTCCTCCAGTTTATTATTCCTTTGAGCACAATAGTATTCCATCACCAGCATATACCACAATTTGTTCAGCCATTCCCCAATTGAAGGGCATACCCTCGTTTTCCAGTTTTTTGCCACCAAAAAGAGCACAACTATAAATATTTTTGTACGAGCCTTTTTCCCTATGAGCTCTTTGGGGTACAAACCCAGCAATGGTATGGCTGGATCAAAGAGCAAGCAGGCAGTCTCTTAGCACTCTTTGGACATAGTTCCAAATTGCCATCCAGAATGGTTGGATCAGTTCACAACTTGACCAGCAATGCATTAATGTCCCAATTTTGCCACATGCCCTCCAGCATTTATTACTCTCCCCTGCTGTCATTTTTGCCAATCTGCTAGGTGTGAGGTGGTACCTCAGAGTTGTTTTGATTTGCATTTCTCTAATTATTAGAGATTTAGAACACTTTCTCATGCACTTATTGATAGTTTTGATTTCTTTTTCTGAAAATTGCCTATTCATGTGTGCTGCTCTAGTTTAGGGAGGGTATTGTTTTGTAACTACCATTATAGCTATACTTTTGCCGTAACAAAAGCTCATTTATGTCAACTGGTTAGTTGATACATTGTGTAATGCACTGGATGGGGACCTGTGAGTGATAGTACTGGAAGCCCCAGTCCCTAAAGGTAGAATCATGAGAACAGTGGTTATTTTTGTCTGAGGAATACTCTACCTGTGGAGATAGGGACAGTGAACTATAATGTGGAAGAATATTAGAGGGTGAAACCAGTAATTCTCATGCAAAAGCATCTTAGGAAGACAAATTATGTATAAAGTAAGACTTATCAGAGGCAGCTGGGTGGCTCAGTGAATACAAAGAATAGAAAGTGAATAGAAATGTGACTCAGAAAAGTTGAGGTTCTGGGTTCAAATATGGTCCCAGACACTTCATAGCTGTGTGATCCTGGGCTGCTGTCTAGCCTCTGCTATTCTTCTGTCTTGGAACTGATACTTAGTATTGATTCTAAGACAGAAGATAAGGGTTTAATTTTTTTTTTTAAAGTAGTATTTATGGGATGGAGACTGAGCAAGAAGAGTCAAGTTTTTGGGTTCTTCTCCCTTCTACTATTCTACTACCCTTGGAACTTTGTTGCTATTATTGTTTATGAGACTCATGATTTCACTGCTATTGGGAATTGTCAATGAAGAAACTCTTCCCTACCGATTCAGATCAGCAGCTACTTTTTAATTTATAGTCTTAGAGAATTCCCTTGAGGAGGTGGGGGTAGAAAGGCTCTGTGAAGTTAAGTGAATTACCCAATTCACTAAAAAATTACAACTAATTGCCATTAATGTCAAAGGTGGCACTTGAGCCCTAGTGCCACAAGCAGGGACCAGCCCTCTTTTTTCCATCTGGCCTGGCTACCCTGCCATCTCCAGGGAATTACGTTGTATATATTTTATATTTATTTGTCTGTGTATATGTTGTATCCTCCAGAAGGATGTAAGCTTCTTGGGGACTGGGATTGTTTGTTTTGTTTTTGTATTCTAGTGCCTAACCCAGTGTCTGGGACATTGTGGGACCTTAATGCATACCAATTGAATGAATGCATGCATCCTTGAATGATTTTTTTTCTTTTGCTTTTGGATCCCCAGCATGGTACCGGGCACATTGCATTTTGTATAAATATTTAGTGATAGTTGGGCAATCATTTTACAGATGGGGAAACTGAGGCCCCAAAAGTATAAATAATTTGCCTCAAGTTCCACCAGTAATAAATGTCAAAAGTGGGACTGGAGATTCTTATCATCTCTAAACAAAATCCTGTTTGGAGTTCAAAGCCATTCAGAGCCCTTTATCACTTAGCTCCCTCCTACCTTTTCTGCCTTCTTACACCTTACTCCCTTTTCCTCTTATCTTTTAATTTTCAACTAACAAGCATTTATTTTTTTCTCCTTCCCACCTCCCTCAATTTAAAAGACATGAAGAAAGGGCAATTAGGTGACTCAGTGGATAGAAAGCCAGGCCTGGAGACAAGAAGTCCTGGGTTCAAATCAGCACCTCAGACATTTCTTAGCTCTGTGACCCTGGGCAAGTCACTTAACCCCACTTGCCTAGTCCTTACTGCTCTTCTGCCTTAGAATTAATTTTCAGTATTGCTTCTACGACAGAAGGTAAGGGTTTAAAAAAATTAAAAAACAGAACAAAACCTTATAATAGCTCTGCATAATCAAGCAAAATAAATTCTCAAATTGTCCAAAGATACACAGCTCATTCTGCACCCTGAGTCCACCACTTCTCTGTCAAGAAGTTGAACAGCAGGGTTCATCAGTAGGTCTCTGCAGAGTTCTGATATCTTTAAAGTTGTTTATGTTTACTGTGTTCCATAAGAGCCTACTGTGATGCTTCTTATTTTTATTAGGATCTCTTAGAAGTATATAAACGTGTAAATCCAGGGTGGTAGCCACCAGGAGCAAATAAGATGCTGTAAATCTTTTTATTAGCACCTATTTTAATCTTACTTTTCTTAGTAACTTTTGTTTTGACAGCCTCTTAGTTCCCAAATGCTTCTTTGCTTTCTCTCCTACCCAGCAAGCCATCCTGGGGAGCAAAACATAGAAAAGAGAGGGGAGGGGGGAAGCATTTCAGCAAAGCTGGCCAACACATGCACCCAGTGTTATGTGCTTCTAAATGAGGCTCCTTTCTAGGAGCTGCTCCCTCTTTATAGATCATTAGCCCCAACTGTCCTTATTAGATCTAGCTTTTCATTTTCTTGAAGTTCAGGCTTTTCTTTTGGCTCTTGTTCAGTTTCTGAGAGACAAGATCCACATATCGTTCCAACAACATGCCTTTACAATGAGCCCTTTTCTTGATGGACCTCACCTTTCCATTATCTCCTCATTCCACTTGGCTCTGTCATTGCTGGACATGAGAATGCAGAGCCACCGAATACCAAAGGGGATGCCCAACCCGTGTGGTTTTATGGGCTTGTCTTCAGTTACCAATTAGTGATTTCATTATCATAGATTCCTATAACTCTCCTGTTGGAAGGAATCCCAAGGGAGGATTAGAAGAGAACTTTGAAGGAGGACTTTCTGATTAATGCTAAAACGGGATTGGAGAAAGTGGAGAAATCCAGAGGGGTAGGAAGTACCTAACTCCCATGATTGTTCTGGGGCCCAAAAGGGCTGGACAGCTAGGTAGCTCAGTGGATAGAGAGCCACACCTGGAGTCAAGGGGTCCTGATTTCAAATCTGTCCTTGGATACTTTCTGGCTGTGTGACCCTGAGTAAGTCACTTAACCCCAGTTACCCCCTTCTACCTTGGAACTGATATCTAGTATCAATTCTTACCCCCTTCCCCAAACCCTTACCTTCCATCTTAGAATCAATACTGTGTATTGGTTCTAAGGCAGGAGAGTGGTAAGGGCTAGGTAATGGGGGTGAAGTGATTTGCTCAGGATCACACAGCTAGGAAGTATCTGAGATCAGATTTGAACCCAGGACCTCCTGTCTCTAGACTTGGCTCTCAATCCACTGAGCCACCCAATTGCTCCTCTAGTATCAATTCTAAAACAGAAGGTAAGGATTTTTTTTAAAAAGTGCTTTGCTTTGTTAAATGCTAGAATCATATGCAAATAATATATCAACTAACATTTATTAAGTACCTATTATGTAGCACAGGGCAGTTAGGTGGTTTAGTAGATAGAGTCTGGAGTTAGGAAGATGAGTTCAAATCTAGCCTCAGATACTTATCGGCTATGTGACCTGGGCAAGTCACTTTATACTTTTTGCCTCAGTTTCCTCATCTGCCAATCGAGCTGGAGAAAATTAGCAAACCACTACAGTGTCTGTGCCATAAAAATCCTAAATAGGGTCATGGAGAATCTGAAAGGCCTTCAAATGACTGAATAATAACATTATGTACCCCACAGCTGTTCTGGGTGCTTGAGATACAAAGAAAGAAACTATCCCTACTCAGACTAATAAGCCAACAAGTACAAGTACATATACATCAGTATATACAGAATAAATGCAAATATAAAGAGAATAAATAAAAATAAATATATAACAGTTAAATACTCCTGGGAGAGAGAGTACTAGCAGCCCTTGACAGGTCCCCATTCATTTGTCAGACTGATCAATAGGAGAAAATTGAGGAGCTGTGGAAGGGAAAAACCATTTAAAGCTTGAAAGGATCTTAGAATCAATCATTCAGTCAACAAGAATGTATATAGGAGGTGCTGAATGCTGGGGAAAAAAGTGAAATGACCTCTCCTCTCCAGTAGTTTATAATCTATCAGAAAACAATTTAATCTCCTTATTCTGATAGTGACTCTGATGATTACCTCCAGCTTATCTTGTTTATATATAGTTGTTTGCATGGTCTCTCCCACTTTAGATTCAGAGCTCCTTGATAGCAAGGATTATCTTTTGCCTCTCTTTGTATCCTCTGTGTTTAGCACAGAGCCTGGTACATCCTACCGGCTTAATAATTGTTTATTGACCAACTGACTGGTGTCTATTTCTCCATACTTACTGGTTTCTTCTGAGAGATTCATTTCTTCCCCTGGGTTTCCTTTTTTAGAACTAGTCTTTTTCTGTCACCGAGAAGAGGAGTTTGAAGCAATTTTGTAGCTATTTTAGTATATGTAGGTGGCATTTGGTGACTATGATTAAAGGAGAAGGACTTCACCAATCTATAAGTGAGTATTTATTGTAAGTACTTTTTCTGCCCAAGCTCTGTGTTAGTACAGCTGACAACAAAGAGATAAACATGTGATATTCCTTCCCTCGAAGAGGTTACATTCTACTAGGACTAGAGTTCTTAACCTGAGGCCATGAACTCTGAAGAAAATATTTTTGTTGTTATATATATGAATTGTTTCCCTTTGCAATCTTGGTTTTATTTTATGTATTTTTATCATTTATTTTTTCTTTTTTTAGTTATTCCAAATTTTACAAAACCAAATAAAATAAGTATTTTTATATACAAAGAAAAAGATTATACATAAATGAAATCACAAATTTCCTATATGTTTAACTTACTTTTCTTCATATCTAAATAATAAATTCTGTCCATAAGTGTCCCGGCCCCTCCCCACATCACTCTGGATATAGTTCAGGAGACCAACCTATACATATAAATTAAATCTTTCATGTTTCACCTTTCTGTTCACTTTCTGGAGATAACATTTATAGCTCATTCTTCCAGCATTAATACTGTGGCTATGAATAATGGTCTCCTAGTTCTACTCATTTCACTGTTTATTATCAAGTATAATTCTTTCCAAGTTTTTAAAAAAACAGCATGCTCATTTGGAACTACGCCCAAAGGGCTATAAAACTGTGTATACTCTTTGATCCTGTAATCCCACTACTAAGTCTGTTTTCCAAAGAGACTATAAAAAAGGGGAAAGGACTTATTTGTACAAAAATATTTATAGCAGCGTGTGTGTGTGTGTGTGTGTGTGTGTGTGTGTGTGTGTGTGTGTGTATTGGCAAGGAATTGGAAATTGTGGAGATATTCATTATTTGGGGAATGACAACAAATTGTGGTATATGTTGGTGATGGAATATTATTGTGCTATAAGAAATGATGAGCAGGATGATTTCAGAAAAATCTGAAAAGATACACATGAACTGATGCAAAGCAAAATAAGCAGAACTGGGAAAACATTGTATACAGTAACAGTGATATAGTATGAGGATCGACTGTGAAAGACTTAGCTGCTTTCAGCAATACAATGATCTGGAACAATTCTGAAGGACTTATGATTGTATATCCCTCCACAGAAAGAACTGTTGGAGACAGATGCAGACCAAAGCAGACTATCTTCCATATTAGTTTATTTATGTTTTTATTTGGGAATTTTGGTTTTATATGAATATTCTTTTACAACAGTGGCCAATATGCATGTATATTTTGCAAGATAATATATGTATAACCCAGATCAAATTGCTTACTATCTCCAAAAGGGGGGATGGAAGGGAGAGATGGAGACCATTTGATTCTTATAGTTTTGAAAAACATATGGTGAAAATTGTTATTACATGCAATTGGGAAAATAAAATGTTTTTGAATAAAAATAATTAAATAAATTCAGTCTGCTCATCGTTTCTTATGGCACAGTAGTATTCCATCACACTCATATTCCACAATTTGTTTAGCCATTCCCCAACTAATGGGCATCTCCTCAATTTCCAATTCTTTGCCACCACAAAGAGAGCTGCTATAAATATTTTGGAACATATAGATTCTTTTCCTTTTTCCCTGATCTCCTTTGGAAACAGATCCTATGTCTAAGAGTATGTACAATTTATAACTCTCTGGTGTAATTCCAAATTGCTCTCCAAAATGGTTGGATCAGTTAACCACTCTAACAACAGTATGTTGTGTCCTTATTTTTCCACATCTCTTTCAACATTTGCCCTTTTGCCCTTTTGTCATTTTAGCTAGTCTGATGGGTGTGAGGTGATATCTTGGAGTTGTTTTGGTTTGCATTTCTCTAATCAGTAGTGATTTGGAGCTTTTTTAAATGTGTCTATATTTGGCTTTGATTTCTTTATCCAAAAATTATCTGTTTATATCTTTTGCCCATTTGTTAATTGTGGGATGGTTGTTATTCTTATAAAATTGACAAAGTTCTCTATATATTTTAGCTATAAGACTTTTGAGACACTTCAAATTTTTTTTTCACTTAGTTTTTTACTTCCCTTCTAATCTTGGCAGCATTCATTTTATTTGCACAAAACCTTTTCAATTTAATGTACTCAAAATTATCCACTTTACATTTCACAATGCTCTCCATCTCTTGTTGACCCATAAATTCCTCTCCTCTCCACAAATTTGATGGACAGTATGTTCTCTGTTCTTCTAATTTACTTATAGCTCTTTGTATGTCTAGACGCATCAATTTTGATCTTATCTTAGTGAATGGTGTAAGATATTGGTGTATACCTAGTTTCTGCCATACTAGCCTCTAGCTGTCCCAGCAATTTTTACCAAATAGTGATTTCTTCCTCCAAAAACCTGCAGAGGCGAATAATGAGGCAAAGGATGGAAAAAGTGCACATGGAGTCAGGGCAGATGGCAAGATGAGAAGTCCATGCTAGGGATGAAGTCTAGTGTGGGACTGGCCACCTATTGAGGTCTGAGGTGAGGACTGATTCCTAATTTATCCCCTAATCTCAGCAGCTCTGCCTCAGAGGAGAGTCTCCAAACTAAATGAGTGAATGAATGAACAAAAAAATATTTATTGAGGGGCTGCCAGATAACTCAATTGATAGAGAACCAGCCCTGGAAATGGGAGGTCCTGGGTTCAAATGTGACCTCAGACAATCCCTGAGCAAGTTACTTAACCCCAGTTGCCTAGCCCTTATCATTCTTCTGCATTGGAACTGATACTTAGTAATGATTCTAAGACAGAAGGTAAGGTATTTATTGAGCATTTACTATGTACCAGTCCCATTGAGCTAAGTGCTCAATAAGGGATACAGTACAAAAACAAAACAAAAACAAAAACAGTGTAAAAGAGTAATCTTTGAAAATCTAGGACTTAGGAGCCAGAGAGGTGACTAAGTGGATAGAGAGCCAGACCTAGGGACGGGAGGTTCTTGGTTTCAAATCTGGTTCCAGAGACTTCCTACCTATGTGACTCCCATTGCTCAACCCTTATTGATTTTCTGCCTTGGAACCAATATACAATATTGATTCTAAGAGAGAAAATAAGGATTTTTTTCTTAAAGAAAGAAAGAAAATCTAGGACCTAATCACCAAAAAGGAGCTGAAGTGTTAAACTAAGTATAACTGATTTAGATTAGTCCCTTGAATGAATCAAGAATGAAACAACAAATAGGAAAAAGAAGAATGATAATCTTTAATACAAGTTAGTTCAACTGAACACATGTGAAAAGGGGACCATCCTGTGCAGGTTGCTCCATATGGGAATTTTGGAATTAGCTCCTGGTATGTGATGCTTCATTTATGGAAGGACTTGGCCTTTTCATAAGGTATAAAGAGCCCTGACTTTCCCTATTATAGCAGTGTGTGTTGGTGGGGGGGAGTTAGAGTTTCCAGCTCATGTTCTTCTTTCAAATATTCATGTATATATATATTCAAGTATTCTTGTAACTCTAAAACATCCAGGGAGAAGTAAAGTCTGGCTTTTCTCTACCCTGCCATCATCTTGATCTTGCCCATGTGGCATCTAGTAAAGAAAGATTCAATTAAGTAAGCTTTTACTTAGGATCCCACCTCTTTTTGCCAGGGTTGTGTTTGTTCTTTCCCAATCTGAGGTAAATGAATATTTGATAGGCCCTGGGAGTGGAAGAGACCTGATGACTTTGAGAGGTCCAAAGGCTCTGGGTCCCCTCAGGTCAAAGCTGGTTGGTGGGCAGGGGAAGCTTCCATCAGAAGAAAAGAGGGCCATAGACAAGAAAGTAGACTCAAACCTGACTCTCTTGCCAACAAACGTACTAGGAGGTTTTTGGATAGTGAAGAGCTGAGATGAAATATTAATATTTAATTAGTTGTCCTGTAATTATTTTCTGTTCAGATGGGATCTTATGTATTAGCTTCTCAGCAGATTATATATTATACTATATTATAGATATTGCAAATATATATATACTATATTACATATTATAAGTTGTTACTATTTGAATTATTATTTAAGTTTCTTTTGGTCAAATTCATGTCTATTTTTTCCTCTGTTTTTCTTTTGTGTGTAGGAATAAATTACTTGTCATATTGTACATTTAGTAGTTTAGTAGTCTCCATTTTTGGGAGGAACCTTAGATATGAACCATACATAACATACTATAAATGAAATTTCTGGGGCATTGGGGCCAGGAATTAATAAAGCAAAGAGTATCAGAACAGTCAGGTTCTCTAGGACCATACCTGGTCTAAATTGCTTTGCCTAGGTATAAATCAGGAAGTTCCATTGTAATCTCAAAAGAAAAGAAAACAAAAATTATTGTCTTTCTGGCTTGGGCTTTTGCTGTCTGTTCCCCAGTCATGCTCCTTCTGTTGAAATCTTCTCTCTTTTGCCTTTAGCTTTCTCTAAAAGCCACCCCCATATCTGGAAACAGAAAATATTCCTCTTCTAGCTTCCTAGTCAATGATGCCTCCCAGCTTGCCATTTCTGATGTGGGGAAATCAATCAGTTAAATAATTACCAAAACATTAATGAGGTATCCACTGTATTCCAGACACTGAGCTAAGTGCTGGGGATACAGATATGAGTGAAATAGTCCCATTTCTCAAGGAATTTACATTTTACAATTGGGATGGTACCTGAGAAAAATCTCTTCCTTTCTTATAAAATGGTTAGGCAGCTCTGGTACAATCCTGATTGTCCTGATCCTCACACTAGTGAGTTACTTTGAAGCATGACCTATATGGACCATGGATCACCCAGTGGACAGTCTTCTTTTCACAACCAGAAAACCATCACACTGGAGGCACTCTGGTGACATTCCTCATTTCTTCACTCCTTCTCACCCATGTTTGAGAGGTCCTAGCCTCAGCATGAGGGGTTTGAGGGGCTGGCATAGATTGGAGATGTTAGTCCTGGCCTCAGTAAAGGACGCTCATTGAGTAATTTCCTCCTTGACCCTTGCCTATTGCTTATGAGTATCTCTACTTCCCTTAAACTCCAACAAAAAGGGCCTCTTGGTTTTAGCACTTTCTGGTTTGTCTTGACCTTCTCCAAAGCCCTTTTAGTCCCAAGGTGGACTCTGTCAAGGGAAGGTAGATGATCACACACACACACACACACACACACACACACACGCACACACACACACACAACCTTTTTATACATTATTCTCCTTTATAGTCCCAACAGACTAGACTTCTTGCTGTTTCTCCCACTTGGTGTTCCATCTCCTGTCTCTGGGACTTTGCATAAGCCATTCTCCTTTCTTCTGCCTCTGATTGGTACCCGTATACCCACTGCTTAGTCTCTGTGACCTTAAGTCCCAAAGCAGGAAGCAGCAGAGGCAGGATCCTTGGATAAGGGTTTCTGTCACTTCCTGACTCTAAACCAAGGGTCCTCCCTACTACCCCACACAGCCTCCCCAGCTCCTCCCCAGCTGTCCCTGCTCACTAGGAAATGCCCTCTTCCTGAAATAGTTTCTACTGAAAGATGACCTTTAGCCTTGAGTAACAAAGCCTCCTGGTCATGCTGATTTGTTTCCTGCTTGACATGCCAGACTATCTGGATGCCTCCTCCACCTTTAAGATCAGGTTCCTTATCTTGAGGGAGTATTCAGTCCTATTTGATAGATGGAAATCTATGCAGAAAAGATGAGTCATAATGTAGTGAAACTGTCTGAGGGAATCAGAGGGATCCATGTTGTGTGATGTCAGGTAAGTCACTTCCCCAATCCGGGGTCCAGTTTCTTATTCTGTAAAATAAAAATTCTGTAAAAAAAAAAAAATTCTATAAAATGAATTCCGTAAAATGTAAAAAAAAAAAATTCTCATTCTGTAAAATGCACTGGAGGAACCCTGGGTTTCCTAGCCTTTTTGTCCTGTCACCTTTCTTGGAATAATGTTTTTAAGATGCGTGGAATACCCAGGATTACAAAGAAAACCAATTCTTCTTATTTATTTTTTTAAAACCTTACCTTCTGTCTTGGAATCAATACTTTGTATTGGTTCTAAGGCAGAAGAACAGTAAGGGCTAGGCAATGGGGGTTAAGTGACTTGATCAGGGTCACAAAGACAGGAAGAGTCTGAGACCACATTTAAACCCAGTACCTTCTGTCTCTAGGCCTGGCTCTCAATCCACTAAGCCATCTTGTTGCCCCCACCCCCAATTATTTTAAAATGATCAAAACATTAAAAAAAAACAAACAAACAAATTAATGAATCCCTAAGTTAAGAACCCTCAGACAAGATGATCTTTCAAGAACTTTCTTCTTACATCTAAAGCAATGGGGTAAAATTCAAATAGAAACAAGAGCCATTGAATTGTATGTAAGGATTCATTCAGGCCGCTTGTCAAATTAGAAAATTACATATTGACATTATCTATGTTCCATTATATTTTTATTTATTTTGTTAAATATTTCTGAGTTACATTTGTCCAGTGGCACTCTGGAGTGTTGCTGGTTGCATATGGTAGTCTAGTCCACTGGTATCATGTTTGACAGCTCCATTCTAGATTATCTGACCAAAATCACATAGGAAGCCAGAGTGGAACTGGGATTATAACTCAGTTTTCTTCTAAAGCTCATGTTTTTTTTTTTTTCCCACCAGGTTGGGCTCTTGTCTCAACTCTCTAGTGCTATTCTTCCAGTTTTACAGAGGGTATAACATCTGTCCTCTAGAGGCCATGAGGAACTGGACCTCTGATTTCATTGGTCTATGGAGCTCCCAGTGGAAAAACTCCCTCTACTACAACAGGTACCTCCTCTCTATTGTAATCATGGAAGGAAGGAAAGGAGGGAGGGAGGAAGGAAGGGAGGAATGAGGAAAAGAGAAGGAAGGAAGAAAAGGAGAGAAGGGATGAAGAAGAAAAGGAAGGAAGAGAAAAGAACATCAGGAAAGTAGGAAGGAAGAAAGGAATGAAGAAAATGATTAAAAGTGTTTATGATGTGTCAAGTGCTCTGCTAAGCACTTTACCTCATATTTTCTCATTTGTTCTTCACAACAATCCTAGGAAGTAGGTCCTATTATTGTCCCTATTTTACAGTTAAGGAAATTGAGGCAGACAGGTTAAGTGACTTGTCCAGGGATTAATAGACAGTGTCTGGTAGCAGTAAAACTTAAACCTATTTCTTCCTGGCTCCAAGACCAACTTTCTCTTTTCTATACCATGACGCCTCTCTGGATATTATCATTAGGACATAAGGTCCTTTGAAGGCAGGAACTGTTTTTGCCTCCCTATTTTGTATTCCCAGCTTTCGGGAAAGTGACTGACACATAGTAAACAAAAAATGTTTGTTGAAAGCATATCACTCTATTTTAATTCTGATAACTGAAAACACATCTCAATCAATTAATAATCATAAGACCTTAGAATAAGTGTGAAAAGTCTTCAAACTAGAATCATTGGGGTATAAGAATTATGTTGGGATAGGCCAAGGAAACTTGACTATACCTCCGAGAATCATGTATAAATTATCAAGTTGAGAAGAAGGTGAAATGGAGTGAATATGGAATTCTAGCTGGGTATCATGAGAAGAAAATACCCGGGAGTGGTGGGGTGGAAGGAGAGGCCTCTGCTTCCATCTTGGCTGTGTCTTCTATATTCCTTTCTACCCACTTGAACAGAGAAGGATCTTGACAGTTTGAAGGGTCTGGAGCAGGGGTCGGCAACGTATAGCTCTTGAGCCATATCTGTCTCTTTTGAGGGCCAGATATGGCTCTTTCTGCAGGAGCCATAAAGTCCATTTTTTTTTCAGGTGCTGTTACAGGAGCAGCACTGGGAGCACTGTACAGCTCTCACGAAATTACATTTTAAAAAATGTGGTGTTTATGGCTCTCACGGCCAAAAAGGTTGCCGACCCCTGGCCTGGAGGATGCTGGATCTTTCCATTTTCCCAACAATGTCCTAATATATACCCAATGGCATAAAGGCTTTCATCTTCTCATCTCTGAGTCATCTGGTTGCAGTGTTTGCATCATTGGGAGCCAAGGACAGACTAGACTTATGGCTCTATTAGGAACCCAGTAAAGTCACTATTCCATGCTGAAGGGAAATTTCTTGAATGCTCAAGAAGGGGAGCAACAAGAATTGTGAATTACCCTTTGGCTACATGTGCTTTCTGAGCTGAATCTCACTTTCCCTGGACAGTGTATACACTGGTGGAAGGGTATGCCATGAAGATTTTGGGGAATGTTTTGTACCAGTTATTTTTACTGCAAATTATTAAATTACAGTTATTTATAGTTATTTTTACTTAGTAAAATCTCACTAAATTTAGTCAGTCTGACTGACTAAATTGCTTCTTAGTTTATAGTCTCGGGGGCTGACTATACTGGTGGAGTGCTGGTGGCATTAGAAAATGACCTATGACCCTTCGAGGGTACCCATAGAACTCTGAGAGGGAGATGTAGCCAGCCTAACTCTGGGAACCCAGCTCATCAGTTGGAATGGGACTGGGAGGTGGGAGAAGTGTCCTTAGAGCTGACATGGGCTACAATAAATAGCACATAATTTCTCTTTCTCTACTTAAAAGCATGTGACAAAGCCACAGAAAACAATGAGATGAACCCAGGAGGATTTCTTGACTTGGAAACCTGACTTCTTTTCTGTGGCTTCTTAAGTCCTAAAGGGAAGAACTTTTCTTTGGGTCTTGGGGATCCAAATGCTTTCAGCTCTTCATTATCTGCCTCCAGCTTTTCAACATTGGGAATTGCCAATTTTGAATCTCAGACATTTTTCTTTCCCTTCATCATTCAGCATATCTCCACTAAGAAGAAATTTATTTTGCCTCAAAACATTTATTGTCATCATTGAGATTTCTTTCTCTGTTAAGAGGAAGCATGGTCTGGTGGGGAGAGGTTACGGATGTAAAACCAGATTCTGGCTTGCATTCAAATCTTGGTTCTGCTGCTATTTGTGTAAGTCTGGACATTGATTTCCTCCAGCCATAGCATTCTGTGAAACCTGTAGCTATAAAAAGGGATGTTTTTAGGTGATTTATTCATTGGGATGATAGAGCACTGCTTCCTTTCCCCGGGGTTGTTATTCTAGAGTTGAAAGCAGCAAGGGGTGTGTGTGTGTAGAAATAAACAATATGGATCCTAAAGGCAGCTAGCTGTCCCATTCTACTTTGGTGTGGTGGCAAGAGCATCAATTCAGAAGTCTGGAGAACTAGGTTACCATCTTGGTTCTGCCACTTTGGGGAAAGTCACTAAGCCTCTCTGAGCTTTCTGAGTTTTCAAATTTTTTGAATCCTATTTCTTCTTCCTACATCCTAGGCTTGTTGTGCAAATCAGAAGAGACAATGTCTCTGTATACATGTTGCAGTTGCCAAGTTTTATACCTACGTGAGCTATTCTAGTTATCTTTAGAAGGGGTGACTTAAGGTGAGACTTCCAAAGGGTTATCACCAACCTTGAAGCATTTTAATTTATTGCCCTGAAAATGGCACAAACCTCTTACATAACCACATCTCTACAACCAAACAATATTAATGATAACATCTTTGGCTTTTGATTACAGTCGTTCTGTACCTTCACCTGGTTTATTGTAGAATTGTTTTAACTGCTCTTCACTTCTTTAGACTTTGGAAGAGAGAAGGGGAGAGAACAGGAGAAGGGAGAGAAGAAATTGTGGTGGATCATGTCTCAATAGACAAGTGTTCCAAGAGTTTTCAAAAGAAGATATGCTTGAAGTACTTGAAGATTATAAGGAGTACTAATAACCAGGGGAATTAAAATGAAAATGAACTCGGGTATTACCTCATGTTCCTTAAGTAGGCAAAGATGCTAAAGAAAACTCATCACTGGAGTTGTTATCAGAAGACATTAAAACTAATTTAGTGCTAGTGGGCTTGTGAGGTGATTCAACCATTCTAGAAAATGATTTGGAATTATATGGGAAACATAACGAGAGGTTTCATACCCTTTGAACCAGTTTTCATTAATGGGATATATTCCAAGGAGGTTATTGATAATAAGGAAAGATTGCTGTATACAAAAATACTTATGGAAGCAGCAGAACGGAGTGAGCACTGGTTTTCTTGCCAGAAGCCCTGGTTTCAAATTCCACTTTTTATGCTTTCTACATGTGTGACCCTGGGCAAGTCATTGCTCACCTCTTTAGGCTCCATTTTACTCTTCTGTAAAATGATGAGGTTAGACTAGAGGGTTCCTTCCAGCTCTGTATCTGTATACTATGGGCATTGTTCATGATAATAAAGAGATTAGAAACAAGATATGTGCTCATAATTCTCCTTCTTCTCCTTCTTCTCCTTTTCCTTCTCCCTCTCCTCCTCCTCCTCCTCCTCTTCCTCTTCTTCCTCTTCCTCCTGTTCCTCCTCCTCCTCTTCTTCCTCTTCTTCCTGTTCCTCCTCCTCCTCATTCTCCTCCTCTTCCTCCTGTTCCTCCTCCTCTCCTCCTCTTCCTCTTCCTCCTCCTCCTCCTTTTGGTTCTGCTTGTTTCACTCTTCATAATTTCATGTAAGTCAGTGTTTTTCCCCAAATTAACCTGATAGTCATTTATTATGTCATATTGGTATTCCATCATAATTATATACCACAACTGGTTTAGCCATTCCCTAATTGATGGACATCCCCATAACTTCCAGTTCTTTGCCACTACAAAGAGAGCTGCTACAAATATTTTAGAATATAGAGGTTCTTTTCCTTTCCCATCATCACCTGAGGAAACAGACTCAGCAGTGCTATTGATGGGCCTAAGGGTACATACAGTTTTATGTGCCTTTGGGCATAATTCCAGATTGCTCTCCAAAATAGTTGCATCAGTTCACAGTTCTGCCACAGTGCATTAGTATCCTCCTTTTCCCACAAGCTCTCTAACATTTGTTATTTCGCCACTGTGGCATTTTAGTCAGTCTGATAGGTGTGAGGAGATACCTCAGAAATGTTTTGATTTGCATTTCTCTGATCAGTAATGATTTAGAGCAGTGATGGGCAAAGTACAACCCACGGGCCAGATGCAGCCCCCTGAAATGTTCTATCCTGGCCCTGTGACATTATGCCTAATCTGATGAATACAATGAGTTGGATACAGTACATTGAAACTTCGAAAGAGTTGCCTTAGAAACAGACTGACAGATGAGCATTTCTTTTCCTTTGGTCCCCACTTTAAAAAGTTTGCCCGTCACTGATTTAGAGCATTTTTTCATATGGCTGTATATAGCTTTGACTTCTTTGCTCAAAAATCGTTCATTCATATCTTTTTACCATTTTTCAGAATATCTGACTGACAGGCAGGAGCCTCTATTATGCATGCTCAGAAGTAGGTTCCCCAGGCTATCAGGGGTTATGGGTTGTTCTCAGGCAGATCACATTGTGCATGGGGGTCCCACCTGGCCAGCCCTTGTTACATCTAGAACAGGGAGAATATCACCTTCCCTGCTCTGTCTGTTTCTTTATAAGGATTACTATAATCAAGCAATAAAAAATATTTTTTTTGAGCAGATAATCTATACCAGTTCCTGTGCTATAGGTTGGGTACAGAGTCTAAAGAATATAGACAGAGGACAGCTGGATAGCTCAGTGGATTGAGAATCAGGCCTAGAAATGGGAGGTCCTGGGCTCAAATCTGTCCTCAGACGCTTCCTAGCAGTGTGACCCTGGACAAGTCACTTGACCCCCATTGCCTACCCTTACTACTCTTCTGCCTTGGAACCAATACAGAGTATTGAGTCTAAGATGGAAGATGAGGGTTTAAAAAAGAAAGAAAGAATATAGGCACTACGCTCAAGGAATTTATACTTTTTTTTTAAACCCTTACCTTCCATCTTAGAATCAATACTCTGTAGTAGTTCCAAGGCAGAAGAGTGTACCCAGGGTCACTCAACTAGGAAGTATCTGAGATCAGATTTGAACCCAGAACCTCCCTTCTCTAGGTCTGGCTCTCAGTCTACTGAGCCATCCAGCTGCCACCCAGGAATTTATATTCTTAAGAGGAATGAAAACCTATACATATGTAAGCATATGCAAAACACAAAGAAAGTAAAGGAAGAATGGAGAGACTGAGACAAAATGGGTAAATGCAGTTATAGACGGCTAAGCACCTCTGGGTGCTGGGATTGTTTCATTTGGGTCCTATGTTTAATAAATGTTTGTTGACTGATTATTTTTATTGTTGAAATGTAAGACATTAAATATAATTCCATGTAGGTAGATAGGCTGGATATAAACAATTAAGCAGGTGAAGGTATCATGTATATGACACACACACACAAATATACATGTAGATAGCATGTAGACATATATTATATTATACCCAATTTTATAAGTGTATAGGCAGTCATATGTAGATAATATTAGAAATGTATATGTAGAGATGAAATATATGTAGATAGCATGTAATTATATGGAGCTATATCTCAAAATAAGTCCTTCTGTGTCTGTGTATTTAGATAAACACGTGTGTAGAACAGCACATCAGGCTGGACCTCAGATTGGTATGTAGCCCATTGTGTATCTGCAGACATTATATGCATATGGACTGTCGACATGGAATCTAGAGTCCCCAAACTTGTGGCCTATTGAAATTCGATGAACCCCAGGTTTTAGAATAGCTTGTAGGTTGGAGACCCCCCAAAGCTTGTGCTTGTTCCCTGTTCCCTGGTCCCGTGAGGATCCACTCTGAAGGGAATCTCAGGCTAGCAGCTGTAGACTGAATAACGGACCCCAGGGTAAATGCTGGGTATCCTTTTGTCCTAGGCAGTCTTCCCCATTGTATCAGAGACCCTTTCCCAGGAAGACACACCTGGGCAGGGACCATCCTATTATTTTTTAAAATTATGAAGGCTGAATTTATGAGGGAAAATAGTATTTTAATTAAAGCCATACTGATAGAAAGAAATCAACCACACGCCTGTAAAACATCTATTCAAAATGCCCGCCAGTACCTATCTTCTTCCATCTTGTCTGTCTCGTACACCAGCGAGCCCGCTCAGGTAGCCAAGAGAGAGTTCAAAGCCACTTCCCAATATTTAAAGCCATCCCTCACCGTGAAGATGTCATCCAAAACAGGAAACCCATTGGACCACGGAAAATGTAGTTCCAAGGTCCCCCACAAGTCCACAGGAAGTTTGTCAAACACTACATATCTTGAGGCTCAATACTTCCAAATAGAACCCCAGTAATTTTAAATAACACAATCCTTTGGTATCCATTGTGAGTGGCCCCTTCCCTTACACCGTGGCCTCTGGCTAGGATTCCTTTCCCAAGCTTGATTATATCCAGTCAGTGTGATAATGTCAGTCATCTTTCCCTGCCCCTGGATCTTCCCAGATTGTATATGGGTTCCCCAATTTCTTTTGTTCCCAGGAGCCATCATGTAGTGAGGTGGCACTCCCAGGGGGTCAGGGACCAGAGCAAGCAGTGTTCAGTCCTCAACTCTGCATAAGGCACGTGGCACGTGGCTCTGAGTGGAGGCCTAGTCTGCCCTGTTCCCCCTTTTCTTTAATTAAAGAGTGGCTTTTCTGACTATTTAATAGTTCTGTATTTTTTCAAAGTTAACAGGACAAAATAGGTATTGATGCTATATAATTATGTAGGTAATCGACATATATACACATCAACGGTCCATCCCCCCTCTTGCACACCTAGATAAATATATAAATGTAAATTTGGTTGTTCTTGGGGAGTAGGTGGGAAAAATAGTGTCTGTCCTTCTTGGATGTGTTTCCCAACATTGCCACATGTTTTCCCTCCCTCCACCCCCGGCTTCTAGTACTGAAAATGAGCCTCCTCCCAAGGACCCAAGAGAGCACGTGGCTTGCCCTGCTCCATGGCTGCCCTCCAGGGCAGCAAAGAGCTGGAATGTCTACTCTCCACCCATCCTTAATGAGATTTCTTCCACCCACATTGCCAGGCTGTGTTGTGCCCTCGTATTGCCCCCTTTGGGGACAGGAAATATATCTCCCGGTTCTTCCCCATCCTCTGACTTGTCACAAAGAAGCAGAGGATTGGATGCAACTCATGTAAAATGATGATAATGAGTCTGAGAGGGAACAAACAGAGAAAGGCGACAAGGAACAGCTAACCGTGGGCCATGATGCAATGCTGCTTAGATGCTTTCCATTTGGCTTAGCTCTAATGAGTATCTCCCTAAAGAAGCCTCACCCCACCTTTGGAGGTAAGAGGGGACAGCAACAATGAAATGATGAATGATTGAAAAATGGGGCACTTGGAGAGGTGATTAGCCATGGGCCAAGGATACCTCCTACCTTCCTCTCCGGGTGCCCAGGAAAATAAGGAAGGAATAGGCAAGAAGGCAGGACAGGGCATCTTTGGAGACCCTCCTCACCTTTCTGCTAGACCAGCTTTTGCTAAGAGGAAACAATGGGTGAGACAGAGTGTTCCATGTTCTTCCTAATACAGATCGTAAGAGTCAAAAGGACAGAACCCCAGAGTTAGAAAATACCTTAGAGGTCCTATAGTTCAACTGCAACAGAAACCACAAGGCTAGAGGCTCATAGATCTAGATGTGGGAAGGAATGTAGAAGCCATCCAGTCCAAAATGAGAAAACTGAGACCTTACTAGGCAAAATCACTTGCCCAAGGACACAGAAATAGCAGGTAATGGAGCCAGAATTTGAATCCAGATCCACTGACTCAAATTCCCCACTCTTACCACTGTATCACACCATCTCTATGATCATCTAGCTCCTTCTTGGACACCTCCAGTGACAGGAAACTCATTACCCTTTCCTATCCCTCTCTCAGGCAGGCCATTCCATTCTTAGATAGGTCAATTCAATTCTATTAAGCAAGCATATATTAGTTTCCTAAATATGCAAGACACTGTGTTGGGTACTTGGGATACAAAGAAAATAATGAAAAATGATCTTTTAAGGGAACTACACCCTATGATACTTTGTATTTGTTTTTCTTTAGGATGAGCCAAAATCTGCCTCCCCGTGATGTTTTCCCATTGGTCCTAGTTCAGCTGTATGAGACCAAACAGAAAAAAATATTTAATCACTTTCCCGTGGGAAAAGCCATTTGAATGTTTAAAGATGTGTTCCTGTGTTCTCCCAAGACTTCCATTCTCTAGGCTGATGGTTACCACTTGCAAGGTCTAGAGCAAGTCCTCTAATTTCTCTCAGTCTCAGTTTCTTCACTTATAAAATGAGGATGGGGGGCAGCTGGGTAGCTCAGTGGATTGAGAGCCAGGCCTAGAGACGGGAGGTCCTAGGTTCAAATCCGGCCTCAGACACTTCCCAGCTGTGTGACCCTGGGCAAGTCACTTGACCCCCATTGCCTACCCTTACCACTCTTCCACCTATAAGTCAATACACAGAAGTTAAGGGTTTTAAAAAAATAAAATAAAATGAGGATGTTGGAGTAGATATCTTCTGATGTTCCTTTCAGCTCTTTTTCTGGTCCTCTAGCTCAGTGGTTCCCAAACTTTTTTGGCCTACTGCCGCCTTTCCAGGAAAAATATTACTTAGCCCCCTGGAAATTAATTTTTTTTCAATTTTAATAGCAATTAATAGGAAAGATAAAGGTACCTGTGGCCATCACTGCTTCCCCTGGATCTCTGCAGCACCCACCAGGGGGCGGTAGCGCCCACTTTGGGAATCATTGCTCTAGACCTTGTTCTATGAACTACTTAAATCATGCTCTAGCCACCATGTTGGTTGCCTTCATCAAGAAGTGTTTTATCTTAGAACTTGAAGTCCATAAACCTTTCATCCATTCTGACCCATCAATCTCACCATTGTACCAACCAGCTTAAAGAGATCAAGGGCAGAAATAAAGGGTGCATTTATTCCAAAATAGTCATTGCAGTCCTTTTGTAAGAATGGAGAATAGAGAACAAAGTGAATGCCTACTGACTAGGGAATCATTTGAATGAGCTTTGGCATATGGCTGTAATGGAATATTCTTGTAACAAAAAAAGGAACAGGAGGCTAACTCAGGGGAACTAAATACTAGACCTGAAGTTGGTAAGAGGAGTTCAAATCCAGATGTGTGACCCTCACCAAGTCATTTAGCCTTTGTTTGCCACAGTTTCCTCATCTATAAAATGGGGATAATAATAGCACCTACCTCTCAGGAGTGTTGTGAGGATTAAATGCTTTGCAATCTTCAAAGCTATACAAATGCTAGTTATTATTATTAGATATTTGCCATTGTGTTGGAGGAAATCAAGCACAGATTCCAGGCTGAGGAGGCATTCTCGATGGATAGTATAGCCCTCTACGTGCTCTTGTTTTGTATGATATTGTACTGACCACATCAAGCCCCAACACTAGCCATAGTCTTGGAAGAGAGCTGCAATTGCTTAAGAGAGTTTGGCTTATCCATTCACACCAGAAAGACCAAATGAATGAAGAATAGCTATTGCTGGGATTTCTACATGCATTTGAACAGCAGCTCTAAAAAACTCCACTGACAGTACCTTGTTGTTGTTGTTGTTGTTGTTTATCCTTAGTTTTGAAGAGGACCAATGAGATCACAGAGTTTTGGCTTGCATGGGAATTGGATTTAAGCGAGGCAGAGCTCCATAAAGCCATCAGCTTCACTCTTTCTTCTAGTCCTTGAGGTCCAGCGGCAAGCCAAAAGTTAGGATGACTGCTGATGACTTGGGATGCATGGATGACCTTGGTGTCTCTGATATATAACCAGACTCTAAGTGCTCCACAGCATCTGCTTCCACAGCCTTCCTGGCCATTGGAACGAATTGTTCATATCCACCCATTCCACTGAGGCAGTTGTCACGTGCTTGGGGTATGTGTCCTTCTGACTCACTCATGGGTTCAAGCCCTATTGGTTACCCTCAATCTGGTTTAGCCCATCTGCCTAGGTTTTACTGGGCCATGGCTACTGCACATGCTACAGCTTCTTGGAACCACAGGTAAGAGTTGGGTGAAAGGTGGACAGCAAAGGTGGATGAGCAGCCCAGAAAAGGCCTCTGCAAATCCTGACACCAGAGGTGCTAGTCCTTCCTGGTCACCCATTACACCCCGCCTGCCAGTAAACCTATCTGGGATAGATAGTATAGGTAGATAATGAGCTGGACCCAGAGTTGAAAAAGAGGAGAATGGCCTAGATTGCTTTTGGGGAATTGCAAAGCTCTTTTTACTGACTCAAGCTTTTCTATGAAGCAAAGGCCCATATATATTTTTCATTTTTTATTATTCAGTTACACATAGAAACAATTTTTAATAATTGTTCTCTGACATTTTAGCATTCAGATTTTCTCCCATCTTCCCTTCCTTCTCACCCAGGCATAAATAGTTTCATATAGGTCATACCAGTGCTTTCATGCAATACATGTTTCCCCGTTGCTCATGTCATGATAAAAGACACATATCACATATACAATAAAAAACTCTTAAAGGAAATAAAACAGAAGATAAAAGCCCATATAACAGTTGATTAATGTTGACATATGGCAGAAAAAAAAATGGAATACTATCATCTCTGAAGAATTAAAGATGAACATCCCATGGAGGGCAATGGAAAGGTGTTTGGTGGATATGAGCTAGTGGCAACATATAACCAATGGGGTACTCTGAAAAGCAAGAAAAAGATGTCACCCAGGAATTGTGGGCAAGAAGAGAAGATCATGGGGCAAGACTGAAGTTCGGCTAGGGACAGAGAACCAAGAGTCTAGATGTTAAGAGGAATTAAGAACAGCTTCAAAGTCTTTGAGTGGATGGACCCTCTGAGGCACGCCTCTGGGAGAACATGGATAAGAGTTGCCCAGGGTGGCCAGGTGTCGATGGGTGATAAACTACATCTCTGCAGGACATTCCCAAACTGTGAGATCACAGATTCCTTTGAGTGAGTGCCACCCACTGTGCTGGAAGCTGGGGATACAACCACAAAAGTGAGGCAGTCTCCTGCCTAACTGGGCGATGAAAATAATTTAAATAAAAAGACTAGTAAAAGGAAGCAAAATTCAGAGAAATTCTATTGTGAGAATGAATCTTTTATGTTCTTTATTAATTCCTATATTAGAGCCTTGGATTAGAGAGGCTTCATAACTGTTGATTTTTATATTTCTTTTGTTCTTAAGAATTCCAAGGTGGGGGGAGCTGGGGAGCTCAGTGGATTGAAAGCCAGGCCTAGAGACGGGAGGTCCTAGATTCAAATCTGGACTCAGACACTTTCCAGCTGTGTGACCCTGGGCAAGTCACTTAACCTCCATTACCTAGCACTTACCACTCTTCTGCCTTGGAACCAATACACAGTATTGATTTCAAGATGGAAGGTAAGGGTTTAAAAAAAAAAAAAAAGAAGAATTCCAAGGAATGTTCCCCTTCCCTCAAACCGATTGCTAGATAAGGCACTTGCTGCTAAGTATTAGACTGTCACATCCTCTGTGGGGGTGGGGAGGGATTGAAAGTCTTAATGGACAACCTTCCTGTTAGTTATTCAACAGTCCGAGATGTCTTGGGATGCCCAAGGGAAGGGCTGAATAATGAACCCCCAAGTTGTATTTATAGACTAGATTGAAGAAACTTCCCAGTCTTTGATTATTGAAGATCATTGAGCTACTAATTTATTGGTTAAATGTTAGCCTAATCAATAAATTAATATTCTTACCCCAAATCAGTTTCTTGGATATCTTAAATTAAATTATAACATATGTAACACATTTGTAAAATATATAATATATGTTTAAATTATAACATATGCAATATTCAATCTTTGTCCTGGAAGACATATAAACATACCTCTTGGCAGAGTGGTGGGGGACTAAGGGGACAGAATGCTGCATACGTTCTTGGACTTGTCAGTGTATCAGTTGCTTAATTGTATTTCTTTATAGCAGATGTTCTACTGTTTTCATTTGTTCCAAGAGAGTATTCAGTGCTGGGACTGAAATACCTGGAAATAATGGAAAGGAAAAGAGAAGACATCAATAAAACACATTTGCGCATACATGTGTGAAATTCATGCATATAACTACAAACATGCATACAGGCATCTTGCCACAATAAACAGAAGATTCTGATGGTAACACTTTAGTGTTGTGTAGTTCTATTTTATGAGTGTAAAGTAACATATTTTTCTTATCTTTCTTAGCTCCTACAGTAACTTAAAATAAATTGATTTGACATTTTCAAAGAGAAAAAGCAGTGCCAAGAACTAGTCCCAATACTCCAGATAATGTTTGGTCAATATAGCCTAGAGCTGGCCAGCCATCTCCCTTGTTATTTTTTTTTCACCAGACTCTAGAAAATATCCCTGACCTGTTCGATCCAAATGAATGAATGCATAAAGCATTTATTAAGCGCTGACTTTGTACAAAGCACATTAGGGTACAACAATATTATATCCTGTGATAATGAGATTAGATCTACCTTGCCCATTCTCAAATCTAATCACCAAAAGTGTAAACAATTCCACTTAACTCACAAGTTGAGAGGTCTGTGACCCACATTTGCTAGAGTGAGTGACAAATCAGAATTTACTGACTGCCTCCTGGGCAGTCCTAAGAAAAGCATCTGTTGTGATTGGACATGTAAACTAGGAGGAAGGCACAGGAAGTGATGCAAAAGAAGCCCCTTTAAAAGAGAGTTCAGTGAGTTTAGCTGGGCTCTTCTGGTTTGTGTCTTGGATCTGAAAGACCTTTTCTTATTCGCGACTTGGACCTGGAGAAGCACTGGACCTGGGACCCCGAGACCTTGGTGAGACTGTTCTTAAAATTTTCCTTAGAACTACACATGGTGAGTGAAGAAGGCTGACTGACTACCTTAACTTCCCTGGAGGTACTAGCCTCTGGGAGGCTCCCTTAATTGGGAGAATCCCTAGTGGCTAAATCCCTTGCTAATTGACTTTTAGGCTCTCTGGCTGGGCCTCTGGAGCCCTGCTGGAGTAAAGCCCAGACTTGAATACAAATCTAGTTGTTAGTTCTCTCTTACCCTACCCTCTTTTCATCTGTCTACTTCCACTCTCTCCTATATTTTGTAAATAAATTACTGGTATTAGGAATTGGTATTTATTCAGTTCCTTGGTGACCACACCTTTTAATATTAATGTCAAACTCAAAACTCCTTTTTTCCCTCTTACAATCCTTTGTCTCTTTTTGCATCTCCAGCCCTTAGGACAGTGCCTAGCACATAGTTATTCCTGTTGACTCCCTAGGAGCATAGGGCCGCAACCATCTCATGCCAACGGACTCTGTTCTGGGCAACTTCCCCCAGCTGGGCCCATGTCATTCTGATGGTCTTTGTTTCATTTTCGGCAGATCTTCGCCAGGTCTGTTTTGGTCTTCCGACTTTCCTCCTCCTTGGAGGGTTCCAGCTCAATGCTTGTCTGGCTACGTTGTCTTCCGGTTTTCGTAGTGTATGTCCTATCCATCTCCACTTACGTTTCTTTATGTCCTGACTGATGGGATACTGAATTGTTCTTTCCCAGAGTCTGGCATTGGAGATCTTTTCAGGCCATCTGATGTTCAAGATGTAGCGTAGACATCTATTAACAAAGACCTGGAGTTTGTTGGTGTTAGCGCTCGTCACTCTCCAGCTTTCTGATCCATATAGGAGGACAGCCTTTACGTTGGTGTTGAAGATTCGGAGCTTAGTGACGAGGGACAGTGCTTTGGAGATCCAGACACACCGCAGGGTGTTAAATGCATGTCTGGCTCTGTTGATTCGGTTTCTGATGTCCTCGTCTGCCCCGCCGTCCTTACTGACGATGCTACCCAAATAGATGAAGTGGTCCGTCTCCTTGATGTTTTCTCCCTGTAGTTGGATTGGCAGGTCCTGTCTGCTGTTGACTGTGATCACCTGGTCTTCTTGTTGATCTTCACACCAGTCTTCTCCGCTTCTTCAGAGAGTCGTGCAAGTTTGGCTTGCGCATCCTGCTGCTTGTGAGAAAGGAGACAGATGTCATCCGCGAAGTCAAGGTCCTCGAGCTGCTTGGTAAGAGTCCATTGAATGCCCGTATTGCTGTCCTTGGTAATTCTTCTCATGATCCAATCTATGACCATCAAGAAGATAAGGGGCGAAAGCATGCAGCCTTGCTTCACTCCGGTCTTCACTGTGAAGGGAGCCGTCAGTTTCCCATTGTGGATGACCTGGCAGGTAAAGTCTTCGTATAACCGCTGGAAGATGTTGATGAGCTTCAGGGGAATCCCATAATGCTGCATCAATCTCCAGATGATGCTCCTGTCCACGCTGTCAAATGCCTTCTCGAAATCCACGGAAGTCATGTAGAGGGGGGACTGCCACTCGATGGACTGTTCGATGATGATTCTTAGGGTGACGATATGGTCGGTGCACAATCTGAGCTGACGAAACCCTGCTTGTTCTATTCTCAGCTTCTTGTCCAAGGCCTCCTTCAGTCTTTCTAGGATTACTCTGGTCAGGATTTTGCAGGGAGCGGATAGAAGCATGATTCCTCGCCAGTTGCTGCATTGGGATAGGTCACCTTTCTTGGGTAGCTTCACTAGGTAGCCTAGTTTCCAGTCTGTTGGGACTTGTTCCCGACACATAGTAGACACTAAATAAATGTTTATTGATTGATCAATTGATCCCTACCAAAGCCCTGGTATTTGCAAAAAGCCTCTGTTTGAAGCCAAAGGTAGAAGAAATTATAGATGGTAGAGTCCAACAACATTGCCAACAAGCTTTGTCCCATAGGTCTCGGCCTCTTCAGAAAATCTACAGGAAGTTCATGTCCTGAAAATCCCTCCTTTATGGATAATACTGTACAAAGAACTGTCTAAAGCAGGGGTTCTGATCACTGTATTTCAGTATCAATGGCTTTTTTGGTAATTGGATATATTTTATGTTATGCATTTAGAAACATTATTGCTTCCAGGTCAAGTATGTGAAGACTTCCTTTAGTGGAATGGGCAGATGAGAACAATTTGTTCCAATAGCCATGGGGCAGCTGAAGCGGGTACTGTGAGGCACTTAAAGCTTAGTCAGACATCAAAGAGGAAAAGGGTTGTCCATTGCATCCTGGGTCATCACTAGTCCTCTTAACTTCTGTCTTGCCCCTCTGGACTTCAATGACTGGAAGCGTGAGACCGAGGACTTTGCACAACTTTGCCTCATTTAAATCTAATTTATGCTCAAGTCAAAAGATATCAACAGTGATGTCATCCTGGTCCTCTTTGAGAAAGAGAAGCAACAACCAACTTCAATGCTTGGATCTATCAATAAGATTTAAGTGTTTGAAAATGGCAAGTGTTTATATCATACTTTAAAGCTTGCAAAGTGCTTCGCATTTATTATTTCATTTGGTCTTCACAACAACCTAGAGAACTAGGTACTACTATTTTCCCCATTTTACAGTTGAGGAAACTGAAGCAAACAACAATTAAGTGACTTAAATAAGATTAAGTATCTGAGGCTAGATTTGAAAGGAAGTGTCTCCTGACTCGAGGTCTAGCACTCTATCCATTTTATCATTTAGTTACCTCTAGCTGATGAAGGCCAGGAAGTTGAAGTAACACATCCAAGATCATACAGATAGCATGTAGAAAGGTTGAGACTTGAACCAGTGTCTTCTGACTCCCAATCTAGCATTTTTTTCCAATTCACTGAACACAGAGCAGAACCAAGATTTGAATCTAATCCTTTTGGTTCCAAATCCAGATTTGGCTCCAAATCCTTTTGCCTCCAGTATCAACTTTACTTTTCTTGCTGTGGTTTAAATGATCATTTCCTTGTTGCCAATCTGGCGATGAGACTTTCTAAATTTAGGCTTATCCTCAGAATATCAGTCTTAAATTTTTGTTTTCAACTATTAGATTCTGAAATTCTGAGTACTGAATTCCTTATCACTGGAAATATTCAAGCAGAAGTTGGATGACCACTTTTCAGGGATGTTGTACAGGGCACTCTCTTAATGCAGGTAGTGATGGTGATGCCAAGTTTTTTGTTTTTTAGTTGTTTCTTGAGACTGACTCTTCATGACCCCATTTTGTGTTTTCTTGGCAAAGATACTGGAGTGATTTGACATTTCCTTCTCTACTAAAGAGGAACTGAGGGAAAAAAGGTTGTAACTTACCCAGAGTTGCATAGCTAGTAAATATCAGGAGCCAGATTTGACCTCATAAAGATGAATCTTCCTGATTTCAAGCCCAATGTTCTACCCACTTGCCCCAACTCTTAAATCCAGCTCAGATTTCTGTAATCTCAGTACCTAGGATAGTGCTTTGTATAGAATGGGTACTCAGTCCCCATTGGTTGATTTAGCTCAATTTCTATCAACATTCATTAAGATCTGCTAGGTGCTAGGCACTTGGAAAATAAAAATAAAATAAGAAAAAACCCCTCCCTTCTGGGAGTTTATATTCTAGGAAAAGGGGAACCAATATGTACACAGACACATTAATGGAATAAAATCTGAGGAGGAAGTAAAATGGATCGGAATTTGACTTTTTTAATGCAGTTTCATAACTTTCAAATATCCATAGTGGTGTGGAAATGCCATCTATTTTTACTGACTATGTAAGGTTTATACTTAGCAGTCTCATTTGTATATTTTTGGCAATGGGCCCAAATCCTTAGAAAGACCCATGTCTCTGGTCTGTAATTATTTGGGTTTAGAGCAGTTAGAGCTGGAAGAGACTTTGGAAGCCATTTATTTCACCTCCTTGTTAGGCAGAGAAAGAAACTGAGACCCTGAGTACATCTTTGTTGTTTGTTTTGGCATTTATGATATCTCTCTCATTCTGACTTATTCCTTTAAAAGGAAGAATCTTTTCTTCACAGCTACCTAGAAGCTGGAGAGCTGGTCTCATAACTAAGAAGATCTGGGTACAAGTCTTGCCTTTGACGTATATCCTCTAAGCCACCCTGAGCAAGTCCTGTAATCACTCAATGTTCAGGGGAACTTTCCAAGATTCTGAGTTTCAGAGAAGGAGCTGGCCTGCACCAAATAGATTTCTTCACCGAGAATACCAATGAAATCATTGGTCGGTCAATCCTTGGATCCCTATAAGCCACTCTTGCAACATGCACAAGTCAAGATGTCACCCCAGGATGCCACTGGTCCTCTTTGAAAACAAAGGATTACCACTAGCAGCAACAACTTTTGTAACAGAAAAATATTTAAGCAAAACAGACACCCTTCCCCACCATAGCTGCTAATGACTTCTCTAAGATTACCTTTCATCTACTGTGTAAATATTGTATGCTTTTGTAGTTAATTTTTAGTAACAACTCTAAAACAAAAGAGCAAGGGCTAGGCAACAGGGGTTAAGTGATTTGCCCAGGGTCAGATAGCCAGGAAGTGTCTGAGGCTAAATTTGAACCCAGGACTTCCCAACTCCAAGCCTGGTGCTCTATCCATGGTGATAGAGACAACTAGCTGCCCTTGCTTTTATAGTTATTTACATGTCATCTCCTCAAGGGTAGGGATTATCTTTTCTTTGTATGTCCAAGGCTTAGCACAGTGCCTGGTACATAGTAGGTGTTAGTAAATGCCTATTGACTATTGAGTAGTTTGCACAAAGCATTCTATATCCATAATCTACCATCTCTCTAGGTTTCATCTTCAGTTCTTTGGAAGAAAGATGGGTCTTTGTACTAACTTCAGTTCTGAGTGTTGTTACCCTTGTGTTATGAGGAAAGGAGAGAATGGGTGCAAACAGGTAAAGAGAGATTTTGCACAGAGATCAGGGTGTTGGATCTGGTTGCATGCCCTGGAACTACAGAGCTTATTTTAGAATCTGGGGGCATTATAAAAAAGGACACAGAGAGCTGCCAAGGGGCTTTTTGGACTTCCTGTTGGGGGAATAGCCTGAAACTGACAACTTCCTCTTGCTTGGGATCTCTACAAGCCTAGGAGGGGCTTTGTTTCCTATCCCCTTGAAGCCAAAACTACAGATCCTGCTGTCCTGTTCTGGATACATCTACCTACTTGTGATCCACTCATGTTCCAGTATCCTGAGAGTGTTCTCAACTGCTGTGAAGATCTCTGCTGGCTAGCCAGTAAACTGTCTGTGGGAAAGGCCTGAAGCCATCTTGGTCTTAACTTGAAGAGGGTTCATTCCTTTTATAAAAGGATCAGCCTAACTACTCTGAGAGACTGTAAAATCTAGCCAAATGTTATCTGGGAGGATTAGTAGCATCAGGTAGTTAGTTAGCCGGGTTTTTCTAGATAGCTAGAGTAGTAGTAGGCAGCTGGAAGACCTGAAGACAACCCTTTGTGGGGTTCTTAGAAAGGGGGATGGTTTAGTTAGAATCCTTTAGATCAGGGTATCCTATTCCCTAATCCTCCCTTCCTGCTTACCTTGGTTTAAAATAAACCTGTACTGTTTTGTGCATCTGTCTGTGAGTCTGAGCTCACTGGCCAGTGAGGTGTTGGTGGGCCTTACCACTGTTGGTTACCAATAAAACCTTGGTATCTCACCTCTACAAAAACAACCATATAGACAATCTACGTATTTCACTTGACATTATTTGGGGCATTGTGTGTGTGTGTGTGTGTGTGTGTGTGTGTGTGTGTGTGTGTGTAGGAATGTATATTTATATATAATACACACACATATCTATAAACACATAAGTTGTCTAAAATTCTCTTTTTGTCACAGATCAATTAACTTCAGACTAGGAGAATCTAGTCTGACTTTTCACCATCTTTAAGTTTTATGAGGCTTTGGTGTCTCCTTGGCAGGGCACCATTTTAAATGGCTGGTGATGATTGTAATGCAAGATTGCTTGCAGAAGCCTTTTGCTTCTGCAATTTCAAACTGTCACAGAAAGGCAGTTGGAGGTTTTAGAATCTTCAAAAAGTTAGTTGGAGCCTGAGGCTATAAATAGGGCTGAAGTCCAACTGACGGGGTTTTTGCCTTCTGGCTTTTGCTTTGACTGGGGGCTTTTGCTTTTTGGGCTTTGGCTTAAACTGTTAGCTTCGGCTTTTTGGCTTGGCTTTAGCTTTTGGCTTCGGCATTGGCCCATGTTTATTTTGTCTTGGGGAAATTTGGACCTATCTAATTTCTCTTGACCTCTCCCTCTCCATTACATCCCTGCTATTTCCCTGAAGTTCCCTTGGACCCTGGGAGGAAGGGTGGCTTGGTGATTGGACATTGTGGGTTTAGATTCTGTAGGGAAGTAGGGCATCCTAAACAAGTTAACCCCTATTTAGTGATTTGATAAATATTTTACTTCAAAGGCAGTCAAACTTTCCTGACTGGGAGAGCTGGACTCTCTCAGGGAAAACCTCTCCTATGACCCATCCCCCACCATCCAGCCTTCTCCCTAGCAGCAGTTAGAAAACCTAAAACCTCTTTCCCTCTGATTAACCTGACATAATGAATCCCCTTGTTATCTACTCAAAGCCTCTGCTGAATCATTGTATCGAAGATTAAGGCAAGGGCTGAAGAGGGAAGGAATTATTTTCTTTTTATTTCTTGAGGGAACCGCAGGCATCCATCTTGGCAGGACGTACCTATATGAGACTTCCTGCAGCCATCAGTTTCACAGACAGGGAGGAATCCTTTTGTCTCTTGCCTCAAGGGACTTAGAAATTAACAAGAGAAGTCCTCCAGCTAGATATAAAACATTTCTGACTGGCCCAGCTCTTATTGTACCTTAGAGATACCTTCCCTATCAGAAGGACCCAACTTATTTCCTCAGTATCCTCTGTCTCTAGCCTCAGTGAATAAGCCTGTTTCAGCTGCTCTCCTATATACTCCCATCCATTCCCTTACCTTCCTATATACCACTTCATTCATCCCTTCCCAACACTCAGCTATCTCCTTCATTCCCCTTCCAAATCACCTATATCCCCTTTATCCATCCTCACTACCCAAATTGCCTGAGACTTGCAAGATTACCCAATATTTTTATAACATAACGCAGTGTGCCTCCCCCCTACCAAATGGCATGCCCATCTGGACTCCTGGCCTCAGCCTTCGAAGGCGCTTCCATGTTCTCCATGGGTTGAAGGAAGGACCAGGCTCAGGTCTTCTCTGTGGGCTTGACAGTTAGAGCTTTTTATTGTTGTTAAAAAAACAAAATCCCAAACTCAACAGCTTCCTCCTAGCATTGCTTCTCCTGACTTTAGGTTATCATTTTCTTTTTAAACAGGGAGAAGTTCCAGCCTTTTCCCAGACCTGGGAAGGGGAAATGCTCTGCCAATATCACACTAAACTATCCTTTTGCTTCCCTGTGTGCTAAGGGTGCACAAGGCCTGGCATGTGCCCAGGGATGAAGAAACCACCTTTGAAGATGTGAAATGTGACCTGACCACATTCCATTGTGATGCTCGTGGTGCTTGGGAGAGGTCCCTGGGGCCATATCATTCCATCCATCACAGAAATAGCCTCGGCCTCAAAGGGAGCTATAGGAGCCCTCTCCATTCCTGCTCCTCTGTCCACTTGTGAATCTTTCTGGCTATTTTTTTGCCAGTCTGTGCCATTTATGCGGGGGCCTCTCATAGCCTCCTCAAACCCCCAAATTACCAAATGTAAACTCTATCTCTGCTACTTTCTGCCTGTGTAAACTCTGGTCACCAAGTCATTTCCTCCTCTCTGGACCTATTTCTTCCTCTATATAAGGAGGAGTTGAACTAGAGGATCCTTCTTGGTCTAAATCCAGAGCATCATCTGGGTAGTGGGGAGCAGAACCATGTGTTCCTTTTGACTGTAAACTTGTTGAAGGTAGAGACCACATCTACATACTGTGTAACATACTCTAAGACTAACATAACACAGTATTTATTTTGAAAATTCTCAAATGTGTCTATTTGGTTTCTCCTGATAGAATGTAAACTCCTCAGCACCAGCAAGGTAATTTGGAGGATGGAGAGCCAGACCTGGAGACAGGAGGTTCTGGCTTCAAATCTAGTCTCAGACACTTCCTAACTGCATGACTCTGGGCAAGTCACCTAACCTCCCTTACCATTCTTCTGCCTTGGAAGCAATACACAGTATCGATTCTAAGATGGAAGGTAAGGGTTTAACAAAAAAGAATTTGTCTCTTAGACAATCTTATTTTTGTTCTTGTGGCCCCAGCTCTTAGCTCAGTGCTTGGCACATAGTAGGTGCTTCCTAACTGCTTGGTGAATGGTTAATTGATTGGAGCACACAGGGTAGGTTGGGAGATAGGATAAATATCAGTCAACCAAATTCCTGCTCTTTAAGGAGGCTAATATTATTTTCCGGGACAGAGTTGTTGCCCCTAGTTTGACTCTAAACCCTTTTTCTTTGGGAAAAGCACTGACTTTGGAGTTGGAGGACATGGGTTCAAATCTTATCTCTACTGCTTACTAACCTATGTGATTAAGGGCAATTTGCTTCACAGCTCCATGCCTCAATTTCCTCATTGGTAAAATGGGAGGTTGAATTAAATCATCTCTAAGGACTCTTCCCATTCTATGTTTATTTTTTTAAAAAATTGCTTGTTGCATTAAAATTCCCAGGTATCTCTCTCTTTTCCTCCCCCAAGTAAGTCTTGGAACCTGGTATCCATGAGCCCCTACAACCTTCCGCCCCAATCTCTGATCTTCACCTCCAACCTCTGTGTTCCTTCTTCCTTCCTCCGTGTCAGTCCTCTAACACTCCTAAGTCAGCATATTGTATATGATTGTCAACAATCGGGGTGACATCAGTTGATTAGGATACAGCCTAAGTGCTCTATTGCCTAAGCAGTCAGCCTTCTTGGAAGATGAGGTGAAAAGGGCAACATAGATCAAGGTGTCATCTTACTCTGGTTATTGGCGCTGCTTGCCCAGCAGAATTTGTTCATTGTGTTTTGATTATAAAGAACACACCCATTGCTTGTAGTCAATAGAGGCCTGGCCAGAGTTACCAGTACAAGATTTTCCTATTGCCATGGAGAATCAACTCTAAACAAGCACGAAAGGCCCATTCAGTGCCCTGGCGCCATGTTAGTCCTGGAGTATGTTATGAAGCATGTAGATGCCGTGGTCTCTACCTTCATTGAGTTTACAGTCAAAAAGGAACATGTGGTTCTGCTCCTCATGGCCCAGATGATGCTCCAGATTTATTTATTTAAAAGAAAGTTTAAAACCCTCACCTTCCACCTTAGAATCAATACTGTGTATTGGTTCTAAGGCAGAAGAGCAGTAAGGACTAGGCAATGGGGGTTAAGTGACTTTCCTAGGGTCACACCACTAGGAAAAGTCTGAGTCCAGATTTGAACCTAGGACCCCCCATCTTTAGGCTTGACTTTCAATCCACTGAGCTACCCAGCTGTCCCCTATGCTCTGGATTTAGACCAGTGGTTCCCAAACTACTTTGGTCTACCACCCCCTTTCCAGAAAAAATATTAGTTAATCCCCGTAAATTAATTTTTTTAAAATTTTAATAACAATTAATAGGAAAGATAAATGCACCTATGGCCATCACCACTGTCCTGGATCACTGCAGCACCCACCAGGGGGCGGTGGCACCCACTTTGGGAATCAGTGATTTAGACTAAGAAGGGTACTTTAGTTCAACGCCTCCTTATACAGAGGAGGAAATATGCCCTGAGAGGGGGAAATGACTTGGTGGCCTGACTTTACACTGGGGGAAAGTATCAGAAATATAGTTTGAAAATGGTTCCTTTGGTGCAATTAAGTAGCACAGTGGCTAGAGTAGAGAGGAGCTGGGTTAAAATCTGATAATAGACACATCCTAGCTGTGTGACCCTAGGCAAGTCACTTAACCCCCATTGCCTTGCCCTTGCTGTTCTTCCGTCTTAGAAGTGATACTAAGGGGGACAGCTAGATGGCTCAGTGCATTGCGAGCCAGGTCTAGAGGGACCCTTATTGCCCAGCCCTTGTTGCTCTTTTGCTTTGGAACCAATACTTAGTGTTGACTCTAAGATGGAAGGCAATGGCTTTTTAAAAAGGTGACATTAAGATGGAAAGTGAGGACTTCAGAAAAAACAAAGGAAAAAAATGGCTCCTTGGACTTCCAAGCCGAAGACCTTTTCCAATATATCCCAACTGCTTTCGGTTTAGACTTCCTTGTCTTCAATGATGAACAACAGATGAGAATAGGATCAGGAATGACAACTAATAGTATTGTGAGTGGTGGTTCAAAGGCCTTCAGGGGCAAATGGAAGGGGGGGGAGCCCTGGGTTTGAAGCCAGACTTAGTTCCACTCCTAGTCACTAGTGTAGAGTTGGAACGTAGGACGTAAGCTCACTTATTCTCCGTTAACTCAACTGTCAAGTGAGGGGGTTGGACAAGATGACCTCTTGGGTCTCTTGCTTTATATATCAATAAACCTATGACCACCGGCTCTGGAATCTGAGAGTGAGTTCAGATTCTGCCTTTCATACTTACTACTCACATGGCTCAAGCAAGTCATTTAACCCCCGTTACCTAGTATCCTCATTTGTACAATGAGGGGGTTGTACTAGATGAAGTCGAGGGTCTCTTCTAGCTATCTCAGGAAGCTTTGGACCCCTGGCTCTCAAGTCTGAGAACATAAATTCAAATTCCAGAAATTATTTCAAGCTTACTACATGTTATTTGTTCAGTTATGTCTGATTCTTCATGACCCCATGAACCATAGTGCCTTTGGAGTTTTCTTGGCAAAGATGCCAGAGTGGTTTGCCTTTTCCTTCTCCAGTGAATTAAGGCAAGCAGAGGTTAAGTGACTTGCCCAGGATCATACAATTAGTAACTAAGAACAGATTTAAACTCAGGTCTTCCTGACTCCAGGTCCAGGACTCTATCCTCTGAGCCACCAAACTGCTCATTTATATGCATGGCCTTTAGTCACTTAACCCCTCTGTGCCTCAGTTTCCTCATCTGTAAAATGAAGGAGATTGAACTAGATAAACTTTGAAGTCCCTTTTAGATCTAAGGGTAAAACACCACCATTTGAAACCATTCATTTAGAGGTGCTGGGTGTACTGGAGACGCTTCAGCCCATTTTCCTGACTTGAAGATCACTGCATGTCTGCTGTTTGGGAGGAGAGTGTTTTTATTATTTTTTTTTTTCCTGCTCAACAGCTCCTCTCTGGAGTCTTTCTTCCTGCTTAATCATTTCTGATTTCTGGGGCCTGGCAGGAGGAGTTGTAATATCAGGAACTACCCCAGGATAATGTCCCCAAAGGTGATTCACAGAAACTGTTTTCTTGGTGTCACATTCAGAGAGAACAATGCCAACACTGAACCATGGGGGATAAAGAGTAGGCTTAATTATGTGTTTAAAGGTATGTGGCCCTCCATGTTTGTGGTCTGACTCCTACACAGGCAGGTAGAGTGGACACTCCTACCAATTCTCCCTTATTTGTTTAGTGTCTTATAAAATATGGATAGTGCAAGTATCATTCACCCCATTTTATAGATGCAGACAATCGAGCAAGTGATCTGCCCATATTCAAAGTTAAATGCCAATAGTTAGGATTTCGAGTTAGCATCAAAACAAGAACAAGAACTTGAATCTTTCTCTCTGATTCTAACACAATGTCAATCACTGATCTCTCTCTCTCTCTCTCTCTCTCTCTCTCTCTCTCTCTCTCTCTCTCTCAAAGGTATTAAAGAGGGGGTACTGTGAATGGAGTGGCCAACTTAAAGTCAGAAAGACCTAAATTCAAATCCTGCTTCAGACACTAGTGATAGGTTGCTGGGCCATTCTCTTAATTGTTCTATATCTCAGTTTCCTTATCTATAAAATGGGAATAATGGTAGCAAATGCTAGTCCTCCCTGAACACCCCATGTACCCTCCAAACCATGTAGCTAGTTGGTGGCAGTAACAGGCTTGAAACTCGGGCCTTTTAATACCTGGACTAGGGCTCTTTCCACTGCCTAAGACTAAATTCTGGTGAAATCCTGGATGAATTTAGTCAATGAAAACTCTACTAAATTGCAGGTAAATTTGGCTTTTTTCAGCATTGCAGTGATCACGGAATCTATGTAAGTGCTCAGCCATGTGAGATGCTATGCTGGGTTGGTCTTATTCAAAGGGAACCAAACCATCTCTGTCTTCTGGCAAAATATACACGTGCCAGGACAGGACATGGAGACAATAGAATAAAAAAATTAAATGAAGACATGAATAAGCAACAAAGCTTCTTGGTTCAGAGGGAAGACTCGACTGCTATTATCCCTACATTATCTGGAGAACATTCTTGACTTGACATCAGTGAATGGATTTTATTAAATCACATCCAAGAAGGGTTCAAGCAAGTCCGTATTTCTACAATTTAGTTGTAACTGCAGGGAGAAGGTGGGGAGTAGATATAGAGACAGACCATGAGATTCTAGGTTTGGAGTGGATAGGATGAGGCTGGAGCTTGGAATCAGGAGGTCCTGGGTTCAAATCTGGCCTCAGATATTTCCTACCTATGATCCTGGGCAAGTCACTAAACCCTAATTGCCTAGCCTTTGCCACTCTTCTGTCTTAGAGCTGATACTAAGGCAGAAGGTAAGGGTTTAAAAAAAAATTGAATGGACATGACATTGGAGATTATCATGCCCAACCCTTCATTTTATAGCTGAAAAGCTGAGACTCAGAGGAAGTTACATGACTTGTCCAAGGTCAAATGGTCAGGAAATGAAAGAGTCAATATTGGGTCCCAGGACCTCTATTCCAAATCCAACATTCTTTCCATTATCCTACATTGCTATAAGCCACTGATTTTCATCATTATAGACAAGAAGCCAAATTGATATATAATTCAAAAAATACGTGCCAAATGCTCATTGTAGCAGGTATCTTTCAAGGTCATTTTATTTTCTCAAGTTCCTGATTAAAAAATCAGGAAGGTGCCTTTGGACTGATTAACAAGAAGCTTGTTTAATGCTCATCACAATTAGAATTACAGAACTCAAACTGCTCATTTTTCTTGCCAAACTGCTCACTTTAAAGGCTTAGGCTGTCAGAATCAGTAAAATATTTCTTTCTTGGCTGAATATCATACTAAATACAGACCCATATGTCTTCTCCCTGTCTGCTTGCATTTCTATTAGGTCTTTTTTTTTTTTTTTAAACCCTTACCTTCCATTTTGGAGTCAATACTGTGTATTGGCTCCAAGGCAGAAGAGTGATGAGGGTAGGCAATGGGAATCAAGTGACTTGCCCAGGGTCACACAGCTGGGAAGTGTCTGAGGTCAGATTTGAACCTAGGACCTCCCATCTCTAGGCCTGACTCTCAATCCACTGAGCTACCCAGCTGCCCCCTCTGAAGCCTTTTAAGGTTGTTTTCCTTTATATTATGGTGGCCATTGTGACCATTGTTTTTCAGATTCTGCTCTACCTGGTTCCAGGCAAGTATTCTCATATCCCTCTAAAGCCACCATATTAGTCATTTCTTATGGTATGTTCCATTTAGTTAGCACAATTTGTTCAACCATTCTGCAATTGATGAGTTACCACTTTATTTCCAGTTCTTTAATATAAGAAAAAGCATTACTAAAAGTATTTTTTGTATATGTGTATCCTTTCTCTATATTTGACCTCTTTTGGGAGGGGGATATGCCTAGTAGAAGTAGTAACAATATCTTTGGTCAAAGGACATATTTAGTTTAGCAATCTTGGGGGGGGGTATTGTACCAAAATGTTTTCCAAAATGTTTGGATCAATCATCAGTCTCAGGTACCTTTCCTCTTATAAACATTTCAATAATTGTAATTTTCCTTCTCTGGGGGGTCATATTTTCCATTCTGATGCATGTGTTATATTACATGTGCATTTTCCTTCTTTTTAAAATTGTTTTAATGACTGACTTTATGTCTAAGATGGAAGCGCAAGGGCTAGGCAAATGAGGCTAAGTGACTTGCCAGGGTCACACAGTTAGGAAGTGTCTGAGGACAGATTTAAATTCATATCCTCTCCACTCCAGGCCTGGCTCTCTATCCACTAAGCCAGCTAGTTGCCCCCATTCTTTCTGTATCCTGAGAACCTAGCACAATGCCTGGCACACAAGTGTTTTTTGTTGTTGTTGTTGTTTGCTTTCTGTTGTAAAACCTTTATCTTCTGTGTATCATTTCATAGAAGAGAGGTAAGGGATAGGCAATTGGGATTATCTGAGTTGCCCAGGGTCCCACAGCTAGGAATTGTCTGAATCCAGATTTGAACACACGTCTTCCCCACGCCAGGCCTGGTGTTTTAACTGGCTGCCTGGGAATTTTCCTTTTTATTCACGATTTGGAATATTTTTTTTTCATTTGGTTGTTGATAGCTTGCATTTCTTCTTTGGGCCACTTAACTGCTAGTGAAGCTATGCATTTTTCCTGCCTAGTGAACAGTACTGGGGCTATGGGTCAGGAGTATATTTTTATGGACATCATCCATAGAAAATGACCAGTAGAATGTAAAATGGAGTCCCATCAATGAAATTTTCAGCCAGTAGCTGCTAAATTTATTATCTGGAGTTCTAAGAAGGGTTACACAATCAATCAATCAATCAATCAACTCACAAGTATTTATTAAGAATTTCCTATACGAGGGGTAGGTAGGTGGCTCAGTGGTTTGAGAGCCAGACTCAGAGATGGGAGGTCTTGGCTTCAAATCTGGTCTCAGACACTTCCTTGTTGTGTGACCCCAGACAAGTCACTTAATCCCTATTGCCTAGTCCATACCACTATTCTGCCTTTGGAATCAATACACAGTATTATGTCAATACATAATATGGATTCTAATATGGAAGGTAAGGATTAAAAAAAAAAAAAAGGAACTTCCTAAGTGTTCAGCATTGGACTAAGGGCTGGAGAAATAAAAACAAAGATAGAACTGTCCCTGCCCTCAAAGAACTCACAGTTAATTGGAGGAAGATAGCATGCACAAATATAGGCATATACAAGCTACTCAAAGCTGAGTCCCAGTTAGCATAATAAAGAATCCCATTAAGTGGTTGCATTATTCAAATTCACACTGCATATTTAGAAAACAAATACTAGGTAATTTTGAGAGGGGGAGGTGCTAACAGATGGGGTGACCATGTAGAAGGTGGCTCTTGACCTGTCTTGAAAATAAAATACCCAGGCATTTTTAGGCAGAGAGAAGTGGGAGTGTATTTTAGGCATGGGGGACAGCCTGTGCAAAGGCATAGTGATGAGAGATGATGTGTCATATGTGAGAAGCAGAAAAGCCTGAATCATGGATTACACGAAGGAGAATAATGTGTAATGAGGCTGGGAAGGTAGGCTGGGGCCGCATGGTGAAGGACTTTAAATGCCCAACAGTGGAGGAGTTTATATTTCATCCTAGAAGTAATAAAAATCCACTGAAGAATACTGAGGATCATTTAGTTCTCTAATTTCCCTAGGGATTAGACAGAACTCATGTTCTGGGTTGGGAGGCTCGCCATATCCCCTTACAAGCAGTGATTCCCCTCTACAAGGGCACAGTGATAATTAGTTCTGGCTGTTAGAAGGCATTTTAATAGCTCCCTATTGCCTCCAGCATAAAATACAAACTTTTCTCTTTGACATTCAAAGCCCTTCACAATCTGGCTTCAACTCACACTTCTCTCTCTCTCACACTTTCTCTTTTCTTCTTCTTTCTTCTTTCTCCTCCTCCTCCTCCTCCTCCTCCTCCTCCTCCTCCTCCTTCTTCTCCTCCTCCTCCTCCTCCTCCTCCTTCTTCTCCTCCTTCTCCTTCT
>NC_058133.1:485384907-485414994 GCF_016433145.1 Gracilinanus agilis | reverse complement strand
CATCTTAGATTATTTAGTGTTCCACCCTCACCCTGTGAATTATTCTTCTGATTACTATAATAGTGAATACTATAATAGTGAATAGAGTTCACTACAGAGAATTATACATAACATTTCTCTACATAGGAATACAGATAATTAGATCTCACTGAGGCCCTTAAAAAGGCAAATTTAAAAATTATAAGTTTTCTTTCTTTCCCCTCTGTATCTTATTTACCTTTTCATATTTCTCTCAATTTTTGTGGTTGGATATCAAACTTTCCATTTAGCCCTGGTCTTTTCTGTGCAAATACCTGGAATTCTTCAATTTTGTTGAATGCCCATACTTTCCCCTGGAAATATATAGTCAATTTTGATGGGTAGTTGATCCGTGGTTGCAGGCCCAGCTCTCTTGCCTTTCTGAATATCGTATTCCAAGCCTTGCAATCTTTTAGCGTGGAGACTGCCAGATCCTGTGTGATCCTGATTGGTGCTCCTTGATATTTGAATTGTCTCTTTCTGGCTTCTTGCAAGATTTTTTCTTTTGCTTGGAAACTCTTGAATTTGGCAATTATATTCCTGGGTGTTTTCTTATCTGGATCAAATGTCGCAGGTGTTCTATAGATCCTTTCAATGTCTATATTGCCCTCTTGTTGTAGGACTTCAGGGCAATTTTGCTGAATAATTTCTTTCAGTATGGAGTCCACTTTTCTATTAATTTCTGGTTTTTCTGGAAGACCAATGATTCTCAAGTTGTCTCTTCTAGACCGGTTTTCTTGGTCTGTCACTTTCTCATTGAGATATTTCATGTTTCCTTCTATTTTTTCAGTCTTTTGACTTTGTTTTATTTGTTCTTGTTGTCTTGAGAGATCATTAGCTTCTAATTGCTCAATTCTAGCCTTTAGGGATTGGTTTTTGGCTATAATCCTCTGGTTTTCGGCTATAATCTTCTGGTATTCCTTTTCAATCTGGTCATTTCTGGTGTTCAATTTGCATATCAGTTCTTTTGGTTTCTGAGCCTCACTTTCCAATTGCAAGATTTTACCTTTTAAACTGTTATTTTCTTGCCAGATCTCTTCCATTTTCCTCAAAATCTCAGTTTTGAACTCTTCCATAGCTTGTGAGGAGTTTTCCTTATTTGAGGAGGGTCTGGATGCTTGTTTGTTCTCCTCCTCTGTTTGCTTGGTTGTCTGGATTTTCTCTGTGTAAAAGTTGTTGAGTGTTAAAGACTTCTTTTTCTTGTTGTTAATCTTTCTTTTCTGAACTTCCTGAGACTGGTTAGCCATCGTTAGCCCAGCAGCTTCTCAGGTTTATCCTCGCGCTCAGGGTCTGTCTGCGGTCAAGCCCCCTGGTGGGCCCCCTTGCTTGATCCTTTGCAATTCTTTGATTATTAGTGAGGCTAAACAGTCTCCTGAAAGATTAGCAATTTGTGTTTTCTCTTTTGTATATTGTCTGCTGAATGGATTTTGTGATTGGATTCTCGGATGCAATGGATCTAATAATTGCTGGGAGGAAGAAGGCCAGATTGGATTAACATTGGCAAATTATATAGTATTGTAAATGTTCTCCTTACTATAAAGTCCCATTTTTAAACATCACTTTTCAATTGGTGATGGTGTATGATATGACCTTTGACCATCTGAGACTGGGTGTTGCTGCTGGCTATATTTTTGGTAGTTTTATTTATTTATTCAAAACAAAACAAAACAACCCTTACATTCTAAAGCAGAAGAGCAGTAAGAGCTGGGTAATTGATGTTAAGTGACTTACCCAGGGCCACACAGCTGGAAAGTGGCTGAGGCCAGATTTAAACCCAGGATCTTCTGTCTCCAAGCCTGGTACTCTCTCCACTGAGCCACCATGCTTCCCCTTTATTATGCATCTTAAATATAAGGTTTTTTTTCCATTGGGCTTCTTTAGATTAAATAATTAATTAAATTTTTATTTAGAATCTTTTCCCATGGTTACATAATTTATGATCTCCCCACCTTTGTATTCTCCTCCCCCCTCCAAAGCCAACAAGCAGTTCCACTGGGTTATACATGTATCATTGTTCAAAACCTATTTCCATGTTATTCCTATCTGCAGTAGAGTGATCTTTTAACATCAAAACTCTAATCATATCCCTATGGTTGATCATATATTTTTCTAATACATTTTTGGTTCTACAGTTCTTTCTCTGGATGTGGAGAGCATTCTTTCTCCTGAGTTCCTCTGGATTGTCTTGGGTCATTGCATTGCTGCTGGTAGAAAAGTCCATTACATTCAATTTTACCACAGTGTATCAGTCTCTGTGTATAATGTTCTCCTAGTTCTGTTCCTTTCTCTCTGCATCAATTCCTGGAGGTTGTTCCAGTTCACATGGAGTTCCTCAAGTTCATTATTCCTTTTAGCACAATAGTATTCCATCACCAAGAGATACCACAATATATTTAGACATTCCCCAATCAATGGACACCCCCTCATTTTCCAATTTTTTGCCACCACCAAGTGCATGGCTATGAATATATTTGTCCAAGTCTTTTTCCATTGGGCTTTTAATTATTTTTGTTGATGTTAGTGCATGAAAATTTTTTCTTATGCAATTGAGGTCACCTATTGAGCAGTTTTTTTTTGAAGGACCTGTGCTCTAGTCAGTCAGTCAGTTAAGAAACAGTTATTAATACCTTATTACAGGGGACCAATATAAAGTATTGATTCTAAGATAGAAGGTAAGTGTTTTAGGGGGAAAAATCCCATCAGACTTTGTTCATTCAAATCATAAAGATAAGCTTGGAGTTACTTCAGTCATGAATCAATAATAGTCTATTAAACTCCTATTATGCACCAGACACTGTGCTGCCAGGTACTCAGACTACAAAGGCAAAATTTAAAAAGCCCCTGCCCTCAAGGAACTTATATTTTAACGGAGGGGACAATATATACCTATTCAGGGATAGATAAGCTAACAGGAACAGAAAAAGTCTCTTGTAGAAGGAAGGATTAGAGCTGAATTTTGAAGGAAACTAGGGGTTCTGAGAAACAAGGGTGATGAGCAGGTACAGACCAGACATGGTAAACAACTTCTGCAAAAGTACAGAGATAGAAGATGTAATGTTATATGTGGGGAACACTAAGAAGGCCAGTTTAGATGGACTACAAAGGGTGCAAAGGAGATAATGTGAGGTGGAGCCAGGGGCTAAAAGGCTTTAAATGCCCAACAGTAGAATTTGTTTTTGACCCAAAAAGCAATAGGGTGTCATTGGGGTTTATTGAGCAGGTGAGTCATGTGGTCAGATGGACTTGTGTTTTAGGAATAGATTTGGCAGCTGTGTGGCATCATGAAATCACTTTCCAAAAGGCTGTTGACCCACTTTCCTCCTCCTAGTCATCTCTTGGTCTAATTCATAGAATCCCACCCTTAGAATCTATAAGACCAAAATGGAAGAGCTCTATGGGTTGTGGCAGTCATCATTGATTTGGTTTTCTCTTTGTGGTTCATTACACTGAACTCTTTTGAGAAATCATGGATCTCATTTAGGTATCTCTAATGTTCAAGAATTAGCACAATGCCAGGAGTATAATAAGTCTTTGGTATCTATAGTGATCACCTCTTATTTCATATGTAATAGGGTCTTTCCCTTTTCCCAGTTATTCAGGCATTCTCTGCCTACTTCTGGTGGACCCTTTGAGACCTCTGTTAATCTCTAAGAGTCCCCTGATTAATTGCTAAGCCATAAGAGCTGATGATATGGAGAGCCAAAAGACATGGCAGGTTCTAGATGGTGGAGAAAATATAGGGTCTCTGACTGCCTTTGTTTCTCTTGTCTGTTTTCCTACTTTTTCATCAAGCATCAAAAGAGTTGGAAGGATTGCCCTGATGACAATTAGTGTCTTCCTCTCCCCCGACTCCTTAAAGTAGAAGGGAGAGAAAATGTATTTATAGTGGATTAACATCAAAGGAATAGACGGTATCAGAAAGTTCAGTGTGGCTGTTTGATTAGACTAAAAGAGGTGAAATTTAACATAGTTAATTTTTGTTTGTCAGCCATCTCAGTCATGTTTGACTCTTTGTGACCCCATTTGGGTTTTCTTGATCAAGATACTGAAGTGGTTTGCTATTTCCTTTTCCAGCTAATTTTACAGATGAGGAAACTGAGGCGAACAGGATTAGGTGACTTGCTCAGGATGACATAGTAATAAGTGTCTGAAGCTGGATTTGAATTCAGGTCTAACTGATTCCAGGCATAGCGCTCTACCCACTGCAATGCCTACCTGCCCAAGTAGGACAACAGCACCCAAAATTGAACCTAATATCACAGGTAGGGTCAGACCAGAATAGGGTATATGATGTGACTCTAATCTTCATTCTTTTCTTCCTGATGCTCTATCCACTGCACCATCTAGCTGCCCAACATGGTTAATTAGCAGCCATAAAATGTATTATATCCAAACAAAGCTCAAATGTTAGCATCCCAGCTTATCGGTAGTAATTTACAGCTTACTAGTAGTAATTCAATAAGATACTGAATCCCATTTAAATCATTCTGTTAATGATTTCATTCCCTAATACTTATCACTGCCTCAAACCCACTTCATTGCTGAATCACATGCTTGAGGTGGTCAAAAGTGGAAGAGTAGGTTGGCGATGGACTGTTCAACCCTCCAGGTATATATTACTGTTATGGTTCTGCTTATTTTCCTCTGTATCAGTTCATTAAATCTTCTCATACTAATCTATGCTCATTATGCTCATCATTTCTAATAGTGCAGAAATACCTCATTATGTTCCTGTAGCACAATGGGCTTAGTTACCTTGACTTACTAGATATCTACTTTTTTTCTCCTCCCCCAGTTCTTTGCTACTCCAAAAAAATGTGCTATGAATATTTTGGTGTATAGAGAATCTTTGTTTCTCTCTTTGGCTTCCTGGGGACATATGCCTAGTGGTGGTCAAAGGATATGAACATTTTATTCCCTTTTTTTTGGCTGGATGAGTTCATAATTCCACTAATAGAATGTCATTTTGTCTAGATTTTTATTTCACTTAAAAATATGACCCCATTATTTTTATTTGAAACTTTTGTTCTTAATGACTATCTTCAGATTTGTTTTCCACAAATCCACAAACACTTTTCTAGGGCACATGGAATATTTAAGGAGAAAGGTGATTCTGTTGACAGTATTACATTATTCTTATTAGGTAGGTACTGTCTTGTTTAGAACTACAAAGCAGGGAAATTCCTCCAATAATATTACATTAAATAAACACATGAGGGAAACATCATGCCCTCATTGATAATGAAATAAATGGAAACTGAAAGTTATAAAATATGACTTTGCACTAATCCCATTAACAAAAATAAATGAAAAGGACAAAATCCAGTGTTGGTAGAACTGTGGGGAAACAGATGCAACCAGACATGTACTTTTGGAACCAGACAGTGTTCTGATTCAGGATGTGTTCTCCTCATAATTTCCTTGACCTCTTGGAGCAACTAAGGGTGCAAGAACACATACAAGCATTTTTTCTGTCAGTGTTCCTTTGGCTCACCACCTCTGTCCCAATCTTTTCACTGTTGACTAGTGATGGGAAATTGCCCATTTTTAGGGAAGTGGCACTCTAGGTCAGGATCCAAGACTTACACAGCAAGGAAGCCAGGAAAGGAAAGTGGCCAGACAGTTGAATCACCTGTCTCAGCATGGTGTGGAAAACCCAAACTAATGTTATGCTTGAGGAAGAGCATGACACATCCACTAATTTAGTAATCTGATGCTCTGGGCAAATTGAAGAAGTTTGTTTCCTGGCCCAAAGGATTCAGTTCCAACATTGGCTTAGCCACTGACCAGTAAGGTGACCAATTCCAATTCTAAATCTAGCCCTTGCTTCCCAGATTGTGTCATCCCATGAGCCAAGCACACTGGCACATAGTTCACAATCATTCTGATCAATCAATTAGTTATGCCTTCTTCCATGTGGACAATTGATCTTTCATCTGAAACTCACCTTTTCTCCCTTCATTTGTCTTACTATGGGAGAAAAGTCCATAGCTAAATAAAAGACTTAAAAACAAAACAAAACAAAAAACCTCTTACCTTCTATTTTAGAATCCATACTAAATATTGATCCCAAGGCAGAAGAGTGGTAAAGACTAGGAAATGGGGGTTAGGTGACTAGCCCACGGTCACACAGCTGGAAAGTGTCTGAGGCCAGATTTGAACCCATGACCTCTCATCTCTAGGTCTGGCTCTCTATCCACTAAGCTACTCAGCTACCCTTAAGTAAAATATTTTTTCAATGGAGAGGAGAGGAGGGAAGAAAATTGAGAGATGGAGGGTCTCTTGCAAATTCTACATCCATTTGCATGAGAGATGGAGCAATAGTCAATATTTAGAAGCTCAAAGTTTAGCATTGCATGGTGAAATATGAAGACCACTAAAAAGAGATTGGAGTTCAGGCTTTTGAGGGCACAATCAAAAAGTTGTGACACATTTCTTACCCCTCTCTGATTAGACTATCTCTACATGGTATAATAATATACCTTACACATGGTGTAATAATATATTTTCAAGTTTGCAAAGTGCTTTTCAAGTATTATCCTTACAACAACCCTAGGAGGTGAGTGCTATGATTATCCTAATTTTACAGATGAGGAAACTGAGGCAGATAGGGTTAAGTGACTTGTCCAGATTTATATAGCCAGAAAGTGTCTGAAAGGAGGATTTAACCCTAATCTTCTTGGCTCTAGGTCCAATACTCAACCCAATATGCCACCAAACTACTGGGGGTCAAAAGAGTATTTAACTCTTTTCTCTAGCTGAAGGTTGGCCAAGACTAGCTGCCTTGCAATTAGGTTATAAGGGAGATCATTCAAACAGTTAGTCAACTAATATTTATTATGCACCTACTATGCACCAGGCATTGTGTTAAGTGAGATATAAAGAAAGCAAAAAATTAGTTCTTCCTCTTAAGAAGTTCATAGCCTTATGAGGAGATAACATGATTAGGGGCAGCTGGGTAGCCCAGTGGATAGAGAAACTAGCCTAGAGACTAGAGGTCCTGGGTTCAAATCTGACCTCAGAAACTTCCTTTGTGACCCTGGGCAAGTCACTTGATTCCTTCTCCCTCCCCACCCCACCCATTGCCTAGCCCTTGCTGCTTTTCTGTTTTGGAGCCAATACTTAGTGTCAATTCTTAGACAGATTATAAAGGTTATTTAAAAAAAAAACAAATAAAACAAAAACAAAAACAAAAAAGTTACATGCAAGGGCAAATTGAAGATAATCAATAGTGGGAAGGCACTAAAATTAAGTAAGGCTTGGAAAGGTTTCTTGCAGAAGTTAAGACATTCATTAGCTTAGTCTTGAATGAAGCTGGGAAGGTAGGAAGCAGAGATAAGGAAGAAATATGTTCCATGGGATAGCTAGGAAAAATGCTTGTGTGAGGTCAGAGTTAATGGATTACAGAATATGTGGATGGGGGTAAAAGCATGGGGATACTGCAGAGGCAGGAAGGGACCAAGGCGGTAGCTAGTTGATCCAATAGATAGAACAGGGCATCTATAGTCAAGAAGAACTGAAGACATGTCTGGCTTTAGATACTTCCTAAATGCGTGACCCTGGGCAAATCACTTCACCTCTCTCGGCTTTAGTTTCCTAAACTCTAAAATGGAAAAAACAACCCAAGAGTTTGTGAGTATCTAATGAGATAATAGCTTAAAGCCTTTTATAAACTTCTAAGTATTGTTTAAATATTAGCTTTTATTGAAAGACAAATAGAGGATTTTATATTTGGTCCCAGAGGTAAGAGGGAGCCACTGGAGTTTATTGAATTGGGGTGATTGTGTTTAAGAATATCACTTTGAGAGCTGTTAAGTGAGATATAAAGAAAGCAAAAAATTAGTTCTTCCTCTTAAGAAGTGAATGGAGGATGGATTGGAGTGGGAAAAAGAGAGCAGGCAAAGATGTCCAAACTCAACTTCTGAACTGGAAAATATTCAAAGTGCATGTTTAAAAGAGTCCTAGAATTTGGAGTTAGAGGACCTGAATTCAAAACCCATCTATTAGTAGCCTCATCTTAGGCAAGCTATTTACCCTCTTTGGGTTTCAGTTTCTTCATTTGGAAAATGAGGGCATTGGACCAGAAGGCCTCTGAGATTCATTCTAGTACCAGAACTTTGATTGATTCTCTGACCTAGGTTCAACTCCTGGCTCTTACTACTTGTGTGACCATGGGCAAGTTAGTTTCTTTCCTGGTGCCTCAGTTTCTCTCTTTGTAAAATCAAAAGGATTAAAGTCTCTGCCAGTTGTGAACCTATGATTCTTTTCAAAAACCATCTATTTATTTATTTAGTCATTCTTTCATTCCTTTATTTATTTATTTTTGAAGTTTTTCCATACTTCCATGATTCATATTCTTTCCCTCTTCTCTTCCCTTTCCTTCATATAGCCAATGAACTGAACAATTCTACTGAGTTTTACATGTGTCATTGATCAAGACCTATTTCCATATTATTAATGTTTGCAGTAGAGTGATCATTTAGAGTCTACACCCCTAATCATATCCCCATCGAACCATGTGATCAAGCAAATGTTTTTCTTCTGTGTTTCTACTCCCACAGTTCTTTCTCTGAATGTGGATAGTGGTGAACCTATGATTCTAGTATTTAATTTAGTGCCTGAAACCTAGTTATAGGATTAATAAATGTTTATCAATTGATTTATCATACAATTCAGGTAATTTGAAGTGTTGGGAAGGGCACTGACTTTGGAATCAAAAGACCTGGTGGCTTCAAGTCTTGGCTCTTCCAGTTACTAACCATGTAACTTTGGATAAGTCATTCCACTCCTTAGTCTCAGAGGACTCAGGTTCAAATCCCACCTCTTTTGCCCACAGTCCACATGAGCTTGGGCAAGTCCTCAGTTTCCTTATCTGTAAAATGAGGAGATTGGATTAAATGAGTTAAATCTATGGTGCCAATTTCTGATTAGCTTTCAAATCCAGGCTCTGCCATTGACAATTTACTTTCCTACCTGAGCCTCAGTTTCTTCCTATGTAAATGTTGGGGATAGGGAGTTCTTTGATATGATAATCCCTGCCAGCTCTAATAGGGTCAATGATCTTTGATCCACTCCATGAAATAAGAATCATCATGGCTGAGTCACTGGGAGCTTCTGTATATTCAAACATATACACCATTAGGTCAACATTGGCTTTTAATGAAGAAATCCCCAGATATCCAAGGGGGAAAAGTCCAAAACTAAAACTCACTGTCAAGGGGGAGGCTTGACATGGGCAATATGCCTGGATTTTCCACTATTATGGAATGCTTTTGGGACTATCCCCTTTTCCAAGACAGTACTGACAAAATTGAAGATGCCTCTAAAGGGTTATGCCCATGCTCTGGTTCATAACAGGGAGTTTCCAAACCTGGTTCAGGAGTTCACAGTGATTCCCTGGGGCTGGACAGTTTGGGCCTCTACTAGTGACTGTTTTTACTGCTACCCAGCATCATGCCTGGGTAAATAAGCTATTGAGAAACCAAAGGAAAAAAGAAAGCAATGGGTTTTCCTTGTGGTCCTCTCCAATGTGGAAGAATCATTGCTTCCATCACCTCTTAACTGAATTAGTGTTCTGATGTCCCAGAAATCTATCCAGTCATGGATATGAAGCCATTCTGGAACTGCACCTGGCCATCAAAGAGAAGGTGCAACCCAAAAGATCTCAAAGTCCAGCCATTCCTGGACTACTCATCAAAAATGTTCAGTGTTCCTAGGGGCTTACTGATCACACCTACAGAAAAATAACTGGTCACTTAACTGGACTCTGGGTGGAATTTAACATATGAATACGAGATATCTGTCTCCTTAGAATTTGGTTCTAATTGCCTCTTCAATAATGAAGGCAGGGACCGGCTCATTTTGAACCTTCTCGGAATCCTCAGTATATGAAGATGTCACCTTCTACACAAGGCATTTCCTTATTCCTATCTAATTATTAGCTCTTCCTCTGCCAAAAATAAACTTCAATTTTTATATTTATCTTGAATATATCCTATATTTATTTATCTGGATACATTTTGTCTTCTCCCAGCAAAATGTAAGCTCATGGAAGGCAGGAACCATATTATTTTTATCTTCATATGCCTACCACCAAGCACAATGCTGGCTACGAAGTAAACATTTCCTAAATGTCTGATCTGAATTGTATTTAATTTATTTCTCTTTAGTATGATGCCTTGAACATAGGAGGTACATGCTTGATACTGTTTCAACTGTTAGTCAGTAGGATTTTAGGAACCCAAGATGATTTCCTGGATTAATATAATGATTTTTGCTTTAACAAAATGGCAAAATAGATGTCTCCATGGAAGATTTATGTGAATAAATGGAGAGTCCTTGGGTCTGTGATGCATTATGGGCGGTATGGTGCTGCTGGATAGGGCCTGATAGAGAGATGGCCCAAGGTCCTCTGATGTTCTAGGGACTTAAGCTGAGTGAGGTGGGAAACTTGGGTGGACGCTGAGTTGTGGTAGTGAACACCAGACCCACAAAGTATATGAAGCTCACCTGAATACGCACACACACACATACCTCCCTTAACCATGCCCAGGACTTCAAGTGATCAAGTGAGAAGCTATGAATTGGATCACACAGCTTCTCTGAACACTTATCCTGGATTTAACATGATGGGTAATGCCTATGACTGCGATTTGATCTTGTTTGAGTTATCCTTTCCCCTTAGATCCAAAGAATATGGTAGTCAACTTTAGAATAATAATAGCATTCAGCTAGGTAAGCTTTTAGGATTTAATTGTAACAAACTCAGGGGAAGAATCAGGGATTGAAGGAAGGAGGTGTTGGAAAACTACACTAGTCTGCTGATGATCAGATTGGCAATCACGGATTGATCAGGTTGAGGTTGTCTGCTGGAGAGGTTCCCCTCTCGGTGGCACTCAGGTCAGGCCAGGCACCTTTGGCCCTGACCAGTTGCATTGAGGATTCATGGTATTCTTCCTTGATGATAAATAATCAGTGTACAGCACAGCTCTATCCAGAAGTTGAGGATGTGATAATTTGTGGAACAGGATACAGGTAACCTAAGCAGGTTGGTCAGCCTACCCACCCAGCCACCCAGGTCCCCTTCTCAGGAGTGAGAGAAAAATCTTGATCCAGCTTCTGCCTTTTATAGTCCTGGCAGTCATTATTTTTTTTTCCCCCTGGCTCATGGCATCTGTGTAAGTTCCAAATTTTAAAATTGTTGGTTGTCACTCATCCTGTTCTCCATTTTGCTTATCAGAAATTGATGTTACAGATGTCAGTTCTTTTTTTTTTTTTTTTCCTTAATGGAAGAAGACTGAAAAGAAGAGGAAAAATCTGCAAAATTTGGCTCAGTGACCTAGAATTTGGAGAATCCTGGTATTTAATAATATTAGCTAGCATTTATATATCACTTTTTTGGTTTGTGCTTGTCTATAAGTCTTTTGAAAAATGATTTGTTTGTAACATTCTTTTCTTTTGAAAATTTGAGTTGTGGATTCTTTCCTTCCCTCTTATCTCTCTCCTACCCACTGAGAAGGCAAATGTCAATTATACATGTGAAATCATGTAAAACAGATTTCCATATTATCAATAATGTAGGAAAAAATGAAGTAAGAAAACTATACTTCTGTTCTGTAGTATTCCACCTCCAGAGATGGGAAAACCATGAAGTTTCAAAGTAGCTTCTTCCATTTTTAGCTGTTCTAATTGTTAAGGGGGAGAAATTCCATATGATGACCTGAAATCTGCCTTCCTATAGCTTCTATTCATTGTTCTTAGTTCCATTCTCTGGGGCCAAAGAGACTAAGTCTAATCACTATTCCATGTGATGGTCCTTCAAATACATGAAGATAGCTATTATGATCCCATGAAATTTGCTCTTCTCTAGGCTAACCATCCCTAATTCCCTTCAATCAATCCTTATACAACATGGTTTCAACATGGTTCATTTGACCCTGCTCACCCTTCTCTGCATGTACTCCAGTTTATTAACAAAGTGGTACCCAGAACGTTACACAAATCATGCCACTATATAACAAAACTATTAACTCCCTCATTCTGGGCACTGAATTTCTATTAGTTACCATGAAAACCCATGCTACCCCTCTGAGAGCAGAAGAAAGCAAAGGGGTCTCTCTAGCTTCTTGAGAGGGAAGATGATATAGCGAACAGAGTCTTAGCCTTGGAGTCAAGACAACCTTAGTTTGGATCCTTCCTCAAAAACTTATAACTGTGTCATCTCAGCAAGTCACTTAATCTCTATCTCAGAGTCCTCATCTGCAATATGAGAGGGGTTACACTGGATGATCTCTGGGCATTGGTCTAGCACAGAGTGGGGAATAGGAAATTCAATTTAACAAGCATTCATTAAGCACCTACTATGTGGAAGATGCCAAGGCCACCCACTACATTCTGGGCTTTCACCAGTAGTCTTGACATTAGTCTTGCCAGTGGACTTCAATGACTGTGGAAGACAAAGTGAGGCCAATGACTTTGCACAACTCAGCATCACTTAAGTCCAACTCATGTACATGTCAAGACATTATCCTCATGATTCCATTGTTTCTCTTAGAAAATTAAGGACAAACAACATTAGCGCCAGATACTGTGCTGAGCACTGAGGCTACAAAGACAAAATGAAAACCAGTTCTTGCCATTGAGGAGTTTACATTGACCTGTGGAGATGTAATCTGTACATGGATAAGTAAATACCAGCTGTCTGAGAATAAATATAAAGTAGTTTCATTAGGGGGAGAACACTAAGACCTTGGGAAATCTGGAACAGCCACTTTCTGGAACAGCAGCTTTGGCACCAGAGTTCAGCTCTGAAAGGAACTAGGGAACTAGAGATTTCTAGTCTTCTGGAAAGTCAAGGATCTTCATAAACCTAAAGACTTCACCTCTCCTTAAGAGGTTTCTTCTAATTAAGAAGAGACATCTAGTATAAACTGTATTGGAGGAGGAAAGTGAAGAGAAGAGGCATTCAAGGCAAAATGAAGAGAAGGTGCATTCCAGGCAGGAGACATAGCCTCACAAGATGGAGGATGCTGTACAACAACCAGCAAAAGCCAGGCTCTGTAATGTCTAATGTTCCTGCCAACTTTAAGTTTATGATCCTGTGGCCATGAGGATGCTAAGATTTGAACAGTCATATCAAGGGCCAGAAGTCCAATGAACAGGCTCCTCTGCATCCATCCATCTTTCTTTCTTTCTTTCTTTCTTTCTTTCTTTCTTTCTTTCTTTCTCTTTTTTTCTCTCCCTTTCTCCCTTTCACTCTTTCACCCTTTCACCCTTCTACCCTTCCTTTACTTCTTTTCCTTCCTTTCTTTCCTTTCTGTTTTAGAGTCAGTACTGCATATTGTACCCAGGGTCACATGACTAGAAAGTGTCTGAGACCAGATTGAACCCAGAACCTCTCATCTCCAGGCCTGGCTCTCTGTCTACTGAGTCACCCAACCCTCTCCTGCATGTTTCAAAGGTACACAAGATTCACTGATGAAAGTAACCAGAAAATGAAGCCCTGAGCTAGAACGGACATAGCTTGAAGCTTCTGCTTTAAATCGTTGGACTTGGTGCCCCAGGCAAAGAAATCCTAGATTCCTCTATATTAAACAACTGTACTGACACTGAATTGAGGCCAAGGGTTCACACTTGAACTAAGATGATCAAGGGGCTAAGGTCTCAGCCTGATTCACACCACCTTAAGAGATTCCACATCACAACATTTTAGTATTGTTAGCATCTCTTGCTTTGTTAGTACAATTATTTTCCTTTACCCCGAGATGTGGATTGTGATTCTTATATAATTTGGCCTTTGACAGATCTAGGGCCAGAAAATGAATTGCCAAGAGGCCAACCTTCTTAGCCTTATTTTGCCTCACCTTATTATGTTGTTATTATTATTTGATAATTTAAAATAAACAATTACCAAATTAACCCTTAAAATCCTTTTATTTACTCTTATGTTGCTATTATTGTGCTATTATGTTATCATTTAATAATCAGCAATCAAATTATTTATTTATTATTGTTTTATTATTTATTTATTATGCTTTAAAAACTTTGTAGTCCTGAAAACAAGTCTTTTTGCTGTACCTGTTTGTGACCTTTTATCTCCTACTTTATTCAACTGTCCATCATTCTAGGACTGCACTCTCATCTTAGCTCCACCTCTTTTAGCATCACCAGGTTCCTTCAAAGCTCAACTCCAGGGGCAGATAGACCGCACAGTGGATAGAACACCAGGTCTAGAGTCAGGAGGACCTGGGTTCAAGGCTGGCCTTGTACATTTCCTCACTGTCTACAAGTCACTTAACCCCAATTGCCTAGTCCTTGCTGCTCTTAGAATGAAGAAAAATGCTATTTTTATTTATTTACAGAGGATTCAAACCTCTGCTGGTTTGGAATATCTAAAGAATTATGGATTTTACTTCCTCTCCGGGAAGAGTAGGAAAGGAAAGAGAAATCTAAGGGAGTGAGAAGAACATTGTGAGAGAGGCAGCAATAGACTTTTGGATTCTCTTGTGTACTCTCTTGTGTACCAGATATCCAGGGATACTGGGAGTAGTTTACAAGTCTAGCCATGATTCTATGTGGGAGTTGAGATTATGAATTATTTCACAAGCATATTCTTGCCAACAGGCTAGATTAACTAAGAACAGACACCACAGATTGGGATGAGTATCTTGAGGAAGTCCAGAAACCCTTTTAGTCTATAAGTAATTGGGGTGTGGATGTGCATGTTTATTTTACCTTGTTTCTTTAAGATTTCACCCCTTTCGGTGGCAGCTGGGTAGCTCAGTGGAGTGAGAGTCAGGCCTAGAGACAGGAGGTCCTAGGTTCAAACCCGGCCTCAGCCACTTCCCAGCTGTGTGACCCTGGGCAGGTCACTTGACCCCCATTGCCCACCCTTACCAATCTTCCACCTATGAGACAATACACCGAAAGTACAAGGGTTTAAAAAAAAAAAAGATTTCACCCCTTTCTTTTAATAAGCATAACAACAGTTTGCTAGAAAGTCAGGGATCCTCATGAGCTTAAAGACTTCACTCCTCCTGGATGTGGAAAAATTGGGACATTAATGTACCATTGGTGGAGTTGTGAACTGATCCAATCATTCTGGGGAATGTTATAAAGAAAAAGGGGCCTAAGGAGATATAGATATACAGTGATGTGAATGTATCTAACTGTATTCTCCCTAGCTGCAGATAGATGATGGAGGAACACCAACCCCAATCATGCTTGATAGTTGTTATAATTTCTCCTTTTCTCTTACAGTTGCCCAGGGAGGACCCCCAAAAGGTTAGATGAATGGATAACCTTTCCAGGTCCAACCTGGGGTTGGATAGATTAATATAGGGCTTTGATTTGCCTTGGATCATGTTTGATATCTGATTGCATTGACTCCCTCCCCAGGGTCATGATATAAAGACCACTCAGGAAGGTAATTGTTAAACTCTCTTATCTAAATCAGAGAAAGGATAAACAGGACAAGGATTGGGGATTAGAGACCCTATCAACCTAATATCTATAACTAGTTGACAATCAGGACTGGAGGCTATTGATCTAGTAGAAGCTGGAGTTTTATTCTCCACTACACCTCTGGCCCAGCCTGGCCACAGGCAAGCCAGAGGATAGGGAATGCTACTGATGCAGCTGTGTTGGTGATCTTATTCTCTCAGCTTTCTCACTGCCAGTGCTCGGTGTTGTACTAGTTCTCACAGTCTTCAGGAAATATTCAGATTCTTCCTACCCTCTTCTTTATAGATCTCCCTGCCTACTTTCACCACCCACTCAGAGATTTCCCAGTCCAGAGACTTCCAGAGCCCATAGACCTAGAGAGACCAGAGAGACCTAGAAAGACCCCCTCCGAGTGGCTATCAGGGGTATTTATACTGTCAGGCCAACTGATGTTTGCTCCTGGCTCACAGCACCTGGGAACATTCCGTGTCTTCCAATTGCCTTCCCTGTCATTCAAGGTGGCATCCATCACTTCCCAGGTTATGAATAAAAAACAACTTGTAACTACGTCCAAAGGACTATAAAACTCTTTGACCCAGAAATACCATTTATTAGAAATGCATCCCAAAAAGATCAAAGAGAAAGGATGAGCACCTAAATGTACAGAATACTTATAGGAGCTTTTTTTTTGTGGTAGGAAAGAATTGGAAATTGGGGAGATGACTATCAATTGGGGACTGGCTGAACAAGATGTGGTATAATGTAGTATAGATATATAATGTAGATGTGGTATAATGTGGTATAATGTCATGATGTAATACTTTGGGGGGCGACTATAAGAAATATCAAGCAGGCTAATTTCAGAAAAACTTGGGAAGATTTACATGAACTGATGCAGAGTGAACAGAACCAGGAGAATAGTACATACAGCAACAACAGTATTGTAAGGATGATCAACTTTGAAAGATTTAGCTACTATTGACAAGACAATTGTAAAGTACCCATGATAGAAAATGCTATCCACCTCCAGAGAGCATGCTGATGAACGGAGAGTGCAGACTGAACCATACTTTTTCACTTTATTAGTTTTGCTTTTACTTGTTTCTTTTGCAATGTGGCTAATATGAAAATATATTTTACATGACTTTACATGTATAATTGATTATTAGCCTTCTCAATAGAGAAGTATGGGAAGGGGGAGAGAATTTGGAACTCAAAATTTTAAAAAACAAATGTTAAAAATAAATTTAAAAAAGAATGTGAAAAAAGATCTCATCCTTCCTAGCTGGTTTCCTGTCTTTATTATGGACCTACACGTTTACCATAGATTTAGCAAGAAAGTGTGTAAAAGGTTAGTGCTTCTCAGAATCTCCACATACCTCTACATTTATAGGGTGCATTATTCCTTAAATTAATCCCTCTTCAAAATCATAGATCTAGGACTGGAAGGGACTTGAGAGGTCACCTAATACAAAGTATTCTCTTTTCTTCTTTTTTGTTTTTTAGGTATATCCCCTTCCCTCCCTGCATTATAGAAGGTATCACTTGATGAAATATACATGCATATATATATATATATATAATTGTGTCTTTCATGTTTGTGTTTATTAGTTCTTTCTCTGGAGGTGGATATTCACAAGTTATTCTTCAATTTTTAATTCTGTAGCTATATATAATGTCCTCTTGGTTCTACTAATTTCACTCTTCATTGTTTCATGTAGCTCTTGCCAAGTTTCTAAAAAAATAACCTGTTCATCATTTCTTATGGCACATGCTGCTATGAAGATTGCTGCTATAAATATTTTGGAACATATAGGTTCTTTTCCTTTTTCCCTGATCTCTTTGAGAAATATTTGGGAAATAGATTCAATAGTGGTTTTTCTGGGTCTAAGGGTATATACAGTTTTATAACTCTATGGGCATAGTTCCAAATTGCTCTCCAAAAAGTTGTATCAGGTCACAGTTCCACCAGCCTTATATTAGTGTCCTCATTTTCCCACATGCCCTCTAACATGTTATTTTGCCCCTTTATTATTTTAGCCAATCTGATTAAGTGTGAGATATCTCAGAATTATTTCAATTTGTATTTAGAACATTTTTTCACATTCCCATATATGGCTTTGACTTCATCCAAAAACTGTCTCTTCATAGCTTTCACCATTTGTCAGATGGGGGATGGCTCTTATTCTTATGAATTTGACAAAGTTCTCTAAATATTTTAGATATGAGACATCTATCTGAGAAACTGCCTATAAAATCCTTCCCCCACCCAATTTTCTACTTTACTTCTAATTTTGGCCATATTAGTTATTATTATTGTTTTGTTATCTATTTCCACCTATGAATTGAAGGAAGGGATTTGGACACAGAGAAGATGGAATGCTGATGAAGTAAGATTGACAGCAAGGGCAATTAGAAGGTTGGAAGAAGCAAAGGCTTCTGGGGGAAAAGGAATGGCTGAGGGGTTTTCAGTTTGAACCCTGGACTGAGAGGAGCTCTGAATCCAACTTCTAGATTGAATACAAAGCATTCCCAGAGAATTTCCCAATCATTACTATTGCTATATTGGCTGTAAAGAGACCTTTTTTTATCAGTATCTAAAGATCTGAGGGCTGAAAGGACATTCAGGGGTCAGAGAGGATTTTATCCTGGAGGGCAAGCTATGTCAACCTGAAGAAAGAAACATCTTCCTCTGTACCTGCCACATTTGAAATCATTCAGTTCTCTAGATTAATAGATTAGATTAGTCAGAAATAGAAAGTCAAGAAGATTGAGACAACTTCCAGGCAGATCCTTTAGCAGTTGGCCAAAGCTAAAGGAACCTGCATATCTCTCTGAGACTTTAGATAGGGAACCCTTGTTTTATCTCTTTCCCTTAGTTCACCCTTGTTAGTCTATCCTCAATGAACATTTTTGATTACAAAGTAGCAGTTAGATTTATTGGAAAAGGGAGAGTAGAGGTTAAAGAGAACAAAGATTTATTTGAGGGGGAAACCTTTCTTGAGACTTGGGTAATGCCAAATTCCCAAGTTGCCTGTTACTGGTTTCCTCTGGTAGGGGTATTACTAGATTTGGGATTCCTAGAAAATTAGACTCCGATCATGAGACCCATTTTTCACAATCGATACTTAATAAAGTCTATAAAAACCTAGGAATAGAAGCAAGGTACTACACATTATACCATCCCCAAAGTTCTGGTCAAGTGGAGAGACTGAACAGAGAAATTAAAACTCTCTTTGGCAAGATCTGCTCAGAGACTCACTTAAAATGGACAGAAATGCTACCTTTAGTTCTGTTCCATCTTCGAACAAGGCCAAGTGGGGATTTACATATTTCTCCATTCTAAATGTTGTATGGACATGCAATTTGGCAGGGAAGAACTTGTAAACAATGTTACATTGCTATGTTAGGAGGGGACTGTCAATTAGCAAAATGTATACAGGCATTGCAAACCAGGATAAGAGAATTGCATGAAATGGGGCTAATTCAACAAGCTACACACTAGATTATATTTTACACAATATCAGACCAGGAGACAAAGTCTATGTAAAGAACTTTAACAGAAAACCAGCTACAGAAACAAAGTTGGTTGGGCCATTTGAAGTATTATTGACTACTCCAAGTTCAATAAAGGTTGCAGAAAAGAATGCATGGATCCACTGTTCCCACATAAAAGCTGAAAAATCTTACACCAATACAGAAGAGCAAAATAGAAACAAACATGATAAGAAATGTGCTGAGAATAAAATTCTACAAGAAACAGTAGAAATAAATCAAAATGAATTAGTTCAAGATGAGGATGATTCCAACAGTCAACAATAAGACAACTGGCAAGATGGCAGATGACAGTCAAGACTAATCACAAAGAGGACAAGAGGATATGAAAAGAGAAAATTACCAGCCCAGAGGGAAAGAAAAGAAAGAACAAAAGCAGCAAGATCAGACAGGAAAACTTTGGACATTTAACTGAGAGAGTAAAATCTCTCTGAACTTTGTAAATTTGTATATAAGAAGTGGACAGATGGAAAACAGGGACTAATGTAAGATAAAGCATGGCATTAGTGCAAAAACAAACATTAATTTCATATATTTTAGGAACATCCAACATACACATAACTTGCAAGAAGAGAAGAGGATCATCAGTCAAAAAGTGAAAGGGAAGCCAAAACCAAAGATGTAAGTACCCATGCAACACCACACAAAAGACACAAACACAATTGACTCATTTTTTTTGACCTGGTGTAGATAAATGAGAGTCTATATTTGCAATAATGCAAAGTATGTAAATAAATAGTTAGATGCATAAGGTCTTAGTCAATGAAAAAACAATGAGTTTTCTGTTTGACAAACATCAGGGAATAGGAATTGCATCATTGTATATTTTGTACATACTTCGTTGTACATATTATAAATATTTGTAACATATGTTTGGCAGTTGTAGCTAGATATTTGTGAATATTGTAGCATAGTTGTAGGTAATGTATGTAGAAAATGAATAGAGTAGTTTAGAAAAGTTAGCACAATATCTTGTCACAGGTAGCATTAAGGTGAGAAGTTACTGTAGTAATTCATAGGTTGATAGATTAGTTAGTGATAGGATTTAAATTGTATTAAACAGTTTTTCTTTGAGAAGGTTCTATGTGACAGCATTAGCTGAAATTTGGGTTAATGGAAGTTTATAGTTGAATTATTTTGACATAGTGATAAGATTAGGTATACAATTGTTGTATTAGTAAGGATAATAGTAATAGTAGGTTTATTGATTGCTTTTGCATAGTTTGTGTTGCAACATTTATTTATATTTTCTGTATTTATTTTTGTAAACCCCCAAATTCCCTTACCTATACCTTTCCTGGAAAATCTCTTAGAGTAGGTAGAAATATAGCATACCATAGCATAGTGTACGAAAGGATTTTTTGTTATTTGGGGGGGAGTAGATAGAAAATAGCATAGGTTAACAAAATGGTAAATATTAAGATTCATGAAGAATGACCTCGGTAAGGTCATTAGCATGAAAGGGGATGAATGAAGGAAGGAATTTGGACACAGAGTGTAGATGGAATGCTGATGTATCAAGATTGACAGCAAAAGCAGTTAGAAGGTTGGAAGAAGCAAAGGCTTTTGGGGGGAACTCTGAATCCAACTTCTGGATTGAATACAAAGCATTCCCAGAGAATTTCCCAATCGTTACTTTTGCCATACTGACAGTAAAGAGACCTTCTTTATCATTATCTGGAGACCTGAGGGCTGACAGGACATTCAGTGGTCAGAGAGGATTTTATCCTGGAGGGCAAGCTTTGTCAACCTGAAGAGAGAAACATCTTCCTCTGTACCTGCCACATTTGAAATCATTCAGTTCTCTAGATTAATAGATTAGATTAGTAGAAATAGAAAGTCAAGAAGATTGAGACAACTTCCAGGCAGATCCTTTAGCTGTTGGCCAAAGCTAAAGGAACCTGCATATCTCTCTGAGACTTTAGATAGTCAACTCCTGTTTTACCTTTTTCTCTTAGTTCTCCCTTGTTAGCTTATCCTCAATAAACATTGTTGATTACAAAATAGCAGTCAGATTTATTGGAAAAGAGAGAGTAGAGGTTAAAGAGAGCAAAATTTTATTTGAAGGAGAAACCTTTCTTCTGACTTAGGTAATATCAGATTCCTAAGTTGCCCATTACTGGTTTGCTCTGGTAGGGGTGTGATCAGAAGAGGAATATTGGGGAAGGTTAGGTAACACACAATTCCCTGATCAACCCTCAATCTCTGTTCCTTCAGTATTCCTAAATCTGATTCATACCTCTACATTTACCTCTACCATCATCAATCTCAGGCACAGAGGACAGCCATTAGCTCTCTGGCAGGTCAGGGAGGGGGAGTGTCTTTGGGCTTGGTTCACTAGCACAAGCCAAGTAACCATTTAACATCAGTCCCTTTCCCTCTTTTAACAGAATTATTTAGGTCTTCCTTTTAAATAATGTGGGTGCTGTAACAGTTGGAGCATATGGGTTTAATATTGATAATGCTTCATTATCTATGGAACCTTTTAACATAATATACTTTCCTTGTTTATCTCTTTTGATTAAATCTATTTTAGCTTTAACTTTATCAGGGATCATGATTGTTACTCTAGCTTTCCTTTTATCAGATGAGGCATAGTATATTCTGCTCCAGCTCTTTATTTTTACTCTCTGTGTTTCTCTTATTTTAAAGTGCTGGTTTTTGTTTGTTTGTTTTGTTTTTTGTAATCAGCATTCTTTTAGATTTTGGGTTTTGATCCATTCTGCTATCCATTTTTGTTTTAGGGGTGAATCCATTCCATTCACATTCAGTGTTATAATTGCTAGTTGTGTATTTCCCTCTATTCTATTTTCCCTCACTGTTTTCCTTTCTCTCTCCTTTGGCCCTATCCCTCCTCAGAAGTCTAATTTCTCCCAACCTCTTCAATCCACACCCCTTCTAAGAGTCCCTCCTGTTGTGAGGATTACTTAGTTATTAGCTTAGTATTAGTATTAGACCTAATAGGAAGGGCTGGAGAATTCCAAATGGAATGGGGAAGCAGGAAGTGTGCTCTTGCTCACTGAGAGACTCCATGGTGGTTGAGACAAGTTGCAACTGATCCTAGGAGACCTCAGGTTACCAGAGATCCTGAAGGAAGACTGTCACCTATTTGTGGGAGATTTTGGTAGAGACTATTAATCCCAACCTGAGTTGCAGGTCAATTTGGGCTGGATTAGCTACCAGAATCTACCCACCTGGAAGAGTACAGCAGGTGGTCCTGGAGGAGCTGAAACATCACTGGAGTGAGTCTGGACTCTGCTGAGAGGATACCCACTTCAATCCTGCTTTTCTCTGGGCCCTGTCTTGCTTAGGTCTCAGTTTAGTGTAGTTAAGTCCCTTCCCTGATCCGGTGCTTTGCCCTTAGTCTGTAAGTGTAGTAACCTCTATTCCCATCCTTCACCATAGTTTCCCTAATTAAAATTTGTTATAACTTTTGCCATTTGCTTGCCAGTTTCTATAGGCTTTGTCTTGATGGTGCAGAGTGGCAGTTAGGGCTTGACTGCCAATTCTGTTACAGACATCCCCTTAGCAGTTAAAACCCAGTCTCCCTACCTTGTTTGGTCCCTCAATCTGTCATTCCTGTCACCCTCACACCCTTTTGGACCCACATTTAATATACAAGTCTACTTCCCTGCTTTCCCCCTTAACACTCCCTTCTCTTTTCCCTTTGCCTTCCCGGTTCTAAATTAACCTGTCCTTTATACTCTCCCCCTTATCACCTACTTATTTTGTCCAAGCTTTCAAGAGTCTCTCCCTTTACTCCTCCTATAGGACCCTTATAGTTCTTGATATGAACTTCCTTCTAAGAGTCTCTCCCCAATCTAATGCCAACAATCCTTCCCTTATCTCCCCACCCAGTCCTTCTATTTCTTGATATGTACTCCCTACTAAGCACCTCTTCCTTTTCTTATTCCAAGAGTCTCTCCCTTATCCCCTCACCTTATCTTCCTATTTCTTGATAAATACTTCTAAGAATCCCTCCCTCATCCCCTTGTCCTCTTTTTGCTTAATAGAAATACCCTTCTTTTAGTCCCTTAGTCTCTTAGGAGACTCTTATCCTATCTTCTCATGTTTCTGTTTCTCTGTAAGCTGAAAAGATCTTTCTAATTGTATATGTTGCTCCCTCTTTAATCCAGATCTGATCAGAATAGGGTTCCTGCACTACCAATCCCCGAGTCCTTCCTCAGCATTCTCTGTGACAGTTCTTCTTCCTATGCCTCATTTGTAAGAGAATTGTTCTATTTTGCCTCTTTCTATCCTGTTTTATTATTATTTTTTGCCTCATTCTATTATATTCAACTCAGCTTCAAGCCCTCTGTCTATATATATGTTTTCAAACTACCCAAGAGGTGATATCATTCTTAAGAGTTACAGATAACATTTTTTCACATAAGAAGTAAACAATTTGACCTTATTAAATGCCTTATAATTGATCTTTCTTATTTATCTTCTAATGGTTGTTATAGATTCAATTTTCTACTCAGTTTTAGTCTTTTTTTTTATCAAGAATAGTTGAAAGTCCTCTAAGTCATTAAATATCCATTTTCCCTCATATAATTACAGTCAGCTTTGCTAGGTATATTATTCTTAGTTGTAAACCCAGCTCCTTTGGTCTTACAAATATTGCGTTCCATGTCTTTTGTTCTTTTAATGCTAAAGCTGCTAGGTTTGTGTTATTTTCACTGTAGTTTGACAAAATAATTTTTTTCTTGTTGTTTATAGTATTTTCTCCTTAACCTGGGAGCTATAGAACTTAAAAATGATGTTCCTGTGATTTTTATCTTGGGATTTCTTCCTGGTGGTGATGGGTGGATTCTTTCAATGTCTATTTTATCCTCTACTTCTAAAACTTCCAGGCAAATTTCCTTAATAATTTTTTGGAGTATGTTGTCCAAACTGTTTTTGATCATAACTTTCAGTTAGTCTGACAATTCTTATATTGTCTCCCCTCAATCTGTTTTCCAGGTCAGTGTTTTGGGTAATAAAATGGTTCATATTCTCTTCTGTTTTTTCATTCTTTTGTTATTTCTTGTTGCCTTAAGAAGACAATAGTTTCCCCTTGTCCAATTCTAATTTTTAATGAGTTATTTTCTTTGGTGAGTTTTTTATCTCCTTTTTAAAATTAGGTGACATTTCTTTCATAATTATCTTCATTTTCTTGCATTGCTCTTTTTTTTTTTTCACTAATGTTTTCTCAACTTCTCTCATTTGGTTTTCAAAGTCTTTTTTGAGCTCTTTCTTCCAAAAAATCTTTTGGGGTTTATGACCATTTGATGTTTCAGAAATAGGTACTTTAACTTCACTATCCTCTAAATTTGAACCTTGGTCTTCTCTGTTCCCACAGTAGCTATCTATGGTTGGGTTCTTTCTCTTTTGTTTACTCTTTTTTGCTTTATGCTAAAGTTGGGCTCTGTTCCCACTATGTGGTAGATGATATCCTGGGCAGTTCTGCCACTGCAAACAATTTTCCTCCCTGCAGGTCCCTGCTATTTGCAAACATCAGCTTGCCTCTGCAAATAGGGACTACACTCTCCTAGGAGTGACCAGAATCAGTAGGACACTCACCCCTCAGCAAGTGCATGCACCAGCCTGCATTCTCTCCTCACTTCTCCTTCCCTGAAGCTACAGTCTAAGATAGAGTTGTGACCAGTCAGCATGCTTAGGCTCTGAAGTCTTCACCCAATCCTCAAACTGTGGGTGGATGGGAGTCCCCAGAGCTGAGGCTGTCTCCTACACAGCTTCTCCCAATGCTTGTTGCTTCTTGATTCCATGGTATTTTCTGGGTGTGCTTATGCCTCAATCTGATGAGACCACAGTCAGAGAGGTCAGAGACCTTTCTCCCAAGTCGTCCTTAGCTGCTCTGCTTCACTTGGGACTTTTATCTATTTCTGCTGCTTTTAGAGTTGACTCTGAGGCTTTATTTTTTATTGCTTGGGGGGTAATTTGGAGAATGAGATAATCTCATACCCTATTCTACCATCTTCCCACTATCCTCCCCATGTTATCTTTATACATGGGGAAAGTGAGGCATAAAGAGATAAAGAAATTCATCCAAGGCCACATAAGCAGCTAGCATCAGGGACGGGATTTGAAAGTAGAACCTCTGACTTCAGAGTTAATCCATGTGTTTTCTTCATGATCAGCTTTGATCTGTTAACTATTTGTCTATCCCCTTATATCCTCCATCCTACTAGAATGTCCTCCTTGTCTCTCCTTTATACCAATGTTTGTCCATCATCTAATTCAAAGTTAGCTGAGTCTTTTCCAGGAAGTCTTTCTCAATGAGAAGAACCCTCCTAAAGTAAACATAACCTGATCAATATCCAGAAGGCACATGAGCAAATGAAGACAGAAAATAAAATCTCTCCCTACTACGAGATTAAGCTTTGAGATAGACGCAGAGGCAGAATGCAATATTCTTCAAAGAGCCCTAGATAAGATTGCTGAGATCAAGTCTCTGCTGGAAGAAAGGCTTGTTAGTTTTAAAAGATTGGAAGAGGGAACTACCAAAAGTCCTGGGGCTGGAGTCCAGGAAGGAAGCTCAAAAGATTCCAAAGAATGATTTCCTGAGCTATCTTCTTGATTCCTCCCAGCGGGAGCAGAGAGGCACACTCATCCATCCATCTATCCATCCATCCATCCATCCACCAATCCATCCATCTATGGCATCTAAATGCCATGCTACGTTTGGAAGTAAACTTGGTGGGACTGATGCTATAGAAAAACTAGTTTAATGTGAGCCAGTTCTCCAAGGATGTATAAAAAAGAATGTGCCCTGAAGTTTTGGGAGTGAGAGGGAATTTTGAACTTCTATTCTTGCTATATTTTTTCAGCAATTCCTGCTCAGTAATTATTTTAATTGGTTCATTAAAAGTGGGGTGCCAATCTCTAGCAATTAATTGTGAGAACATGCTAGAATGGGGATTAGAACCAATACTCGTAGAGAATCAATCCATCTTGTGAAGAATTGGATTGATTCTCTACCTTCCTATAGAAGTCATGAAGAAGTCCTTCCTATAGAAGTCAACCTTCCTATAGAAGCATGAGTCCAAGCCTCCCCACAAAAATATAGAATCATTTCACACATATCCCTAGGGTCTAAATCTAGAAATGGGAAGGAATTTCAGAGACCATGTGGGCCAAATACCTCATTTTACAGATGAGGAAACCAAGACCATGCAGGTTCATAAGATCACAGTCTCAGAATTAGAAGAGACAGGAGAGGTCATCTGTGATTCAGTCATTTCAGTTATGTCTAACTCTTCATGATCCCACTTGAGATTTTCTTGGCCAAGATCCTGGAGTGTTTTGCCATTTCCTTCTCTGGCTCATTTGACAATGAGTCACAGCTAGTAAGTCTCAGAAATGGGATTTGAACCCATGTCCTCTTGATACCAGTGCCAGTGTTCTTTCCATCGTATGCCATGAAATGAGATAATGTGTGTAGTGTTTGCAAATCCTTAAAAAGTACTATACTTAACCTTTCTGGAGCTTATTTCTTCAACAGGAAAATGATGGTATTGGTTGGGCCAATAGATGCTGCAGTAGGTAGAGTACCAGTTTGGAGTCAGGAAGATCTAAGTTCAAATTTGGCCTCAGACATTTACTAGCTGTGTGATCCTGGGCAATCACATAACCTTTCTTGCCTCAGTTTTCTCATCTGTAAAATGAAGAGGAGAAGGAAATGGCAAACCACTCCAGGATCTTTGTCAAGAAAACCCTAAATGGAGTCACAGTCAGACACATCTGAAATGACAGAATAGCAAAAATGCCCCTGACAGTCCTGAGGTATGAACCTTCCTGGATCTCAGTTACCTTATTATTCTGATGACACAATGAACCATCAGAGAAGAATTTTAGTGGAGGGTGTATTTCATAGAATTATAAAATGTAAATTCCAAGGGAAAACTAGGTGGGCTCAGTGGATAGTCTACTAGACCTGGATTTGGGAAGACCTGGGTTCATATCTGGCCTCAGCACTTCCTAGCAATGTGACCCTGGGCAAGTCACTTAATCCCAATTGTCTCACCTTTACTATTCTTCTACCTGGGAACCAATACTTGTATCAATTTTAAGTCAGAAAATAAGGGTTTAAAAAAACTATAAATACCAGAATGTGTCTGAGGGGTCATCTAGTCCAACCCTCTCTCTGTCCAGAAGAGGACTCTGAGACCCAAACAGGTCACAATCTGCCTAAGGTCACACACTAGTGAATAGCAGAGTCAGGATTAGAACCCAGGACTCTTGACCTACATTACCACCTTGATGGCTCCCTCTTTAAATAGCTCCACAGAGTTAAGAAAATCATAGTGTTTTGATGTAAATTTGTACAGCCTAATCCCAATAATAAGAGGTTGGGAAGGAAGCCAATGAATGTTTCAGTGTTCTCTGAGGCTTTTTTTTTTTCACAGATCTGGATTGAGGAATTATTTAAGAAACATATTTTGGGAATTGTTCCATTTTCTGCATGTTGGAAAACTCCACATTGGGGTGAGGGGAGGAATCTCTTGAAACCAGGAGGATTGTTTATATCATGGCAACCTGATTTCTCTTGGTTTTGGAAAAAGTTTGGCAAATGAAAATGGCAATATTTCACAGCCTCTCTTTTATCAGAGAAAGCCAAGAAGTAACCATCCTTGGATGCCTTTCCTCAATGCACAGCCTCAGTCACCATCATTCTGGAAACAAAGATTGTTCTCAGGCAAAATGGACAGCCTGGCTTTTTTGCCAGAAGGCCTGAGATTTACAGGCAGATATTATGGGTTCATTTTTATCCCTAATACTCAAATGAACAAGGAAGCACAATGCCATTTAAAATAACTTAATTCAAATTATCTCTTTAAGTAAGATTTAATTCAGAACAAGAAAAACAAAGGAAAGCACATGGATTCCTAACCATGAACTGGTTCCATCTTTATTTTGCAAAAAGCATTGATGGAGGAGGCAGCTGGGTAGCTCAGTGGATTGAGAGCCAGGCCTAGAGACGGGAGGTCCTGGGTTCAAATCCCGCCTCAGACACTTCCCAGCTGTGTGACCCTGGGCAAGTCACTTGACCCCCATTGCCTACCCTTACCACTCTTCCACCTATAAGTCAATACACAGAAGTTAAGGGTTTAAAATTAAAAAAAAAAAAAAAAAAAAAAAAAAGCATTGATGGCCCTTGACTTAAGGTTTTAAAATGTGTTTCTGCTTGTACTGTCTCTCCCATTTGAATGGGAGCTCCTGGAGAACAGACAATGGCTTTCTTTTCTATTCTATTCAATTATTTCTATTCTATGACTATGTATTATTTCTATGTCTATTTTAAATGCAAAAATAAATGTCTATTTCTATTTTATTGCTATTTGCATATGGTAAGTACAATTAATAAATGCTTTATTCATACATCATTAAAATTCTATCTTTTTAATACCAATATTTTCCCACTATCACTATATTGTTCTAAATCACAGAATCTAAGAATCAATATTGTGGGAGGATAGCTAGGTAGTTTAATGGATTGAGAGTCAGGCCTATAGACAGGAGGGCCTTGTTTCAATCTGGTCTCAGACTCTTCCTAGCTGGGTGACCCTGGGAAAGTCACTTAACCCCCATTACCCACCCTTACCACTCTTCTGCCTTGGAACCAATACTTAGTATTAATTCTAAGATGGGAGGTGAGGGTTTTTAAGAAATAGAAAAGAAAAAGGATCAATACTGTGGGCAACCAAAAACGGCAATGGAGAGTTACATGGTTTATGTAAACAGGGATGTTATCAACATATTACCAATGATGACTTGGGCACAAGAAGTATAATAAGAGATATCCTTCATGGAATGCCGGATTACAAAAGGGGATGGTCTAGGTAGGGGAAATGGACAATAAATAGTCCCAGGGTAGGACTCCTTTAGATTGTATAGATCCTCTGCAGAGGATGTATGAGAAAAGACAGATAAGAATACATAAAAATGAGGAAAAGAATTTTAATGATAAATGTTGACCTTGGAAGAGTGAATAAAGCATTTATTAATCATACTTACTATTTACAAAATAGAAATAAAATAGAACTAGACATAGGCTAGAATAGATTGTGGTAGGTGCCAATAAAGGGAATAACCCCATCAATGAATTCACAGATGAAGTGAAATATTTCTCAAGGCGAAGGGTTCTTCACCTTTTTATATTTCCTGGATCTCTTTGACACAGGGTGGTGAATCCCATGGAGCCTTTTTCAGAATCATGTTTTTTAAATGCATAAAATAAAATACATAAAATTATAAAGGAAATTGACTACATTAGAATCTGCCCCAATTTTTAAAAGCAAGTTCACAGATATCAGGTTAAGAATTCCTGGTATAGACAAACAAAACTGATTAAAAATAACATTTCAAGCTCTCACTCATTGCCTCACCCAAGACAGGTGTTGATTGATGGCCAACAGGTAGCAGAAAGGTAAGAACAGTGGATTTACTTCATTAAAAAATCAATTTGTGATTTTATTATTTATTATTTTTATATTATATATTCATATATTAAATAAAAATATTTTGATGATATCCTATATATTTATATATTATATATTATTTTAATATTTATTAAGATGAAAATATCTTGTAATCAATTTAAGGTACAAGAAAGAAACATAGGATCTCTACTTAATTTAACCAAAACTTGTGGCTTTGTGAATTAGCCAGAAGCTTCAGTTGTTTGGAAAGACCTTTTTGGGGCAGGGACAGCTAGGTAGCTCAGGGGATAAAACACCAGGCCTGGAGTTAGGAAGTCCTGGATTCAAATCTGGCCTGAGACACTTCCTAACTGCACAACTGTGGGCAAGTCATTTAATCCCCAATTGCCTAGTCCTTATTGCTCTTCTGCCTTGGAACTGAGAGTTAAAAAAAAAAATAAAAGAATTGATTTTAAAAATTAAATTAAAGAAGAAGAACTGTGGGAGGAGAAACACAGAGGAAAAACAACTGCTTGAACAAATGGGCTGATGGGGATATTATTGGGAATGAAGACACTAAATGATAACTCTAGTCCAACTATCAATAATATGGAATTAGGTCTTAATCAATGATACATGTAAAACCCAG
>NC_058133.1:485351774-485375487 GCF_016433145.1 Gracilinanus agilis | reverse complement strand
AAAGGAAGGAAGGAAGGAAGGAAGAAAGAAAGAAAGAAAGAAGGGGGAAAGGAAGGGGGAGGGAGGAGAGAAACAGAAATTGAAAATTCAATGAGACAATGAGAAATATTAGATCATCTCTCTGTCCCATGTCTCTCCTGAGAGCCTCCACTCCCCCCCACCCCAGCTCCCTTCCCACTTTGCTGTATGTAAGTAGAGGGTCTGATGGGGCCCAGAGAAGCCCAGGGTAGATTTTCCAATGGGCATTGGCCAGCAATCACTCATCTGGAAAATGTGAGCCCAGAGTCCAGGCTCAATTGAGTTTGATGTTTGGTAACACCTTCATTTTCATCCGCAGAAGTAAATAGTTCCATCCCTTAAAAAAAGTGCAGGGGATTTCCCCAGTTGGCATCAGGGCTAGTTCCTTCCTGCACCTGAAGGTTTAGGCTGCCCATTTCTGTTCTTTTCGTCTTGAACCAGGGTCTGCCAGGAGCATATTCAAGGGGAAATTGGGTCTGAAAGTGAAAGTGAAATCTTAAACCGTCTGACTCATTTGCCCAAGGAATAATTTCTGGGAAACTCTTGGCTTTCCCCAAAGTGACCAGCCAGTCAATCTGGTGGTCACTGTGAAGATGCAGAGACAGAGACAGAGCCTCACACTCACGTGGATAACCCGTGGAGTATGTGGATGATAGTCACACTTCTCTAATGGACAGCTCTAGAACAAGAGGAAACCTCAGAGGCCATCTAGCCCAATCCCCTCATTTTACAGAGGGGGAAACTGAGGTCTAAGGAAGTAAAAATTAAATGTCTCAGGTGGGATGTGAATCCAGGTCTTCAGCCTCCCAAGACCATCTCTTTCCATTGTAGCATGTTAAATACTCCAAGGCACCACCATCATCTCACACCTCCCCCCCCCTCCCCCCCAGTGATCTCAGAAGTGACCTGATAGATGATGCAGACTCCTGATGGTCCCAGGCCATTGGCTCTGCCTCCAACTTTTCAGGTTAAAGCTCGATGTCTTTGGGTAGTTAGAGTCTCTGGGCATTTTTGCCAAGGTAGACAAAGGAAACAGGAGCCTTTTATAAAGGGCTGACTTAGTAGGTTCCTTGGCACAAGGTAAGCTTAAACCTGCTTATTGACTGACTGACTGACTGACTGACTGACTGGCAAGGGGACCCATGCAGGGGAAGCCAACTTTGGCCACTTTGGAATATACCCATTGCTGAGTAAGGCAGATAAGGAGAACACCGGAGTTGAAAGTATGAAATGCCTCGTGTGCCAGGATCTGGAGAGAGAAAAATCAAAATGAAAACGGGTGGTAAAAGGCCAGCAAAGAATTTACATCCCAGCACACCTAATTCTCTATGCATAAGTAGCTCTGAAATACATAGAAAGTAAATACAATGGAATTTTGGTGGGGAGTGGAGCGAGGAAGAGAAGCAGGAAAAGTCTGATGAGGTCTCATGCTTGAACAGAGTTTCTCCAAAAGAACCTACAGACTTTAAGAGGGAGAGGCTAGGAGGGAGTGCATTCCAGGTACTGGGGGAAGTGTATGCAAAGGCCTGAAGACCAGAGATGAAAAAGGTGAGGCAAGAGAGAGAATGGTGTGGATAGAATGCTGGGGCTTGGAATCAGGAAGACTTGAGTTCAAATCCAGCTTCAGGCACTTACCAGCTGTGTGACCCTGTACTAATCACTTAATCTTGTTTGCCTCCGTTTCTTCATCTGACAAGTGAACTGGAGAAGGAAACAGCAAATCACTCCCAAGTATCTTTGCCAAGAAATCTCCCAAATAGGGTCACAGAATCTGAAACAGTTGGACAACAACAAGAATGCATGAAGGGGAAGGACATTTAATAAGTCTAGAAAGGTATCCTGGAGTCAGATTGTGAAGGGGTTCACATGCCAAAACAGAGAGATTGACTCCAGAGGCAATAAAGGGCCAGTGCAGCATTTTAAGAGGGGCAGTGAAACCAAGTGGGGAATGGATTGGAGAGGGAAGAGGTGCCAGGCATGGAGAGCAATTAGGAGGTCAAGAAGTAAGGATGCCCTGGACTAGGGTGGCAGCTTTGAGCATGGAAAGGAGATAAAATATTAGGGATGCTGTAGAGATAGATTTGACAACTGATTGGAGATGGAAGAGAGGGAAGGGAGAGAGAATAAGTCAGGGTGCTAAGGTTCTGTCTACCTGACTCCCATCATCAGCTAAGGGGATAGAGTCAGAAATACCTGGATTCAAATCTTGCCTCTGCTACTTGAAAGGTGTGTGACCTAGGAGCAAGTCTCTTGAACTCTCTGAGCCTCAGTTTCTCCATCCACAAAATGGAGATGTTTGCCATACCTGCCTTGTGGGCTTGCTGTGAGGCTCAAATAAGATAGCATAGGTAGAGTGCTTTGTAGACCTAAAAGCATTTTATCAACATTCATCATGCTTATTCTCTCTCCGGGAAGCAATGGGGAAAAGAGTGGGATTATCCACACTAGGCAAGTCTCAGCCTCAGTTTTTTCATTTGCAAGATAAAGGGGGTTGACTCAATGGCCTTTGGGATCCCTTTCAGATCTATATCTATGAATTACCTGGAGGAAAGGTCTGATTCTTGCTTGGATGGAAGTCTAGGCATTCAGCTTCAAAGTCTTCACCTATAAAATGAGCATAAAAAAAAGAGAGAGAGAGAGAGAGAGAGAGATGTAAAATGGGAGAACTAACTTGAAGGCTGCATCTCAGAGGCTATTTTGGATAAAATGTTTTGTAAAATTGCTAGTGGATAGAGACTGGGTCTTGCAGGTTAGAACCTGAGTTTGAAACCTGTCTTGAACACTTCAAAATTTGGTGACCCTGGATCAATCATTTAACTTCTCTGGTCATCAGTTAGCTTTGTTAATGTTATATTCATCCTTTTCATTTTTAATGCTAGTAATTTGTTTTCTTCTCTCTTTTTAAAAAAAATCACATGGTTTATCAATTAGGTTGATTTTTTTCACCAAAATAAGATCAACTTGGGTATATAATCTAAAAATAAAGGGTGATACTATAAGCAAATTAGGGAAGGATGGAATAATTTACCTGTCATATCTATGGATAAAGAAAGAATTTAGGACTAATCAAGAGATAGAGAGCATAATACAATGTAAAATAGATAATTTTTAATTATATTAAATTTAAAAAATTTTTGTACAAAATACCCAAATTCAACCAAGAAAATTAGGAAAATATTTTGTAGCAAGTATCTAAATTTCTCAAATATATAGAAGACTAAGTCAAATTTATGAAAATAAAAGTCATTCTCCAATTAATAAATGGGCAAATAGGAACAAGCAGTGTTCAGATGAAAAAAATCAAAGCCATTTATAATCATAAGAAAAATTATCTCTAAGTCACTCTTGATTAGAGAAATGCAAAGAAAAACAACTGAGATATCACCTCATATATATTAGATTGGCTAATATAACAGAAAAGGAAAATTACAAATGTTGGGGGGATGCAGAAAAATTGGGAAACTAGTATACTGTTGGAGAAGTTGCATTCTGATCCAACTATTCTGGAGAGCAATTCGGAACTATGCTCAGAAGACTCTAAATTTTTTTTGACTCATCTATACTATTTCTGGCTAAATATCAAAGAGAATTTTTCTTTTAAATCCTTACCTTCCGTCTTAGAATCAATACTTGGTATTGGTTCCAAGGCAGAAGGGTGGTAAGGGCTAGGGAATGGGGGTTAAGTGACTTGCCCAGGGTCACACAGCTAGGAAGTGTCTGAGGCCAGATTTGAACCTAGGACTTCCCATATTGAGGCCTGGCTCTCATTCCATTGAGCTACCCAGCTGCCCCTCAAAGAGAATTTTTAAAAAGTGAAAAGGAACTATTGGTACAAAAATATTTATTGCAGACCTTTTTGTGGCAGCAAAGATTTGGAAATGGAAGGAATGTCAATCAGTGAGAGAATAGCTGAATAAGTTGTGGCAAATAATTGTGATGGCATACTAGTGTGCTATAAGAAATGACAAATAGAATGATTTCAGAAAAATCTGGAAAGATTTGCATGAACTCATGCAAAATAAAGTGAACCAAATCAGAAGAACATTATATAATATGACAGCAACCGTTTTTTATTAGGTCACTATGAGTGACCTAATTATTTTCAGCAATGCAGTGTATCCAAGACAATTGGAAAGATTCATGATGAAAAATATCATCTACCTTCTGAGAAAAAACTGATAGTGTGAATACAGACTGAAACAAACTATATTTCACTTTTTTTCTACTCTTTTTTTGTTTGAGATCTCTTCCACAAAATGACTGATATAGAAAAATGTTCTACATGATCATACATGTAAGAACTATATGAAATTGATTACCACCTTGGGCCAGGGGAGGGGTGGTGGGAGAGGAGTGTAAGGGAGTGAGAGAGGAAGAGTGGAAAAGAATTTGGAATGCAAAACTTAAAAAAAATGAATGTTAAAATTGTTTTTCATGTAATTGGGGGAAAATAAAATATTATTTTAAAATGCAACTCAGAATTATTTATTGAAAAATGGTTTTCTTACATCCAATTTTATTGACCTTGTCTTTGATTTTTAGGATTTTCAATTTGGTGTTTAGTTGGGAATTTTTAATTTGTTCATTTTCTAGTATTTTTAAATTGTATTCCCAAATAATTGGTCTGCTATTTAGCTATTTTATTGATATTAAGCATTTAGAGAGATAAAGTTTACTTTAATTACTTCTTGTGCTATATCCCATAGGTTTTGGAATGTTGTATCATTATCATTCTCTTTAATTAAATTATTTATTATTACTATAACTTGTTCTTTAACCTACTCATTTGTTAATTAAGTTATTTAGTCTCCAGTTAATTTTTACTTTGTATTCCTATGGTCCCTTATTACATTTAATTTTTATTGCATTATAGTCTGAAAAGGATGTATTTAAAAATTCTGCTTTTCTGCATTTAACTATAATGTTTGTGTGCCCTAACATATGTTCAATTTTTATAAAGATGCCATGTACTGCTGAAAAGAAGATATGCTCCTTTCTATTTCCATTCAATTCTCTCCAGATAGCTACCATATTAGCTTCTCTAAGAGTCTATTCATTTCCTTGATTTCTTTCTTATTTTTTGGTTAGATTTACCTAGAAAAAGGAAGGTTGATGTTCCCCATCATTATTGTTTTGTTATCTCTTTCCACTTGTAACTCCCTTATTTTTTCCTTTAAAATTTTGGATTCTGTAGCATTTAGTATATATAGGTTTAATATTGACAATGCTTCATTTTCTATGTTATCTTCTAATATAACATTGTTTCCCTGTACATCTTTTTTTGATGAAATCTATTTAGCTTTAACTTTGTCAGAGATCATGATTATTACTCTTGCTTTTTTTCATATCAGCTGCTCTATTCTGCTCTATTAATTTTACTTTCTCTGATCTCTTATTTTTAAGTGTGTTTCTTGTAAGCAACATATTATCAGATTTTGGGTTTTGATTCATTCTGCTATCCATTTCTGTTTTTTAGGGGTGAATTCACCCCATTCACATTAAGTTATAACTACTAGTTGTATATTTCCCTTATTATTTGTCCTTCTTTCTCTTTCCTTTTGCCCTAGCCCTCCTCAGAAGTCCAATTTCTTCTCTCCAAAGCACAGGGATTCTAGGGATCCCTCCCTTATCTTTTCTCCTTGCCCTCCTAGTTCTAAATCAACTTGTCCTTCTAAGGGTCCTTCCTTTATCCTTCCCCCTTCACCCCCCCTCAGCCTTATCTCCTAATTCTTATCATCCATCTTCTAAGAATTCCTCCCTTATCTCATCCAGAGTCCCTTTCTTATCCCTTCACCTCACCTCACCTTTCAATTTCTTCTTCTTTTATTAAATTGAAACCCTTGAAATTGTTTGTAGGCTAAAGGGAGGTTATAGGGGGTTGGGGGAGAAGGAAAGAACATGAAATATGTAACTAGGAGAAAATATTCAAAATTTTAAGAATTAAAAAAAATAAATTCACTTAAAACAACAACAAAAAAATAAAATTAAACCCTTACCCTCTTAGAATCAATACTGTGTATTGGTTCTAAGGCACAAGAGTCGTGGGACCCCAATGGTGTATGTTGCAGAATAACGTCATACCTAATGGTCTGGCTGGCCTACTGTCCCTTGGAGTCTCCTGGAGTCAGCCTGAGCGTCAACCAGAGCGTCAATGTGCAAAGTTACCATGGAGGGAGGAGCTTTTGGGCTTTATAAGATCTGTGCTAGAAGGCGAGAGGTCCTTTTACTTCTGCTCTTGAACAGACTGTCTCCCTGGGCTAGTGCTTGGTGAGTGGCAGCCAGCATGGAGGGTATTACGCCGGCCTGAAATCTGGGACCTTAAATTAGTAAGGCTGAAATATCTCCTCTCTCTTTCATCTCTCACTCTCTCATTTTTTAAATAAACGCTCATAACTGGCTAGACCACCCTTTTATTCGTTACGGAGGAAAGGAGAGAGGAAGTTACCTGGGAATTTTTAGTATAACAAATAAATATTTAGAAAAAAAGAAAAAAATGTAATTGGGAAATGTTTAATAAAATAAATAAAAATACAGTATAATATGAAAAAAAGAAGTGAATTTTCCAGGTAGTTTACCGATTCTTTAGGGCCAAGCTTGGTTGTTATAAATCTGCTGTCTTTAGTTTCTTTTTGTTTTTGTTTTCATTTATGTTTTCGTTTACATTACAGTAATATAATTGCTCACTTCACTTTGCATCAGTTCATAGAAGTCTACTCATGCTTCTCTGGATTCTTTATATCCATTGTTTCTTACAGTGCAAACTTATTTTATTGCATTCATATACCATGATTGGCTTAGCCGTTCTCCAGTTTATGGGCATTGATTTTATTTCCAATTCTTTATTGGCACTAAAAATGCTGCTATAAAAGTTTTTTGTGTATTTGGGACCTTTCTTTCTGTTCATCACCTCTTTAGGATCTATGCCTTATATTCAAAGGATATAGATATTTGAGACACTTTTTTAGTACATAATCCAAAATTTTCAGAATGGCTAGATTTGTTCACAGCTCTACGAAAAGTATCATTTCCTGACTTTCCACATTCCTGTCCTCCCACAATTCTTCCAATATTGACTATACCCATGTGTCACCTTTACTGATTTGCTGTGATAAATTGCTTTGATTTGTATTTCTCTTACTATTGGTGATTTGGAGCAACATTTCTTTTATTTGTTAATAGCTTGCAATTCTTCTTGCAATAAAAAACCATTTGTTTATATACCATAGGCATTGCATAATTGTTCTTGGGCTATTAGGTCCCTATCTATGTTAGATGTAAGATATTTACCAGTAATTGGCTTCAAAGGTTCTTTCCCAATTGACATCTTTATCTTAGCTGCTTTGACTTTGTGCAAAAGCTTTTCAATTTCATGGAAATGAAGTTATCAATTTTTCTTTTATGATCCCTCTGTCTCCTCTTTGGTTAAGAACTCTTCCCCTAGTTATATCACCTGTAACTTCTTGTTACTATTAGTGTTCACCTCCCTAGCAGTCCTTCTTTCCTCCTTTATATCTGAATCTTCTAATTTGCAGAGGGATGTGAAATCAGATCCCCACATTCCTCAGGGTTTGCTCTCTGAGAGGTTGCACACCACCTAGCTTTTGTGGTCAGAGGAGTTCTTTAAGGTGAGCTCCAAAATAAAATTCTAGGTGTGGTGGTGAGGAGATAGTCGAAGAGAAGGAGGGGGTATTGAGCAATGATAAAAACAAAAAATTAAGGAAGAGGAGAGGACTTTTAGAGAGGAAAACAACAATGAAAGGAACAGAAAGCAGGATGTACCTTGAAGGGAACTAGGTGTGGACAGCCTGGGCTAGAGAAGTTGAGAGATGGCTTGATAACTGTCTTCAAATATGTAAAGAACTTCCATGTGAAGGGTGTGGGTCCACTGCTCTCTATTTCCAAAGAGGATGGAATACAAATAGCAAAAGGAAGGATTTAAGTTGGACAGGAGTAAAACTTCCTTACTACAAGCCATCAAAGAAAGTCCTGTAATTGCTTAACAAGGGGATTAACTTTTCTTTAGAGAACTATGAGAGGAAGACAGACACCTCTCAGACTAGGATCATTTAAGAGTCTATGCGTCTGGTGTAAAGGAAAGGTCCTTGGAAGTCAGAAGACATTGGTTTGAGAAGTGGTGGGGATTCAAAGACAAAAATGGGAGAGTCCTTGTCCCCCAAAAACTGACATTCAATCAGGGAAATGTCATGTACATGTAAGTGTTTACAGTATTTATACACTTGATATTTTAACCCTAGCCAGCATTCTTTTCTAGAAGGAAATGGAAATAGGATACTTCTGGGCAGCTAAGTAGCATAGTGGACTGAGCAGCAGGCCTGGAGTTGGGAGGACCCGGGTTCAAACCTGGCTTCAGACACTTTTTAGTTATGTGACCCTGGGCAAGTCACTTAACCCCCATTGCCTTTCCTTTGCTACTCTTCTATCTTAGAATTGATACTAAGACAGAAAGTAAGGGTTTAAAAAACATAGAATACTTCCCATCTAATTACTCAGATTTCATTCTAGCCAAACCTATTCATCCTGGTTCCTGGTTCCTTTAATTACATGACAAGGAGGCTTTTGTCCCTTGAAATATCAATTTGAAGTGCCTCTGAAGCTCTCTATCACTTGTTCCTTATCTTGGAGCTGTAACCCCCATGTCCTATCCTTAACAGTGCAGTTAGTGATGTGGAGGGTCCCATTTTAGTATGGATCACAAAACTATAGAATGAGGGTGCTGCTAGGAGGAATCCTGAACACCATCGACTCCGACCACCTGCATCCATTCCACTCTCCCATTTGGGGTAGAGAGCAGGAAGGAGAAATTATGAGGAAAGCCAAAAAGCAAGATACCTGATAAGCCATCCCTTGGGTCAGTTTGGCTCAGGAATGAATCCCACACAGTGAATTCCACTGAGCGTTTACCAATTCCCCTTAGGTGTGCGATCTCCATCTTCTTGGGATGTAGTAAAGCAATGGATATTCCTTAGAACATTTACAGAATAAAGATGCTGCTTCCTTAGCACCTTTGCTTAAAGCTGATGCTTTCTAGCCTTTTTTTAAAGGCATAAAACAAAGGAAATGATAATAAGGATAAGAGCTGACACTTAGATGGTACTTTAAGGTCTGCAAAATCTGCATCTCTGTACAACAGTGGATGTATGGGGAAAAGTATTGACTTGTAGAATCAGAGGACCTGGATTTAATTCTCACACCTGCTTACAAATATCTGTGTGACTTACAGAAGTCATTTAACTTCATTTCCCTAGGCCTATGTTCTCTATAAAGCTAGGGAATTGGTCTAGAGAGCACCTTCCCTCCCTCTAGAGCTATGATCCTATATAAGTCACTTTGCTTTAGTTTTCCCATTTATAAAATGAAGTAGGTTGAGCTAGATGACTTCTGAAGTCCGTTTCAGCTCTGGATTTATGATCCTTTAAGTGACTTGACTTCTCTGGGTTTCAGGTTCCTCATTTGTAAAATTGAGGGACCCTTCCAGATCTAGAGGCATAAATCTCATGATGTACTTCCTATCTCTGTGGCCCTGGACAAGTCAATTTACCTCTCTTGGCCTTATTTTCCTCATCTGTAAAATGAAGGAATTGGACTAGATAACCTCTGAAGCTCTTTCTAGGTCTATATTCATGATACTGTGATTCCCATTTCATAGATGAAGAAACTGAGGGCAAGAGAAGCTAACTGGCTTGCCAATAGCCAGAAGGATAGTGCCAGAAATGAAAGTCGAAGCCAAGTCTCAATTCCAAGTCTACTGCTCTTCTCTCTCTATAATACTTCCCCATATCTCTCTAAGATTCCTTCCAGTCCTCATAATAACACTAACATCCCTTTGAGATAGGTACAATGGGTATTATCCCCATTTTACAAATGAGGAAACTGAGGCTAGAAGAGGGGAATATACCTTGCCCATTATCACAGAGCTAGGTAGCATCAGAGGCAGGAGTGTCTTGTTGCTTTTCTCCTCTAAGTCATTTGTCACTCAAATCAACTTTAGGCAACTGAGTGCTCAGTCCACAGGTCTAGTTGTTTATCTGGTTTGGGACCTGTGCTCGGTGCTGGTTTCCTAGTCAAAAGGCAAAGTGCTTGGAGGCAGGGTTTGTTCTGCTACAATTCACCCTCAATCAAAACAGCCCAAACAAATGTCAGGAGGATTTTTGGTTTGTGTAGGCAAATGAGTGATCATCACCAGCCCTGGCAGGAAACCTAAACTAAATCATTTCCATCAGTTTCTAGGCAGAGGAGGGAATCATGCCCTCAAGAGAGAGAAGGGCGCCTAGAAACCAGCCAGGCATTTGTCCAGTGACTAACACTGGAACAGCTGGCTTACAAAGTGCTTTACATATAGGATCTTGTATGAGCCTCACGGCAGTGCTGGTGAGTTACTTTCCTAATTTTACAAATGGGGAAACTGAGGTTCATGGAGATGAAGCGACTTGGCTACAGTAAATATTTCAAGGGCAAAATTCAAAACCAGGTCTTCCTTGCTTCAGCATTCTACTCATGTCTTATTAAGGGTGTGGTGATATTGCTCTAATTTAACACCCCGTAAATTGAATGCAGGGGACAGCTATTGGCCATGGGGTCACAGCTTTAGAGTTAATTTACGGTGTATGGGGTGTTCAGGGAAGACTAGCACCTCTGGTGTAAGGACTTGCTGAGCCCTTTTCAGAGTTGCTCATCCACCTTTCGTGTCACCTGCAGCTCCAAGAAGCTGTAGCACACACAGTGGCCATACCCCAGTAAAACCATCTCAGCAGATGGACTATCCAGGCTGAGGATAGCTGTCAGGACTCAAATTGTCCATGAGTTAGAACCATGTAAAGATTTTCCCTCCTGAAGAATGGGTGAATGAAAACAATGTTTTCCAGAGGCCATGAAGGCAGCTGAAGGATGGACTGTAGAGTTCAGTCCAACATGGAAGAGGCTAAGGTCATCCCCCTGCATCCCAAGCCATGACCAGTTGTCCTGACTTTTGTCTTGCCACTGGACTTGGATGGTTCTAGAAGAAAGAGTGAGGCTGATGATTTTGTGTAGCTCTCCTTCACTTCAATCCAATTCATATGCAAGTCAAGATGTCACCCCATGATGCCTCTTCACTGGTCCTCCTCAAAAATGAAGAACAGACAATAACAATGTAGATTTAGTGCTGGAAGGCACTTAGAGATAAAAGGGCAAGTAAGGTAAAGTGATAAGAGCAATTGACTTGGGAGCTATAAAAGACCATATTTAACCCTCTTCTCTGCCATGTAGTTCAACCCTCTCACTTTCCTGATAAGGAAATCAAAGTTGGCTGTGGTTAAGTGACTTACTCAGCTCACATAGGTTGCGAGTATCACAGGATCATAGATTTGGAGTTAGAAGGGACCTTAGAAGTTGTGTAGTTCAACGCCCCTGACTTTACAGATGAAGAAACTGAAGCCCCAAAATGTTAAATTATTTGCTCACGTCCCATATTGAGTGTGTAAAAAATTGTGAATAACAATCCGAATTCAGGACATTCTCTTTCAATTTAAATTAAAACTTTTTTTCCCCTAAGATGGGCAATGTGAGAGCTTGTCCATTTACTCTGTGAATTCTTAGAAAACTAAATTGCTTCTTGCTTCTTATTCTACCTTTCAACATAAACTGAGTGATTAATTGGCCAGATAGATGTATTTGGAACAAAAGATCAACTGTATATGCATCCTTTTAGTATAAGATTTCAATAATATTCCTTTCATATGACTAATACAGAACAGTTCTGTGAACCAGAGGTAGGATTTGAGTTCTTGTCCTCTATTCTTTCCACTGTACTAAATTGACACAGTCTCTGCCCTCAAGAAGCTTACATTCTATTGGAGAGAGGACATTTTTTTTTCAACACTTACCTTCCATCTTGGAGTCAATACTGTGTATTGGCTCCAAGGCAGAAGAGTGGTAAGGGCTAGGCAATGGGGGTTAAGTGACTTGCCTAGGGTCACACAGCTGGGAAGTGTCTGAGGCCAGATTTGAACCCAGGACACCCTCCCCTCTCTAAGCCTGGCTCTTAATCCACTGAGCTACCCAGCTGCCCCTCACAATTCATTTTTTAAAAGTCAAATAAAAAGTTCAAGCTTGTAAAAAAACCAAAAAGTTTTATGTGGCTTTTCCAGATCACAGGAGTGCCATGCTCCTAACCCCTGTGATGAGGAAGGGATGCCTGTATTTTGTCTCCAGCACTTTGTTCTCACAAATACGAGTTGTGAAAGTCACTAGCTGGGGCAAACCACTTATCCCTGTTCACCCCAGTTTCCTCCTCTGTCAAGTAAGTTAAGAGAAGGAAATGACAAACCACTCCAGTACTGTTGCCAAGAAAACCCCATATGGGATCACGAAGAGCTGAACACTATGGAAACAAATCAACAACAGCAACAAAAATGGGCAAGTCACTTAACTCCGTTTGCCTCAGTTTCCTCATCTGTCAAATGAGCTGGAGAAGGAAATGGCAAACCACTCCATGATCTCTGCCAAGAAAAACCTCAAATGGGATCAAAATGAGTTAGTTGGACAGGACTATAAAATGGGGATAATATGACACCTACTTCTCAGGTGTTTTGTGAACCAAATGAGATATTGCAAAGTGCTTTAGCACAGGGCCTGGCATGTAATAGGTGCTACGTAAATGTTAGCTATTATTACATAGTCAACACAATTATGAGTGTTTTTATAATGACTGAAGCAAGGACGCTGACAAGCAAGGCTTTATATGTTCAAAGAAGCTTAAGCAGGATGTCATCGGGGCTCAGAACCATGTGATATGAAGAATTGTTGTAGGAACCGGGGATATTTATCCCGGAGAAGGGAAGACTGAGAGGGAGGAGGGGAGACACAATAGCCAAACTCAGATATTTGAAATACTGCCGTGGAGAAGAGAGAAAAGGTTTATTCTAGTTGGCTCTGGAAGGTAAAGCTAAGGAGAAAGGCTAGAACAGAAGCTTCTGCTTGAGACAAGGAAACATTTTTTAATAATGAAAATGATCCCAAAACAGAGCAGATGGCTTTAGGGGTTTGGTAAACTCCAGATGACTAGAGGTCTTTGAGTTGGAGCTTGGTGTGTGTGTGTGTGTGTGTGTGTGTGTGTGTGTGTGTGTGTGTGTGACACACACACACATACACACACACACACACACACATATATATATATATATATATATTTGCTTTTTGTACAATGTAAAGTCAGCACCAACAGACCGCAGAACAAATTGAATCAAGTATAACACAAACATCAACATTCAAGGACACCTTTTTTTCTGTTCATCCATGAACCACAAGAAAGTGGTGGTTTTGCCTAACTGCCTCCAAGGAATGTTCTTTGTGGGCGGATTTGTTTGGGAAGTATCTGTTTTCATGAGGAAGTGTCTATTACGCTGAAATAAATTATGTCATGGTATGCAAGTATCCCGCATCCCTGGGTTCTCTAGAGCTGGGCTAGACTTTGGTGAGGAATTCTTGGGTCAGTTGTAGTTGAGTTGTTTCAGTCGTGCCCAACTCTTCATGACTTTGTTTTTGGCAAGGATACTGGAATGGTTTGCCATTTCCTTCTCCTGTTCATTTTACAGATGAGGAAATTGAGGCAGACAAGATTAAGTGACTTTCCCAGGGTCACAGAGTTAATAAATATCTGAGGTCAGATTTGAATACATGAAAATGAGTCTTCCCAATTCCAGGCTCAGTGCTCTATCCACCATGCCACCTAGCTACCTTTCTTGGGGCAGAGCCAATCAAAATGAAGGATAGTTTGAACAAGATGATCTATGAGGTTCCTTCCTCAACTCTAATATTCTGTAAATTTCCTAATGTGTGTGTGTATACATATATATACATACACATATACACACATATGTAGATATATTATAGATAGATAGATAGATAGATAGATAGATAGATAGATAGATAGATAGATGGACACATGGATGGATGGATAGATGGATAGATAGATAGATAGATAGATAGATAGATAGATAGATAGATAGATAGATAGATAGAAAGATAGATAGATAGATAGATAGATAGATAGATAGATAGATAGATAGATAGATAGATAGATAGATAATCTCAAGCAATTCACAGAAACCACCATTTTGGAAACTGCCTGTGTGTAGACCACCCAGCTTGTACCCTTGTTTAAACTCTATAGAATGGGTTATTTACAGAGATTTTGGGGGAACCAGGTCTCTCCTCTGCTCAACCAACCTAATAAGATTCTAAAAACTATTTTAACTTTGCTCTTGACTCACAAAAACTAGGGGAAAGTTCTTCAAAGCAGAGATGAGGATGGAGGACAGTTTAATGCATATGGAGGTGGATTTTTGGTCTTCCTTTTCTCCTTGCCATTCTTATTCCTTCTGTCTAAACATGAGGCACTGGGATCTTGTACAATGTGGGAACTGGGGTGTGTAGTGTCAGTTAGGTCATGCAAATATAGAGAGGGAAAGAACCCTTTTTTGCTGAGGAATGTGGAAGACATTGCTGTTCCTCTAAGGACTGCTTTATCACCAAGATCACCACTAGTATCATTCCCTGATCACATGCAAATTATGGGAAACTGCTCACTCTTCCCCATCTTTCCCCTCCTTTACATCCATCAGGCTTATTCTCCATGAACTACATATTAGTGACCCAAAACAGGCAAACATGTTGGCTGGATTATTCATCCCATCCAGAACATCTCCAAACTATCTTTTGGTAATCTGGGCCAAACTTGGCTTGGTCCAGTTGAGTGAATCAACCAATCAATCAATCAACTAATCAACAAGAATTTATTAAGATTTCTATGTGCCAGGGGGCAGCTAGGTGACCTAGTAAATTGAGAGCCAGCCCAGAAACAGGAGGTCTTGGATTCAAATTTGGCTTCAGACATTTCCTATCTGTATGATGCTGGGCAAGTCACTTGACCCCCATTGCCTAGCCCTTACCACTCTTCTGCCTTGGAACCAATAGACAGTACTGTTGATTCTAAGACAGATAGTAAGGGTTTAAAAAAAGATTACTATGTACCAGGCTCTGTCTTAAGCATTAGGGATTCAAAGAAAGGCAGAAGGCATAGTCCATGCCCTGAAGGAGCTCACATTCTATTGAGGGAGACAAAATGCAAATAACTATAGATATACAAGGTGAAAATTTAGGGTAGTTGTTCTCCGGTTTCAGTTAGGTTGGACTCTTCATGACCCTATTTACTTGGGTTTTCTTGGCAACAATGTGATTTTCCAATTCCTTCTCCAGCTCATTTGACAGATGAGGAAACTGAGGCAAACAGGGTCAAGTGACTTGCCCAGGGTCGCACAGCTTCTAAATGTATGAGGTCACTTTGAACTCAGGAAAATGAGTCTTCCTGACTCCAGAGTCAACCAACATTCTATCTGTTCCATCACCTAGTTGCCCTTTGTAAATAGCGGGTACCTTAGAGGGATGGCACTGGAACTAGAGGGGACAGAGAAGGACTGGGGAAAGTCCTTTGTAGAAAGCGAGATTTGAGCTAAGTCTTGAAGAAAGTCAAGTAAGTTGGGAGGCAGAGGTGAGCTGGGTCATCCATCTCTTTACATTACCGTTCCTGCTCCCCACTAGCCCAGCCCTCTTCTAACCTTCTCCTTAACTGTCAAGGTACTATCAGTCTAAATGGTCTCCCTGCCTCAAGCCTCTCACCTTTCCAATTCATCCTCTACTCATCTGCCAAGACGTTCTTCCTAAAGCCTAGGTCTGACCGTGTCATCATCCCCTTCTCAATAAATGAAAGTGGTTCCCTGTTATCTCTAGGATCAAACGCCAGTCCTTGTGTCTGGCACTTAAAATCCTTTGCCACCTCTCTCCATTAGACCTTTCCAGGCTCCTCACATATCCTTTTTCTCCTCGTTCTCTGGGGCTTAGCCAAAAGGTTCTTCTGACTGCTCCTCACATTCATACAACACAGTAAAAATGTTCAAACATGAAGAGAAAACTAAGAGATGGTGCCATTCCTTAGCTAAAACCATATGACCAAAGAGGAATCGATTTCTACTGAAACCCTCCTGCCAAGTAGATATCCAACAATTCACTCTGGTTTGTTGCTCTTGCATTATGTATGGTTCAGATTTACACACAGAGAAAATGGACTCCTGAAAAGCAATTAGGTTTGCTGACAGTTGTCCACAGTTGATTATTTTATTGTGTATCTTTTCATGTTAAAAAAAGGAGATAAAGCAAAGAAATTCTGTTTGACTGTATTGATCAAATTAACGGAAGAACAAATCATTATTATTTACAAATCCACTCAACTCCCCAGGAGGGAAAGGAACAATGATTATTAATTATTTATTATTATTATTATATATTATAATTATTATTATGAAGCACTGACTATGTGCTTGCCAAACATCTCATTTAATCCTCTCAAAAATCCTGGGAGATAGATGCTATTATGATCCTAATTTTACACATGGGGAAACTGAGGTAGGTAGACATTAAATGATTTGCTCAGGGTCACACATGCACAGTAAAATTGCATGAAAGGGAAGCTAGGTGGCTCAGTGGATTGAGAGCCGGGCATGAAAATGGGACGACTTGAGTTCAAATTTGGTCACATGGACTTCCTAGCTGTGTATCCCTGGACAAGTCACTTAATCCCAGTTGTCTCGCCTTTACTGCTCTTCAGCCTTGGACCTATTAGTATTACTTGTAAGAAAAAGGTAAGGGTTTTGGTTTTTTTAAGTGCATGAAGCTGGATTTGACCTCAGTTCTTCCTAACTCCAGGTCCAGTGTCCTATCCACTATAGGAATTTTTTGGGAAATAAGAAGCATATCCAATCACATTCATCTTGAGTAAAAAGGGTTTTTTGTATTGTTAATAAATAAAATAATTTTTAAACTACTTATTTTTATCTCATCGTTATAATATTTCCATTTTGGATAAGTTTCCTAATGTATGTGATATATAATGATGCATTACATAATTTAGTAATAAATATACACATACATATATGAGTATATGTATACATATAGACACATTTATATCTATATGTCTATATATGCATATAGGAGGTTGGTGCTCAATTTTTTTTTTTGTTACTGATGGGTGAACAAGAGGTGAAGACCATTAAAACCACAGTGGGTATATTTCCAATAAATTGACATTTATTGAGCTTTTTCCCCCTCTTCACTTCTACTGAGCTAACTCCATGCATCTTTTGAAGTGAGAAGATGGAACTCATGCTCTGAAAATATATATTCTGATTATTTAGGGCAGATTTTCTCAAATTGGCTTTTGTAGGTTCTATGTGATTTGGGTGATAGAGGCACATGTGGGATAGTAGAAAGCCATGGAGAAGGAAACAGAACCAAAGACATCATTGGCTCTCTTTCTTCTTCCTTCCAAAGGCAAGGAGGATTCTCATGTTTAAGAGATGGAACAGGCTTAGCATAACCTTCTAATGTCATGGCAGAATAATCACTACCCTTTCTGTTCCCTGTTTTCTGGCTCTGTTCTCTTCCCCTTCCCCTCCATAGCAAGGCAGCCCCTATCAAAAACTGGACTGGAGGGGGCGGCTAGGTAGTTCAGTAGACTGAGAGCCAGGCCTGGAGATGGGAGATCCTGGGTTCAAATCTGGCTTCAGACACTTCCTAGCTCTATAACCCTGGGCAAGTCACTTAACATTCATCGTTTAGCCCTTACCGCTCTTCTGCCTTGGAACCAATACTCAGTACTGATTCCAAAATAGAGGATAAAGTTAAAAAAAAATGAACTGGAAGATGACTCCATTTTTCTCATGCTGTGAGTTATATCATTTGATTAGGGGTTAGGCAAGTCTCTTAGTCTCTCTGGGTCTCAATTCCCTCAAATGAAAGAGTTGAATGAGATGATTTCTGAGGTCTCTTTCAGCCTTAGATCTAGAATCCTGAGATCTTCTCTATCAGATATTTTGCTCTGGCAATATAATAGCTCACATTTATATATAATCCAATGAGGTTTATGAATCCTTACAACAAATCTGCACATAGTATCATTATCCTTTTTTTTTTTTGCAATTCAGTTCAATTGTTTTTCAATTTCTCTCCAACTCTTTGTGGTCCCAGTTAGGGTTTTCTTGGTAAAATTACCGGAGTGACTCGTTATTACTTTCTCCAGCTCATTTTACAGATGAGGAAACTGAGGCAAACAGTTAAGTGACTTGCCCAAGGTCATCCAACTGAGAAGTGTCTGAAGCCAGATTTGAACTCACAAAGATAGAGTCTTCCTGACTCCAGGCCTGGAATTCTATCCACTACATCACCAAACAAGCTAAGAGAGATTAATTGACTTGGTCAGACCAAGGTTTTAAAACCAAGTGCCATACCATCCAATGTGCCCAGCATTTCTCTCATCACAAATCAGCAGCCGAAAAGGAAGGACCCTCAGAGAGAGGACCATCTAATCCAATCCTGCCTCTCCTTTTACTGACAAACTAAGACCCAGAGAGGTGAAATTTCCTCCCCAGGGTTACCGAACAGGACATGGCAGAACTAGGACTTGAATTCAGAACTCCCAAACTGGCCTTCTTTCTGCTCTATTATGTTGCCTCCAATGATCTCCTCTGTTGGTTCTCCACTTCAGTTTTTCAGCATCATCCAGGAGTGGAAAGTCCCTAGACTTCAAGGAGGGAGGGGAGCTCAGTCCCTTTTAACGTCCCCTTGGCAGAGAGAGGCTGCAGGGCTAAAAGAGGGTTCACAGAGAGGAGTGGAGCAAACTCTTTGGGCTCGGCTACAGGCTGGGGAAGCTCTCAGCAGCCTAGAACCTTCTGGGAAAGAAGTCTGCACAGGATGGACACTATTCATTGAGCCTCATACGTGGCGCTCCATCTACATCCGTGCATCTGTACTGACGGTCTCCCACATCAGGAACCTTCTCTCTCCTCACCTCCAACCCCGAGAATCTCTGTTTCCTTCCAGGCTCAGCTCAAATCCATGTAGAGTTTTTTCTTCATTTTCCTCTCATTTCCATATTGGGTCAATTTTGCCTGCACCCCCCCCTCCCTATAATACACAATACGTATCTACACGTGTATACATATATGTTTATAAACATGTGGGGGGGGGAGTCCAGAGGAAGCAGGAGCCAACCCAGTGATTTAGGTTTAGACTAGAATACAATGTAAGGAAGCACCTGTGGACCATAAAATACAATCAAAATGACCTTATTGTGATATGATTTAAAAACGTACAATGCCTCACTGAATTCAAACGGCATGTCGTGCCCTCTGCCTTAGCCTTCACCCAGCAAGCTGCAACCCTTCATACTGGCAGGGGATGGAAATTCTACTCAAACCTCCCCATCACCAATTCCCCAAAGGAAGGGTCTTTGTGCCTCCTGGGCAGGGCAGTCAAAGCAAGGGTTTAAGCCCAAGCTCTGGAAGCCAGGAGGTGCCGCTCCCTTAAAGGGAAATCAGCCCCGTCTACATGAAAGAGATGCTTAATAATATCTACACCACAGCATGGATATTATAACACGTATGTTTAAGCATGTTGCATAACAATCATGTTGTTTCCACTAATCTAATTCTTTAGGATTTAGGGCAGAAATAGTTTCACTTTTGCCTCTGAATATCTAGTGCCTGGCACCTAGCAGACATTTAAAAATGCCTTAGAGGTAGCTATATTGTCTTCCTAGCGGTGTGACCCTGGGCAAGTCACTTGACCCCCATTGCCCACCCTTACCCCTCTTCCACCAAGGAGCCAATACACAGAAGTTAAGGGTTTAAAAAAAAAAAGAATAATAAAAAAAAAGAAGTAGCTATATTATGCAGTGGTTAGGGCTCTGGTCATGAGGCCAAGAAGCCAGAGTTAAAAAACCAGCCTCAGACACTTGTTGGCTTATTAGTCATATACTAGCGATTGGGCAAACCTTTGAACCCACTATCTGCCTCAGTTTCCTCAACTATAAAATGGGTATAATAATAGCAACTACCTCAGAGGTGTTCTGAGGATCAAATGAGTTGACATTTATGAAGTGCTTAACATAGTGCCTAGCATGTGGTAGGTGCCTAATAAATACTTGTTCCCTCCTTTATTGATTGGTTGATTGATTGAAGCATCCATCAGAATCTGTCCTAGGGGCAGCAGGGTGGCACAGTAAATAGAGTGCCAGATCTGGAGTTAGGAGGAGCTGGGTTCAGATCTAGCCTCAAACATTTCCTAGCTGTGTGATCCTGGGCAAGTCACTTGACCCTTTTGCTTAGCCCTTACCCTTCTTTTTTAGAGTTATTACTAAGACAGAAATTAAGGGAAGGGGAGGAAGAGGAGGAGAAAAAGAAGAAGGAAAAGGAGAAAAAAGAGAAGGAGAAAAAGAAGTAGTAGTAGTAGTAGTGGTAGTGGTAGTAATTGTTATTGTAGTAGTATAGTCCTTGGGATTTTACAGACCCCCTTTCACATGTAGTTCTGATTGAAGGAGACTTACCCCAAACATCCCCAAGTATCTCAAGCTGTTCCCGAGGTCTTGTGCAACAACCAGTGGTGTTGGATCATGGCATATGTGGAAGGCAGTAAAGAATGAGAAGACTGCAAAGGTAGGAAAACCTGAAACGGCTGATCCTAAAGGTAATAGGGAACCACTGAAGTTTATTGAGTAGGGAGGGAACCCAGTCAGACATGTACTTTAAGAAAACTACTTTGGCAGTTGATTGAGGATGGAAAGGAGAAAGGAGAGATGAGGCACGGAGGCCAACCACAAGACTCTTACCCGGGAAGAAGACTATGAATTTAGGGTTAGGGTTCCGAGAGACTGCACCACCAGGGTGGCAGTTGTGTGAGTAGAAAGAAGGGCACATATAGGGGAGATGCTGTGCGGATAGAAATGACGAGATTTGGCAACAGATTGGATATGTGGGATGAGTGTGCCTGAGGAGTCAAGGATGACACCCAAGTTATAATCCTGGGTAACTGGGACGATGAATGCCTTCAACATTCGCAGGGAAGTTTGCATGAAAGGAGTCTGGGGGGACAGGGAATGAGTTCCACTTTGGGAATGTGGAGTTTGGAATACCAATGGGACATCCAGTTCAAAAGGTGTAATTAGTAGCTGGTGATTCAGTCACTACACTTGGTTGAATAAGTGTAATAAGTTTATATTTTAATTTTTTAATAAGGTATAATAAGAGGGCCAGATTGGGGCCCCAAAGTGACACTAGGCACAAGGCTGAGGCTGATAGGATATGAGTTTGCTGTGATTGTTGCCTTAGATATCACAGACATTTAAAGAAAGCCTCGTTTTTGAAAAAAAGAACAAATTCCCCTAGAAATATCTAAATTTCCCCCCCTTTAACCTGTAATCCTCCTTTCTAGTGCACATGTGTATTCTCCCTTTTTTGCTCCTCTCCTCTTTTCTTTGCCTTCTTTGAGTTTGGGGGCTCAATCTGAAGTGCCATTTCTCTTACCTGAAGGTGATGGACAGTGGGGGGTTAGAAATGGGGGTGAGGTGAGGTGGGGAAGGTCATGTTCCAAAGCCAAGGCTTTGCCCACTTGCCTGAAGGGCAGAGGCTGATGGGTAGAAGGACTGAGAACAGCTACTGCCTAAAAGTACCTTGCCAAACTCTCCCACCAGATTTTGCTTGAGGCCTCTTGACTTCTCCCAACCCAACAGGAGTCATCTTGGGAAATAAAACAGAGAAGGAAATAAGTATTTGTTAAGCCCCAACTCTGTGCCAGGACTGTGCCAAGCACTTTGCCAATATTATCTCCTTTAATCTTCACAACAACCCTGTGAGGTAGGTGCTAAATTATTCTCATTTTGTAGTTGAAGAAACTGAGGCAGAGATTAAGTGAATTGCTCGCGGCTGAAAAGTTACTGAGCCTGGATTTGAGCTCAGGTTTTCCTGATTCCAGGCCCATAGTTCTAGCTACTACCTGCTGCCTCTAAAAGACTGATTAAGAAGAAAGAATAAATCAGTGGATTGATCTCTATATCACAGAATCAGTGAATATTAGAGATATAAAGGCTGTTGTTATTGTTCCATCATATCTGACTTTTCTTGACCCCATTTGGGGTTTTCTTGTCAAAGTTACTGGAGTGGTTTGCCATTTTCCCTTCTTGCCATTGCCTTTCCTATTGAGTAGGGGTCCCTCCCTACTCAATAAACTTCAATGGTTCCCTATTACCTCTAGGATTAGCCATTTCAGGTTTTCCTACCTCTGCAGTCTTCTCATTCTTTACTGCCTTCCACATATTTCATGATCCAATATCACTAGTTTCCATTGTTTCTCTCAGGGGACACTCCATCTCCCAATTCTTCAGCTATGTACTGATTGTCATTTTACAGATGAGGAAACTGAGGCAAATAAGGTTAATTGACTGGCCTAGGGTTGCACAGCTGGTATATGTCTGAAGTCACACTTGAATTCAGGTCCTCCTGACTCCAAACCTAGCATTCTATCCACAGTGTCAGCTTGCTGTCCCATAAAGGCTCTTAGAGATCATTTTGTAGTCATAGATTTAGAGCTAAAATAATCATTAAGTTAAAATCTCTTCATGTTATAAATGAGGAAACTGAGGTTCAAAGAAGTTAAATGATCTACCCAGGGTCATACAATTAGCATGTAGCTGAGGGCAGGAATTGAAATCTGACTCTAAATCCAATGATGTATTTTTACAGATAGGGAAATGGAGGCTTGCCTAGTATTACACAGGTAATTAAATATAAGAGGCTAGATTTGGGTTGAAGTCTTCCAGACTCTACATCCAATAATGCATTAAAAAAAATAAGCCTTACTTTCCATCTTAGAATTAATACTGTGCATTGGTTCCATGGCAGAAGAGTGGTAAGGGCTAGGCAATGGGGTTTAAGTGACTTGCCCAAGGTCACATAGCTAGGAAGTGTCTGAGGTCAAATTTAAACTCAGGATCTCCTGTATCTAGGTCTGGCTCTGTATCCTTTGAGCCACCTAGCTGCCCCCTACCAAAGACACATTTCCTTATTTCAAAACAATCAATACTTTATTTTTTAAACTCAATCTATATTTTTATTCTTTTTTGTTATATATTTTACCAATTACATATAATAAATTTTCACATAAGTTTTCCAAAGTTATGTGATCCAAACTGTCTCCCTCCCTCTGTTCTCTCCCCCACTCCTAGAGATGGAAAGCAATTCAGTCTGGGTTATCCATGTATTATCATACAAAACATATTTCCATATTATTCATTTTTGTAAGTGAATAATCTTATAGAACCAAAACCCCAGAATAAAAACCTGAATCAACTAATGTGAAAAGTCGTATGCTTTGATCTGCATCTAACTCCTCCAGTTCTTTCTCTGGCGATGGAGAGCATTCTTTGTCAAAAGTCCCTCAAAATTATCCTGGATCTTTGTTTTGCTGAGAGTAGCTAAGGTTATCACAGTTGCAATGATGCATTTTTTTTTAAACCCTTGTATTTCGGTGTATTGTCTCATAGGTGGCAGATTGGTAAGGGTGGGCAATGGGGGTCAAGTGACTTGCCCAGGGTCACACAGCTGGGAAGTGGCTGAGGCCGGGTTTGAACCTAGGACCTCCTGTCTCTAGGCCTGACTCTCACTCCACTGAGCTACCCAGCTGCCCCAATGATGCATTTTTAAAGATGAAGAAAGTGAAGGTCAGAGAAGTTAAGAGGCTTGATTAAAGTCATACAAAGAGAGAGAGAGAGAGAGAGAGAGAGAGAGAGAGAGAGACAGAGACAGAGAGAGAC